>NC_138048.1:96183565-96716812 GCF_964194185.1 Rhinolophus hipposideros
TCAACACAAAGTATAGTTAAAATTGCTTCAAAGTAGCATGTTTATTGAATAAATGTAGGTTATCTCCTAAATAAATGGCGTGTGTGTGGAATGTATATGTTATTTGATTTTTAAAACTAAAAAGTTTTATATTCCATACATTCATGCTGGGAAAGCAATAATATAAAAAAAATCAAGAAAGTATATTTTGGCAACGTGTAATGACATAGGATGGAAAACAGCAATGATGAGACACTAATGATGCAAATTAAATGCCCTAAAATTAGAGGCTTTATTCATTCAACGAGAAAAAGATTGTTATGCTGTGATGCACATTCTGACCTTAAGGAACATAACTTCAAAAAAAGAAATAAACAATTGATTTTTTCCTAATATTATTTATCGTATTTCTAAAACGAGAAAGATTCCAGAAAAATATTTAATTTTTGAAAGAATAATTAGTGAGGTAAAGGATAATGAGTATGATAATCACATATAAAAACAAACATTAATAGGGAGATGATCCATTTAGGAGTTAAAATAAATTGTTTTTATTTCTTTATTTAAATTCTTTATTTGGATATCCCTTACATTTTTAATACTGGGATATTTGTTTTTCAACAGGAAAAAAAGAGAGAAATGTGCCACAACTTTTTATTTTTCATTGCTTATTTGAAACACTCATTTTCTGCTTTGACTTGTACTGCTCTGTGTACATATGTATATACATAATATATGTACACATACAATTTATCATATATATGTATATACATATCATATCACTTTACAAATTATCCTTTCCCTAATCTAATCTTAGTTTCATAGGATGAGAAATTTAAAGATATAATATATTTTTGTTAGTCAATAATACTTGGAAAATGTGGTAGCATCTTATTTTTTAATATATTACAGGTTTGACAAGTCTAAATTGATTTTTTTCTAAAATATTCATGGGAATTATAAACATTCTTAAATTATGTCACTTTGGTTATTCCTGATTTATTTACAAAATATTTTTCTCCCAAGAGATGAAAACAGTTGTAGATTTTTATCCTGTTTGAAGTTTAAAATTGTTGTGGATCAATTAAATCTTGCATACTACAGTGTAGTTATTTTTCACCAATACACATTTATGAGAATTTAGTATTATAAACTTTACAGAAAGCTTATTTTACATTCAGGATGAGTACATGTGGTCTCTAGATATTAGCAGAGTATCATAGATGAAGGAAAACTAGCATATATCAGGCTAGGGATGTTTTATGCTAAATGATTAAATCAAAAGATCCCTAGGAAATCAAGAACAGATCGACATAAAAATAATAATCTTGCAATTTATTATCTGTAATTTTTCCATAAATAATAATTCTAATTTTCCTCTCAATGTCTTAAAAGAAAGCTAACTAAAATTAATTATTTGACATTATGTATATTAAACAAATACCTAAGTTTTAATACTGTTTCAAATTAGTTGCTAAACTCTGTAGATATATTTTCCAACAGACAAGATGGAGAATAGATTTTATCACTGTTAAATATAAGTGCTCAAATCTTATTCATCATTCCTTATATTTCTGTGTTTAAATTGCTAAATCCATTCATACATTTTAATAAGACCTATAGTTATTTTTGGCACAATTTCTTCAATTATGATTTTTTTCCAATGTCTGCAAAACCATCTGGAAAAGTAGAAAACCCACAGACTTGCAGGGATTTTTTAGTTTATGAGATTGTCCACAGAGAGAAAGTTTAAGTCAACTTTCTGAGTCAAAATTGCAACTCTCTGGCTATTTGCTTAATTTGTATTCATTTGCAAGCCAACCATCCATTATATATATTGTTCATTTCAATTACCTAGATGTGTTAGAATAATTGGTATAATAAAACTTATTATATCATAAATGTGAGAGTAAACGAAATTATCTACATAATAAAGTATATATGTATATATATAAAGTATATATATATATATATATATATATATACTTTATTCATAGACAAACTTCAGGTAACAAACAACTCCATTAGATTTTTCTAACATATCAAAACTGAATTTTCCATCTTTCCACTCACACATTTGCTTCCTCCTATATTATTAACAGTATTCTATCCTCAGAGGAAAAAAATCTGACTTTTACCTTTTATTTTTCTTGTTCTCTGAATCTAACCATTAGCTAGGCCCTATCAGCTCTGCATCCAAAATTCAAATAATTGCTGCATTTCACCTGCTGTCACCACCTAATATTAGATAGTCATGGTAGATGACTCATCATTATTATAGAAATAAACTCCTACGTCTTCTCTCCCTACCTCAAAGGTCTTGCCTTTGCAAGCAACCTATCTAGCTTCATTTTTCTCCAGATCATTTTTCTTCCCAACACTCAAACACCTTCAATGACACTCCAGAGCCAGACTTTCAAGTGATTGCACATTTGGCTGTAGCTGATGTGCATATAATTAGGCAGGATATTTTGAGACAGCCTAAAGCACAAAAATCAACACACATACTTTATTCTGACAAATTGGCATCAATCTCCACATATCCAATGCCATTTCTCTGAGTCACAATTATTAACCCCACATTTGTCTTAATTTACCTATGGATCTTTTGAAAACTTGTGTCCCTATGTCACGCCCTAGATCTTACAAATGTGTCATTTTGGGGTACACCCAGATTTAATTGTTTCTTACTAAACATCGTGAATTTTCCTATTTCTTTTTATATGGTAAGTTCTCCCTTTTACCACCTAATGTCCAAGTCTACTGCTCCTTGAGCCACACATCAAATACTAAATATTATAATTTCCATGAATCTTCCATTATACATTTTCCTACCCCAGTGTGGAGAGAACCTTTTGATCCATTGAAATGCTCCAGTACTTGCTACAGTGTGGACACCTCTTACAGTCCAGAACACTTTCTGTTTATATGCCAAATGCCTTAGACCCTTTTCCCATTATACATTTTTCTAAAGAAAAGCTCTGCTGTATTTTATCTTTGTATTGGCTAAAGCTCTTTACAATTAAATAATGTTAATTATTTGTAGAATAAGTTTACTTCATAATGATCAATGTATTACTGGACAAATTGTCTCTAGCTGAGGTAAATAACATGGCTTAGACTGAATCAATCAATTTCAGTATATTGATTAAGTAAAAAATAATGTACCCACTTATGCTCTGCAATGTACATACTTGAGTCAGTGTCAGCATTATATCAATGAGAAAATGAGCCAGTTTTCTCTCAGTTTTGAAAGTGCAGCCTCACTTTGGTGAGGCAGCATATTCTCCCTATATGGTCCTTCCCTTCTCCCTCTACACTTCCCGCCACCCAATTCCTAGAAAACACAGTAGAAAAGAACTATTTTTGCTACTGATAAATCTGGAAGAAAAAAGATTAAAGGAAAGACGCTTGGGTAAAATTAAATTATGTTTAGATGAGATTAAGTGATTCCACCCCAGACTATCTACACCACCACTTCAATGAAAATGTGATAGACCAGTCAGCAGGTCCATTCTATGTATCCTGACCTTGATGTTAACGGTTTGGCCTTTGAATTTGAGCCATTGAAGTAGCAGTACGTTCTCAATCCCCAAGTCTTTAGTTGCTCAAGGTGAACACTAAACATTAGAGTCCTCATTGACTTTAAGGCAACATTAAGGAAGATTCCTTCTTTCCAAATGCTTTGAAAATGTAAGGTGTTAATTATAGCTTCTCAATTATGGCATCTTTCTATTTAAACACAGCAGTACCTTCGATCTTACTTTCCACTCTTCATGTCTCATCCCCACTCCCTGGGCCTTTGAATCACAGAGTTTGTGGGAAGGTATTTTTCCGGTACTTTGTGGCAAAATGTACAATTTCCCATGCCACCCTGCACCTGGAAAAGCTCCAGTTATTTATTTATTTGTTTCTGTCCACCATCAAACATTTAATAAGAAGCAAATTGATGGTTGGGGTGGGGGGAAGTTTAAACAAACATCTTAGAAGAAGTCATGGTGAAGGCAAGGAGAAAGCTCCATGTCTGAGGAGGTAGAAGATATGTGGGTAAAAATGAACACCTGCTCCCCATAGCATGCACAGTGTCATACTGCTTGATGTCCAGGACCAACTATTGCCAAGATACACCCGAAACCAGTCTAGTGAATCTGTGGTTCCAGAGAATGTTTGTTAATCCAATAGGGGAACTTTATAGAACACTAAAATAACCCCATTCAAACCCTTTAAGCATACCTATATTGTATATTTGTGTATTTTCAAATAAAATGAGTGAAATGTTCAAACATCCTAAGAAAAAAAACTGGATCTGTTCTTTAGCAATGAACACCTCATTTCCAAAGAGATCATTCACATTAAAAAAAAAAAAAAAAAAAAAAAAGTCAGGTGTATATCCTGTATCCTTTTGTTTTGACACTATCTATTTAAACATACCTTTGATATTTTATTTGAAAATAAAATACTTTCTTTTAATCAGTAAAAATGTTTTAAAAAATAGATGACAACAACATCATTTTCATTTATTTGGAACAGACTTTAAAAACGATCTCAACTCATAAATAACATGAAACAAAAGCAGAAAGAAAAAATAATTAGAACCATTGCCTTCATAATCACCTTTTAGGGTCTGCTTACATAACTAAGTAATTTGTAAGAAACAAACATGGTGCATACTCAGGCCTGCACATTCTTTCAGGACATCCCCAGCCAACTCTCTGAAGCTGCGTAGGGTGACTATGTTACCAAAAACTAAGTGCAATTCAATACCTCGTTTATTTTTTTTTAATGTGACTGGGATTATTATGGACTGAAGGTTTGTGTCCCCCACATTGTCAATGTAGGTTGAAATCCTAACCCCCAGGGTGACAGTGTTAGCAGGTGGGGCCTTTGGGGTGTTATTAGGTCATGAAGATGGAACCCTCATGATTGGGATTAGCACCCTTATAAGAAGAGACACGATAGGAGTGCTTCATCCTCTCTCTTTCTGCTCTCTACCATGTAAAGACATAATAGGAAGACAGCTATCTGTAAACTCGGAAGGGGGCCTTCATGAAGACACACCCTGACAGTACCCTGACCTTGGATATCCAGCCTTCGGAACTGTGAGAAAGAAATGTTCTTTTCTTCAAACCACCTAGGTCATGGTATATTCTTAGAGCAGCTCAAACTGACTAGGACAGGCATTTTATTTTATTTGCCCATTTTGCTATTGAAATCCTTCATTGTGTATTGTTCATTAGTAACTGTTCTTTATGTGTTAAGAGGGTAAAGAACCTAATACAAGTATTAAAGAAGCAAATCTAAGTACTAACAAATCTCTAAACTCCCATTCAGTTGTATACTTTTCCAATGTGCCAAATGGTGCAGATTTGTGTGCAACCTATTTCAAAATGGAAGAGGAAAGAGGAGGAGTAGTAAGGGGAAGAAAAGCTCTCACGTGATAGGCCTAACTGCAATCTGGCATTGCTCCTCTGAATGCAGTAGATATCTAAATGCTGAGTCCTTTTCTTGTGAAACGCTTTTGGAGTTCCTCAGCAAAAATCTCTGCTGGACATTTCCAATAGTAGCTGTCTTGCCTGGGTAATGCTATTTTCTGTTCACTGATGACTCTCCACCTTGGTTTATAAATTTAACATTTTACCCCCAACATGTTTGATGCACAGGTCACCATCACCTAGGGGGAACTCTTATTATATGAGATTTATTTTACAGAAGCGTATTTTACAGGGGGAGTCAAATCCTCCCCCTGGAATCACAACTGACCTATGGGATACAAGGATTCTCACTGGAAGCACTGTCCACTCCTGTAAAAGTGCACTGTTTTTTACTTTGTCACTATGAACTCTGCTTCTAAAGTCAATCAGGTGCTAACAATCCCTACCTTCTTAAAATCCATGAGGATACAACTTAAAGCTTTCTGCTGCGATTATCTATTTCTTGCATAATAAACTTCAAATTTAGGGGCATAGAACCATAACCTTGTGCTCCCACATTCTGTGGGTCAGGAAGTTGGAAAGGCCACCATAGGAATGACATTTCTCTGCACAATATGAGGCCATACAAACAATGACTTGCATGGCTGGGGTGATTGGGAGCCAGAACAGTTAGGGCTGCAGAATCTACTTCAAAGATTGCTTCTGCATGCACACGTCTGCCTCCTAAGAGTTGTCACTGTAACATTGAGGACTCAGGGTAGTTGAACTTCCTACATTGCTGTTCACAGTTCCAAGGCTAAGTATTCTTAGCAAACAAGACAGAAGATGGACGGAGTTTTATGATCTAGTCTTCAGCCTCTCATATCATAACTTCTGCCTTACTCCTTTGATCAAAGCATCGTGAAACCACTCAGAATCCAAAGAAGAGGATATAGGTCCCCGTCTCACTGATACAGGGTGAGTGTCAACAAAACTAAGGTTTTTTAAGACCACTATACTCCTCAGGTCATTCTCTTGAAGCATGTTTCAGTTGGTTTGAAAGAAGAATAAATAGTTGTCTTTTTTTATGAGGCATGGGGAACAAAGAGTTAAGACCCTTAAACCTGATTTATTTCCATTGTTTTTGCAATGGCTGCATTGATGTTTTTCTTGATGCTTCCTTTTTTAAAAGAGACCTCTCCTTGACCCTTACTGTTTTGTTGTGAGCTGCAGCCAAATTTCTGAGATGTGAAGAATTCCTTTTTTAACAACCTATAATGGCGTATTCTTTAAATGTCTCTTTCTTCACTGTGATCATCTACAAAATCAATATATTTATATTTTTATGTAATGGCTGATTGTTTTTTCCACCATGCTGTTGTATACATGCATTAGGTCTAAACACTGTAGACAAGTATTCTCAATCTGGGCTCTTCACTGGAAACATCTGGGAAAAGTTTAAAAATCCCAATGTCTGGGTCCTACCTATACCAAACTAATTAAATCAAGAGTCTGGGGACAGGACCCTTGCATCAATATTTTTTAAAGTTCTTCACATGATTCAAATATGCAGCCAAGATTGATAGCCAATGTTATGGGGCCTGTCCATTCTCCTCAATGACCTTGGTAATAATCCTCCTGCTGATATTCTTACATCTCTGAGCTGAAAATCAGAGTCAGTCATCTCACTAAGTTAAAAAAAGAGTAAATCCTTGTAATGTTGAACTTAATGCTTTAAATATATGGACTATTTTGGAGGAGAACTCTTTGCCACTTTTATAATATTAAGGGTTCCACTTAAAGAAATTTTATTTCCTTAGATTATTTTGTGTCTTTTTATGTTATTGTGTAGTGTATGCTATTTAAATAATACCTATTACTTAAGTTTATTCCCAGGTATTTTATTTTAAATGTGTTTTTTGGGGGGCTATGTATTTAGACTACAAGTTTTTAATCAATTTTGTAACTTAAAACCACTGTGAATTTTGTTATAGTTGACATTTTATTGATTATTTTGTCTTTTCTCAGTAAAAAAAAAAAAAAAAAATCATCACCTGTAAATATTAAGATATTTTACCTTGTTAATAATATTTAGACTTCTTTTTATATTCTTATTTCATTAGTTAGACATAAAATGTTAAATAATCAAATAAAAAACTGGCAAATAGTTGATCATTTAATATATGCATACTTGTGCTGCTCTTTCAGGCAATAACTAAAATAAAGTTGTTAAATGATAAGTTCACTGTAATAGTTGTGCTTTCTTGAAAGATATGTAGTTACTGGCTTAATAATCAACCAGATGAAGAGATTAGAGACAGGGAGACTTGGGACTGCTAAAGAAATAGCTGTCACAGGATAGACAGTATGAGGATTTGGAAAATATTCAATGATAAAACAAATGACATGGAGAATAAGTTATCTGGAAACCTTTTCTAAAGCAATTAAGGTATAACAGATGAGTGGGGCAGATAAATACCTAGAATCTTTTGGATACACTACTGTAAACCAGACAATTTCTGACTGCTTTTACAAAAACAGGCTCCTCAAACAGTAATTTTCAAACTTAGCACAAACCATAAGCACTAGGAGGTGTTACTAAAATGCATATTCTAGAGCCTCACACCCAGAGTTTATGACGCAACAGGTCTGATCATTCCTCATGTGCAGGTCTTACCAGAGCCTGTAGAGGTAAATGGTTGAGAAAAAGGAAACTCTTGGTGATTTCTCCATGATTCAGCAAGTGACTGAGTGAAGCTCTGCTGTCACATTGAGGATGTGCCATTCTCTAGGTTGTGACTCCCAAAATTTATCCAGACACACAGGACCTATTCTTACATGCATGCAGATACCTGTTTCTTTTTCCTCTCTCTCACTTAAATTAGAATTAAGTAACATTTAACGACATGGTAATTTTTAATAAAGGCATGGAACCTATTAATAAAGCCATGGGGATATAGATAATGATGAGGATGGTATTAATTTAAAGAACATGATTGACAAAGAACCACCACCACAATATGCATGTGTGTATCTTAATTTCATTGTCCTCAATAGGAAAACTGCTTATTTTTCCATTCACAGAATGCACCTAGATCTACAATTTTAATTTAAAAGTTTTCAATCACAGGGAAGATTGCTTATCTATGAATCTAAATTGGCAATCTGAATTGAGCAATGAACTGATTAGGAAAGAGCAGAGAGTGCACCAAAGTTTATTTTCATTGAAAGATGATTATCACATTCCAAATTATAATACATGCTCTCCAATCTGTTGCTGTTTTCACATGTCTTTTCCTTAATCTGCTGTATAGTATCACCTGGTTCACATTCAGCTAAAAATGACTTTAAATGTGTCACAGCTGTGTTAGAAATGCCAATGAAAAATACCGTCACTCTTCGATTTGCTTTTAACTCTGATATATGCTGTGACTTAAGTAGAGTTTACAAATATTTTGGAAGACAGCCTTCATGCTTTATTTCTTGAGCAGATATGTATGGTATTTTATTTCCTGATGTTTATCAACAGCTTTCTATCATGCCCTCTAATGGCATGCTCTGGAGCTAAGTAATTAGTACATAGGAGTGATATTAGCATCACTAAAAAAAGAAAAGTCAAACAACTTTAACTCGGTGCATATGAATTCCAACAACAAAATGCACATTCACTCAGCAAAACTTCTAACTGATATTGTTGAAAATGCTTCAGGGCTCCCTTCTTTACCCTCTCCCACAGGAGGACATTCCTAAAATCCTGCTACAGCTTATGTTTAGCAATTTATTCTGGCAGTGATATTCATAACAGATTAATAAACTATACAAACTAAAGTCTTATAAACATTACCTTGTAACTCAGTCTGCTTTAATCCTTCCAGTGAGTACCACTCAAGCCTTACTAAAAGGAAAAAAGGATTTTTATTTGTAACAATCATGATTAGTAAGAAACAGATACGTATTATATGTATATTGGATGAATATATATGTTTATATATTATTGAATTGGATGAAAAATATATACATATGCACATATATTCATTTTTGGCTCTTTCTAACAAGGAAGAGAGTAAGAGAGAATAGGTGGAATTTTATGGGAAAATATGTGCAATTAGCTAACCCACAATTACACATGTTTAGTGGTATTACACATGCTTAAATGTTCCATATTTTAAAAACCAAACAAAAATAAGTAGTAAGGAAGTGAATAAATAATTTTAAAATGACTTTTAAAAGTGTTCAGGTGTATTTAATTGGCTATTTGAATAAAAATCATTGAAGATTTTTATTTGTCTTTTCTGATATTTTTGGCAAATCCTCTTGTGTTAAATTTATTTATATACAAAAAAAAGAAAAAGCATAATCATGGACAAAAGGCTGATCTCTTGATGCTGTATATTGTTTCATATCTGCTATAGGTTTCATTAACCTTTCTGTAAGTATGTTACATTAAACAATAAAAGGGAAAATAGAACTTATTTTCTGAGATTACATCACAGAAATAGCAGCATGAGGAGTGCTTCTTGAAACCTCCACTGGAAGATACAATAAATTGAACAGCTATAATTTAACAAAGGAGTCCCTGCACGACACACAGGCACATCTGAGAGACAAACAAATCTAATCATCCGAGGTGGGTAAATAGGGCGAATGGGGCAGGAGGGTAGGGGAAGTGCAGAGACATAGGCGGTGAGCCACAGGATGCAGACAGCAATCCTGAGAGAAGAAGAATTGGGCTGCTAGTGCGCCCCCTGTGGCCCACAGTCCCACCTGAGGGATTAGTGTATAATATGGCTGAAACCAGCACTCATGGCAGAGACCTCAGAGCAAAAACTGAGTACAGAAGCATGAGAATGATGGTTTAAGCCCTCATTGCCAGGCAGAAAACAAAGACACAGAGCCTGGTCACCTACCAACCCCCACCCCCACCCCCCAGAGATTTCCTCACCCACACACTCCCAGGGTTAGAAGCAGGCTCCAGAAGAAATGGTAGAGGTATCAGATTAAAGAACAGACTATCTACAACCCTGAGAACTGCAGCCCGGACAATTGTGGGTTGGCGGTAGTTACCATTGCTCAGAGCCACCTCTGACAGCACACACCACCCCCACCTTTCTGGGCAGAACCCTGCAGGGGCAACTCATGCCACTAAGACACATAGGCTCTGTATCTGGCTACAGGGGGAGCACTGGGACTTCAGAAACTCAGAACTCTATCACCCTCCACATCTTCCCACGGAGGAGGTACCCTGAGACCCAGGCAACCTGCTCACAGAGGAGAAGCCCACCTTCCAGAGAACCCCCCATCATTGAGAAGCCAGAACAGTGCAAGAGAAAATACAATGCGACAATGTGAGAGAGAATAAAAGACTGCAATGGGAGAGAAAACATTCCACCAACACCTACTGGAAAGCAAAAGAAAGACCTCTTCATATCAACCTGCTGCTATATCAACTGCTATAGATGTCCAGGAAGAAAAATAATAATTCATTAATTTCCATGAATAACCAAGGTAACAAGACAGCTCAGAAAGAAAATGAAAAGTCTCCAGAAAATGAACTGAAAGATATGGAAATATATGACTTAAATGACAGAGAATTCAATATTGTAGTTCTGAAAAAGCTCATTGAGATGCAAACAAACATACACAGACAGTTTAATGAACTCAGAAACACAATAGAAGAACAAAATGAACATTTTACCAAAGAGATTGAAATTTAAAAACAATAAACAATAGAAATTCTGGAGATTAAGAACTCAATTAAAAAAAAAAAAAAGAAGAAGAATGAAATAGCTAGCTTAGGTAATAGAGCTGACCAGATGGAGGAAAGAATTGGCAACATCAAAGATCTGGAAGTGACACAGATGGAAGAAGAAAGAGACTTGAGAGTTAAAAGAAATACAAGAACTCTACAAGAACTTTCTGACTCCATCAAAAAGAGCAATATAATAATGGGTATACCAGAGGGAGAAGAAAGGGAGAAGGGAACAGAGAGTATGTTCAAACAAATAGTTGAGAACTTCCCAAACTTGTGGAAAGAACTGGATCCTCAAATCGTAGAAACAAATAGAATACCTAATTACCTCAATCTCAACAGGCCTTCTCCAAGTCACATTGTATTGAAGTGGTCAAAATTAACAACAAAGAAAGAATTCTCAAGGCAGCCAGGGAAAAGGAGACGGTAACCACCAAAGAAAGCCCATTGGATTATCTTCAGATTTTTCAGCAGAACCTCTACAAGCCAGGAGGGTGTGGAAACAAATATTCAAACTATTGAAAGAAATAAATTATGAGCCAAGAATAATATATCCGGCAAAGATATCCTTTATGTATGAAGGAGGAATAAAGACCTTTCAAGATATACAGAAGCTGAGGTAATTTTCTAACACACAACCTGCATTACAAGAAATACTGAAGGATGCTATTTGATCTGAAACAAAAAATCAAAATAATGCAAAATTATGAGTAGTATTATGAACAGGCAGACAGAAAAAGGGAATGGAAACTACTACTACAAAAAAAGGGGTACTATATTCTTAAACATAATGTACAGGGTAAAGAAGAAAAAACACTTAAAAAAGAAGGGAACAAGAAGAAAAGGACAACTGACTACTGCAACTCAGAAATCAACTCACAGCATAAGTAGGGATAACTTGTTACCACAAAAACATAAAAGGGGAGAGAGTAAAGATCTGAACCTGCAAAGGGGAATGGGGATAAGAAGCAGGCTGAAGAAAAAGGACTACTATAAATATGAAACTTTCTTTTACATAAACTTTATAATAACCACTCAATAAAAAAAAATACAGAACTGAAATATGTAAGAAAAGAAGAAGCAGAGGGAAAAATAAAAAATACCATGACATTGAAATCACTGACAGCAACAAAAAGGCACAGAAACAATAAAGACACTGAGCTACCAGAAAACAAAAGATAGAATGATAGGAAATCCTGGTATATCAATAATCACCCTAAATGTAAATAGACTGAATTCACCAATAAAAAGCCACAGAGTAGCAGATTAGATCAAAAAACTAAACCCAACCATATGCTTCCTCCAATAGACACATCTCAGCTACAAGGACAAATATAGACTCAAGGTGAAAGTGTGAAAATTGATACTCCAACAAATGGTATTCAGAGAAAATCAGGTGTAGTCATACTCACATCAGATGAAACAGACTTCAGGATAAAAAAGATACTAAGAGACAAAGATGGACATTTCATAATGATAAAGGGGACAATACAACAAGAAGGCATAATGATCACCAATATTTATGCCCCCAATCATGGAGCACCAAAATATACAAAGCAACTACTAACAAAACTGAAGGGAGAAATTGACCAAAACACACTTATAATAGGGAATCTAAATACATCATGGACAGTTATAGTTAGATCACCCAAATAGAAAATAAATAAGGAAATATCAGCCCTAAATGACACATTAGATGAAATGAACATAACTGACATTTATAGAGCATTTCATCCTAGAACATCAGACTATACTTTCTTTTTTTTATTATACATGGAACATTCTCAAGGATAGACCATATATTGGGACACAAAACTAGCCTCAACAAATTTAAGAAGATTGAAATCATACCAAGCATATTTTCTGATGACAAAGCTTTGAAATTGGGTGTCAACAGTAAAAAGAAAGCAGGAAAAATCACAAAAATGTGGAGATTAAACAATATACTTTTAAAGAACGAATGGGTCAAAGAAGAAATAAGAGATATCAAAAGATACATAAAAATGAATGAGAATGAATATAGAAAATACAGCCTATCAAAATTATTGAGATGCAGTGAAAGCAGTAATAAGAGGGAAATTTATGTCACCGCAGGCCTATCCCAAGAAAGAAGAAAAATCCCAGATAAACAACCTCACTTTGCATCTTAAAGAACTAGAAAAAGAACAAATGAAACCAAAGTCAGCAGATGGAAGTCAATAATAAATATCAAAGCAGAACTAAATGAAACACAGAACAAAGGCAATTAAAAAAATGAATGCAACAAAGAGCTGGTTCTTTGAAAAGATTAATACAATTGGCAAACCCTTGGCTAGACTCATTAAGATAAAAAAGGCACAAATAAACGAAAGCAGAAACGAAAGAGAAGTTACCACAGATGCACAAAGAATCATGCAAGAATACTATGAAGGACTATATAAAACCAAATTCAATAACTAGAAGAAATGGGCAAGTTCTTAGAAACCTGTAGCCTTCCCAGACTGAATCACAAAGAACTGGAAAATCTAAATAGACTGATCAACAGTAAGGAAATTGAATCAGTCATCCAAAACCTTCCCAAAGAGCAAAAGTCCAGGAACAAATGGCTTCACTAGTGAATTCTATTAAACATTCAAAGAGGACCTGACACCTGTTCTCCTCAAACTCTTCCAAAAAAATGAAGAGGAAATATTCCCTTCATTTTATGAGTCCAACATTACCCTGATACCAAAACCTGCTAAGGATAACACAAAAAAAGAAAATTAGAGACGAACATTTCTGATGACTACAGATGCAAAAATCCTAAACAAAATTCTAGCAAATCAAATGCAACAATGCATTAAAAAAATTATACATTAAGACCAAGTAGGGTTCATCCTAGGGGCACAAGGATGGTTCAACATATACAAATGCATAAATGTGATACATCACATAAACAAAACAAACAACAAAAATCATATGATTATATTAATAGATGCAGAAAACACATTTGACAAGATATAACATCCATTTATGATTAAAACACTTAATAAAATGGGAATACAAGGAAAATACCTTAATATAATAAAGTCTATATCTGACAAACCCTCAGCTAAAATCATAATTAACAGTGAAAACTGAAGCCCTTTGCTCTATGTTTTGGAATGTAATAGGGCTGTATCCTATCACCTCTGCTTTCAACATAGCATTGGAAGTCCTTGCCAGAGCCATCAGGCAAGACAAAGAAATCAAATGCATCTGAATTGCGAATAAAGAAGTTAAATTGTCACTTTTTACAGATGACATGACACTTTATATGGAAAATCCTAAACTCCACCAAAAAGCTGTTAGAAACAATAAACAAATATAGTAGTTGCCGGCTACAAAATCAACATACAAAAATTCATTGCATTCCTATATAGTAAAAATGAAATCCAGAAAAAGAGATAATAATTAAAAAAAAATCCTTTTGCAATTGCAACAAAAAGAATAAAATACACAGGAATAAACTTAACAAAGGATGTGAAGGACCTATACACTGAACGCTATAAGACATTCTTAAAAGAAATTGAGGATGAAATAAAGAAATAGAAAGACATTCTGTGTTCATGGATTAGAAGAAACAACATAGTTAAAATGGCCATATTACTCATAGTAATATACGGATTTAATGCAATCCCCATGAAAAATCCAAATGGCATTTTTTAAATAAATAGAACAAAATATCATCAGATTTGTATGGAACCACTAAAGACCCCGAATAGCCAAAGCAATCTTAAGAAAAAACAATGTTGGAGGTATCGCACTCCCTGACTTTAGCTTGTACTACAGGGCTACAATAATCAAAACAGCATGGTATTGGCAGAAAAACAGACACATAGACCAATGGAATAGAATTGAGAACACAGAAATAAACCCATATAAATATGGGTAGATAATTTTCAACAAAGAAGCCAAAAACTTACAATGGAGAAAAGAAAGCTTCTTCAATAAACGGTGCTAGGAGAATTGGAAAGCCACATGCAAAAGAATGGAACTAGACTGCTGTCTGTCACCATGTACCAAAATTAACTCAAAATGGATCAAAGACCTAAACGTAAGACCTGAAACAATAAACTGCATAGAAGAATACATAGGTACTAAACTTATGGACCTTGGGTTCAAAGAGGATTTTATGAATCTGGCCTCAAAGACAAGGGAAGTAAAAGCTAAAATAACTGAAAGGGACTATATCAAACTAAAAAGCTTCTGCACAGTAAAAGAAACCATCGACAAAGAGGAAAACACCAAATGCGAGAAGATATTTGCAAACAACTCCTCCAATAAGGGGTTAATATCCAAAATATATATGGAACTCATGAAACTCAACAACAAAAAGACAAACAATCCAGTTAAAAAAAGGGCAGAAGACCTGAACAGACATTTCTCCAAAGAGGACATACAGATGGTGAATAGACATACGAAAAGATACTTAACATCATTAATCATCAGAGGAATGCAAATAAAAACCACAATGAGATATCACCTCACCCCAGTCAGAATGGCTATCATCAACAAGACAAATAATAACAAGTGTTGAAGAGACTGTGGAGAAAAAGGAATCCTCATTCACTGTTGGTGGGAATGCATATTGGTGCAGCCACCTATGAAAGGCAGTGTGGAGGTTCCTCAAAAAATTAAGAATAGAATTACCATACGACCCAGCAATTCCTCTTCAGAGTATATACTCAAAAAATCTGAAAACATTGATCCATAAATATACGTGTACTTCAATGTTCACTGAAGTTTTATTTATTGTGGCCAAGACTTGGAAATAACCAAAGTGTCCTTCGATAGATGATTGGATAAAGAAGATGTGGTATATATAATTGAATACAGTGGAATACTACTCTGACATAAGAAAACATGAAATAGTGCCATTTGCTACAACATGGATGGATCTTGAGATTATTATGCTAAGTGAAATAAGTCAGACAGAAAAAGTTGAGAACCACATGACTTCACTGACACTTGGGATATAAAATTGAAAGCAACAAAGGAACAAGACAAACAAATAAAGAAACAAAAACTTGTAGACACACAATAGTGGTTACCAGAGGGTAAGAGAGGAGGGAAGACAGTAAAATGTGGGTGAAATATATGGTGATGGAAGAACTGACTCTGGGTGTTGAACACACAATGTGATATATAGATGACGTGTTACAGAATTGTACATTTGAAACCTATGTAATTTTACTCACTATTGTCACCCCAATAAAATTTAATAATAAAAAAGACAACTTATTTCCTCCCTTCTCTAAAATTGAAGTATCCTGTCCTGCTCGTAAAAAATAAACAAGAAAACACTCAACTTCCATTTATGAAATTCCGATTACTTCATTAATATAAATTAAGAAGTAGCTTTGTAAATATGAATTCTGCTATTGGATTGAATATGTATCTACTTAAAACATTTTAATTTTGTTTTCTTTTTTATATGTTGCCATAAAGTTAATTTACCAGTTCAGATTTTGGAATCCATTAGCTATAGCATGCCATGGTTTTACATTTTTGTTCTGTATGCATGTGTGTATGTTTGTGTGTGTTTGTGTGTGTGTGTGTGTGTGTTGTTCTGAATAATCAATAGTGTTATATTGTATTCTTTTTTTACATGTTTTAATTTTGTAAAATTAATTATGCAGTTTGCATTTTTCAGTCAACATTGCTTTCCATCCTCTGCCTATTGAAAATACATGTATACATGAATATGGATTATTCATTTTGGCTGGTATAACTTATTGCCTTATATGATGAGTTTTACTTTGGAGATGTCTTCTGGTAAGTATATACAAAAATTTCCCTGTGACACACATCCACAATCAGAATTCTAAACATTTTAATCTACACTAAACATTGATGAATGGTCGTCCTACATAGCCATACAAATTCATATTCCCACTCTCTGTTTCCCAATTCCTTTTTTCCTGCCCGCTCTCAATCTGTAATGTTAACAGATGGCAGCAATTTAAAAATAAATAAATAAAGCAGATCAGTCCACTATAATGACTTGGGAAGATGCCCAGGATTTACTTTATTTTGGAAAAAAAAGCCACACACACCAAAAAACTAAAGAGCAAATATCAAATTCAAATGTGCACTATGAGCTAATTTTGGTCAAACTATGTAATAAACATGTGTAGTTACAAATTGAATGATCTAAGCTGATCTAGGTCACATGGCTAGAATCACTTAGAATCATTACCTGAGGAGCATGAACTTGTAGTGCAACAATGAAAGACTAATTTTCACTTGTGATACTTTGTATTACTTAAATTGTTTAACCAGTAAGTGATACTTATTAATTAATTACAAAGTAAAGTTACTAATTTTTGTCACTTAACAAAATAAAGAGAACACAAAGAACATTCTAACATCCTTGTACACAGAATATTCCCAGGGGTGGCCCCATTAATTTCAAGAATAAGCATGCTTCTAAGAGCATAGTGAGGGGCACAAGACCCACCAAGTACAGCTGTGCAAGTTTTGCACTGCACAATTCTATAAGCTACTCTTTGAATGGCACCTCCTAGAGCCGTGCAGTGTGTAACCAGATTGGTGACAAGTGATAGTCCTCCCTAAAGAGAAAGACTTTGGAATCTCAGGAATTATCCAACTAGCTACAGATCAAAACAATAAAATAGTCTCAGAATTGGAGTTTCTGAGACACCAGATCTTTCTTCAGACTGGATCAAAACTAGGATGGTAGTCCTAAAATCAATCAGGTCACGGCAAGACTTACTGAAGCTCAGCTGGACGGCCCTCAGACTCTTATCCTGGCTTCACAGTCTGTGGTGACTCAGTTCCAAGGCCCTAGATGTCTGGGCAGCTACTGTTTTCTTACATGTTAAAGTTGGGTTTTTGCACCAGGTTCTATAAAGAATAAAGTACACCTGTTAGAGCTGCAGCTCAGGCCAAACATAAATGGTCAAGCTACCAACGACCTTCATCAGGGTGCTTCAGTGTAGATAGCTGTTGGCCAGGCTGTTGTGCCAGAGAGACACCTGCACTTAGATTTGCCGTGGGGTGGTCAGATATTTTCGCATATGCCTTGTTTTATTTTATTTATTTATTTTTTTTAGTTAACTAAAATTTTGATTGAATGATTTTGCTTTAGATCTGCAATTTAATATCTACTGTGTTAATAGAATCCACATTAATAAAATGATATTTCAAAGTGTAAGACATAGTAGTCATACAATGTTAACTGAAGCATAGAATGTACCATTTTAACAAGAATTATTGATTCTTCTGAAAAAGATTAAACTTATTTTTTGTCTTTAAAAGGATGACTTCACTTATATGTGGGCTATAAAACTGAAAGCAACAAAAGAACAAGCCAAACAAACAAACAAAAACTCATAGACACAGACAATAGTTTAGTGGTTACCAGAGGCTAAGGGGGAAGGAGGTGATAGAAGAGGGTAAAGAGGGTCAAATATATGGTGAAGGAGAACTGACTCAGGGTAGTGAGTACACAATGTGATATATAGATAATGTATTATAGAAATGCACACTTGAAACCTATATAATTTTACTAGCCATTGTCACTCCAATAAAATAAACTTAATCGAAAAAAAGTGGTCATGTAGTATTGACAGATTTTTCTCATCGGTATTGGTAGCTAAAAATTGTTCCTTCACCATAAAAACTTAAGAAAATCATCTTTTTTTTTTTTAAGTTTATTGGGGTAACAATTGTTAGTAAAGTTACATAGATTTCAGGTGTATAATTCTGTAAGGAAATCATCTTAAAAATGATAAATATGACATTTGCTTTTAAAATTTATGTGCGTGTTATATTAACCTTGAACCTCATAAACCTTGCTAATTTTTAGACCATTTAAGTGATTTCACAATTACATCCTAAAATATAAGCTAGTATGTCATGTATTTTAAATTTAATTTGAAAATTTATTATATATCGACCTTAATTTTGACATAAACACTCAGTTAATAGTTAACTACACAGACTGAAGTGTTTATATAGTGAATTGCAATGTAAATGGATCTTATGTGGGGAGAATAAAGAAAGACATATGAATATGTATTATATGAATTGCATTTGCATAATTAAAACATCATTTATCAGCTTCATATTAATCAGAGGCAGCTGGAATTTCTTGGTTTCTTTTTGTTTGTTTAATTTTCTTAACATTAAATTTAACATAGCATATAGTGTATAACTTTCTTGTAGGGTAAGTTCTTACCAAAAAGATAAAAAAAATAAAACTTTCCTTAAAGTGAATTCCTTAAAAAGTCAATTTAGAAATCTAAAAGGGAAAACCATTTTCAGCAATATATTAGTATTTAAAGCTACTACCATTCTTTGAAAGGTAATGGGTGGATGATATCGGTGTCTGTGTATAAACTTATATACATATATGTTTACATGTATTCAATGCCTGATGATCAATTTTACTGCTTGTGCAATTTTTTCTAAGTTTCAATGTTGTTCAAATGAAATTTAAATTAATATAAGTACATATCTACATACATATTTAGTACATATGTATTTGGTAACTATTAGTAGTTTTTCATCCATTTTAATGTGATTTTCAAATTTTACACAAGATTACAACTCTCATAGTTGTTTACAATGTGTAAAATACTGACCTACTGACCTACACAGTAATACACATTTACCTGATATTTGACCAAAAAAATTTTTGTGAAGTTTATTTAAAAAAAACAACAAAACAAAAACCTTGAACTAGACTTGACTGTACCCTAAAAAGAGTAGAACCCACAATGGAAGGAAGAATGGTATTTGATAGTGAGAAAAAAGAAGGGGGATTGTTAGTGATATAGAACCTAATCTTATCAAAAAGAAGGGAGTAGGTCTCAAATTTGACATCAAGGGGATTTTATATGATGTGGAAAGGAAGTCAAATGACTGATGTGACATTGGAACGATAAAACGTGGGAAAAGGAAATGCTTTCCTTGGAGTCCTGCAAATGATTGTTTAAGTGGGTCATTAAATAAGGATTAGCCTCTCACAAGAATATCTATTACAGCCTCACCCTATCTGATCTCCTCACCGCTATCCCTTGGTATTTTCCCCCAATTATTAAATTTCAAAACACGCACATATGTCTGCATTCGACACCCTTGAAAATCCTCCCAATAAATGCAGATTCCCATGAAAAGTTACTCAAAAGGCGGTAAAAGGCAAAGCATAGCCAATTCCTCATAAAACCAGTTGCCTCGTTTTTTGTTAGAACCACCCAGATTATACTAAGGTCCTGGGAAGAACGAACATCGCTTATTTTCATGGGGAGAGTACATTGCAGTGAATGCGCATCACATGTTTCTCCTTGAGTAAGACTGGTGATGTTCATTTGGAAAAAATGATCCTAAAGTTGACCACACAGTTCAGTTGGCTTTCTGAACTGCTCTTGGCTTGTGTGCTGTGCAGCAGTCCAATTTCCTTTCATCTAGCTCAATTTATCTTCCTATAACACCAAAACAAATGGTTCTCTGCTATAGTCTCAAAAGCAGTGTGCTAATGTGTGTTCATTTTCTGTTTTGAAGCTGTAATTAAATTAGACCAGAAAGAACTATTACAATGTTTATATTATAAATGGCATTTCTCATGTGTTATCTTCCTTTAGTTAAGAAAAGGGATTAAATCAGTTTTAGTTGAGCTGATAGCTATAGCTGTCTCTTTCTACCATTTCTGAAGCTCAAGGTGAATTACTCATTAAATTATATTTTATAAATTAAATTATATCATTTCAATCCAAATTATCTTCCCCCACACACTTTATCCAATTTGGTATTAAGTTGAATTTTGCCATTTTTTTATATTTTTTTAAGCTAATAGATTTAGTTTGGGCAATCCTAACTAAATCCAAACAGTTCTCTATTTATATTAATACATTACATAATTCTAGGTTGATGTCCAGAATATATTTCTGAACACATTTCTTAATATTGTTGTAAATACTAAGTCCCAGAATGCTTTTTCCTGTGGAAAATGTTTTCTTCTGGGATGTTTTAATCACTTTCAGAAATCTTCCAGAGATTAAAAAATCTTATAAACTCAAATAAATTTTTGCTCTGATCTGAAATAGTCTTGGTCACCACATAATAAATCAAATGTAGAACGATTTAAAAGTGAATTAGAATGAAAAGCAATTTGTATATTTATCACTTTGTGCAAGTTATCATTAGCTGCACCTGTTTTTACGTACCATTACCTAGTGCTACTTTCTTTTCTTCACATCGCCTAAGCCAGAGGATCTAAAATATTATGAAGCAGAATTTCACAGGGGCTTGTTAAATACTTATTTCCAGGCCTACTCAGAAATTCAGTATTAGTAGCTCCAGGATATGGTTTGGAAAGGTGTTGTCATGTCAGTGAGCATCGTGGATGATTTTAATGCAAATTGCCTGCAGACTACACATGAAGATACACTAGCAAAGAGCAGTATGGTCTGCAGTGTTCATTAGGTAGAAAAATTTCATGAATATATTTTCCATTTTTACCCCACAAGTTTCATGTGGTGTGTGAGGGGAGAGACTTCTTATTCTTGTTTGCAGCTCTCTCATTGAAACCTAGGACCTATTCTATTTTAGGTGCTTAATAAACCATTGCTGAAGAAAAAAATCATGGTAATGTCAAACAAATTGGGACTGTGTCTGTTTATCACTCTGCTTTTGACAGCTGCTTAGGATAGGGTCCTATACGTATGGATTTCATGAAGCTCAGTGACTTATTTGTAGAAAGTCTCCCGAAATATTTGCAGATTTATTAATGTGTTTCTAACCACTGGCAGTGCTGTCTAAGCAGCGCTACCAATAGGATCATGGGAAGTCTGTGGTATACTTTAAAATACTTGTTTGTAGTTCAAGGATCATGTATGGTTCTTCTTGGGAAACAGAGCACCAGACTTGTTTGTTTGTTTTCCTGCATATATTTCATTCATAGAATCTATGGAGGAGGTGGAACAATTAAGGAGATATTATAAAATACTGGTCTGAAAAAGGCTTGTCAATAGCCTTTTTAGAAGGAAGGGATATAAGCTTTTCCTATTGTGTGTGTGCAGAGAATCCACCTCTGGAGAGGTGGAAAGAAGCAGGGCAGTATGTGAGCTGAGACTCTAAGCACTCAGTACACGTTTTACTGTCCCATCAGATTTCACTTAAAAAAATCCAAAAAAACAACCACAAATTCAAAGCTAAAATTATTAAGAATTACTAAGAGGATATGTGGCAACTGTAGAGCATTAAACCCCAAGGGAGGGACTCTTGTTAGCACAGGTATCTCTCTGCCAGCCATGATCAGACACCCCTAAAGGTCAAGGTTTCCTATATTCCATTGTGTGTTCCTAAGGATATCTTGTAACCATTCAAAGAAATATTTCTGCACAGGGTAGCTTGCATGCAATATCAACATACACCATTTTGTGGACAACATACAGGTAATAAGCAGCTGTTGATATAAGGTCCATAACCCACAGTGAACAGGCAAACAGCTAACATGCCTCTTTTAGGTTTCCTTGAAAGGAGGTGATGGTCCATAGACTGAGCTTCCCAGGTGTTGATTGGACTGCCAAAGAGCTGTTTGCCATTGGGCAAGAAAGTAACCCCCCGTACCGTCAGGCTGAGCTCCTGCTTTTCATAACCTCTACCTCCTATAAGATCATTTGTCAGCCCTGCTCCCAGGAGACAGTTGGCAATAGAGTGTCTCACTCTGCCTCTCTTCTATTTCCAGCTCCACATTATGGTATAGATTTTTTGCTCTGTTTCCATCTTCCCTTCCATTTTGATTTCAGAAGCCTTTTCTCAGACATAACGGAAACATTTAGCAATGACTTTTCTCTCCTTATCCTTGTCATAACAATCCTACAGCTCCTTGAGGCAGTATGGTTGCCTTTGAATGACTGGAGAAATCTATTAGGTGTTTGGGGAAATAGGCAAAGATCGATATATCAAAATGTAATCATTTTGATAACACTTGAGATACATTTTGATAAACACTTGAGAACATTCTTCAAAAAGACTTGGTGATGTAAAATATAAATAGCCACTTTTGACCAAAATACGTTTGCTTCTGTGGGACAAACGCTAGATAAACTTTCAAGATAAGGAACAGGAAGCAAATCATAAAATTTGAGGCCTGTTCTTAGAAAAAAAAGAAAAAAAATGAAAAGGGCTCCTAATCCTATGTAGAGATGCTCAAGCTAAATCATATTAAGACAAACACAAATTAAAACTATAGATTGATATACCATTTTCACTGTCAGAGTCAAAAGTTAAAAAATTTGACTGCAGACATTGTTCAGAGATTTTTGCTTTTATAATTAGTATATGCAAATCAAGATCCAAATAAGATACTTACATAAGCAATTGTTGGATGCAAATCTAAGTCTTTTTTTTACATAGATAGGTTTTCCCTTAACATTTCCTTTTTTTTTTTTTTTTTGCTCCAAATGCTGTTGTTGCTCACATGCATTTTGACTTGATCTGCTGGCTTATTTGCTGCCATGGGTCAGCAGCTCAGCCTGCACACCCTTCAGCTCCTACTAGGTCACACTGAACATCTCTAAATCCTGGTCCAGAACCAGCCTGTGCCATAGAAGCAACGTCCATACACACACTACTTAAGCTGCTCCAACAATTACATAAAAGCAAATTCCTATTTAAAAAACTCATATTCTGTGGAGATCAAAAAAAAATGGCGGCGTGAGGTGAGCCTCTGTAACGCTCCCCTGGAATTTACAACGAATCGGACAACAATAACTCCACAAAGGACTCCTTGCACAGCAGACAGGCAAGACGAAGAGGCCGACTACTGAATTCACCTCCAGGTGGGTGAATCGCGCCAGCGGGGGAGGAGGGAGAGGAGAAGTGCGGAGACGGAGCCGCGCGGGCGCAGGACACAGACCTAGCTCAGTGCTCGGAGCTTGCTGCTCCCGGATCTTCCGCAGCTGCGGGAGAGGGAAGAACTCCGACTGCTAGGGCTCCGCTTACGGCCCACAGGGCTGAGGGGGCAGCATACAAAACCGCTGAACCCAACGCTCGCTCACGGCAGACCTCGGAGCAAAGACTGAGGGAAGAGGGCTGAAACCGGTGGTTTAAGCCCTCACTGCCGAGCAGAGAATGGAAGCCTTAGGCACGGAGACTAGCCGCCCCCTCCCTACCCTCCCAGAGCTCGCACCGCCCCCACCTGCCCGGTGCTAGAAGCGATAAAGTAGCAGTGTCAGATCAAAGGACAGAATATTTGCTGCTCTGAGAACTGTGGACCGCAGACACAGATTCGCAGCTCAACTAGTTCCGGCAAAGGGGAGGGAGCTGTGGAAGCAGGACTGGCTGTGGTGGTGGTCGCCGCCATTGCTCTGGGCCACCTCTCACAACTCACCCAGCCCCTGGCCCCACCTATCTGGGCGGATCCCTGCAGGAGTAAACAGAACTGCTGAAACAAACGGGCTCTGAATCTGGTGCAGAAAGAGCTTTGGAACTCCAAAAGCTCTTCACATACCTATCAACCTGTTGCAGAAGACACTCCTGTAGATGTCTAGGAAGAGAAATAGTAAATCAGTGATTGCCATGAATAACCAAGGCAACAAGATAGCTCAGAAAGAAAGTGAAAAGTCTCCAGAAAAGGAACTTAGAGATATGGACCTTTGTGATTTAAATGACAGAGAATTCAAGATCGCAATTCTGAAAAAACTGAACGAGATGCAAGAAAACACAGAAAGGCAGTTTAATGAACTCAGAAACACAATCAAAGAACACCATGAGCATTTTACAAAAGAGATTGAAATCTTGAAAAAGAACCAAATAGAATTTCTGGAGATTAAGAACTCAATAGAAGAAATTAACAATAAAATATCCAGCTTAGGTAGTAGAGTTGACCAGATGGAGGAAAGAATCAGTGACATCGAAGATAGGAACCTGGAATTTACACAGAGGGAAGAATAAAGAGACTTGAGACTTAAAAGAAATGAAAGAACTCTACAAGAACATTCTGACTCCATCAGAAAGAGCAATATAAGAATAATGGGCATACCAGAAGGAGAAGAAAGAGGGAAGGGAACAGAGAATATATTCAAACAAATCGTCGATGAGAACTTCCTAAACTTGTGGACAGAACTGGATCCTCGAATCCAAGAAGCAAATAGAACACCTAATTACCTCAATCCCAACAGGCCTTCACCAAGGCACATTGTATTGAAGCTGTCTAAAATCAATGACAAAGAAAGAATCCTCAAGGCAGCCAGGGAAAAGAAGACGGTAACTTACAAAGGAAAGCCCATTAGATTATCATCAGATTTTTCAGCAGAAACTCTACAAGCTAGGAGGGAATGGAACCAAATATTCAAACTATTGAAAGAGAGAAATCATGAGCCAAGAATAATATATCCAGCAAAGATCTCCTTTAGATATGAAGGAGGAATAAAGACCTGTCCAGACATCCAGAAGCTGAGGGAATTTTCTAATACACGACCTGCACTACAAGAAATACTAAAGGAGGCTATTAGACCACCATCAACAGGGACAACTTGTGGCAACCGAAACATAAAAAGGGGGAGCGTAAAGGCCTGAACTGGAATATGGGAATAGAGAAAGTAAGCGTACTGAAGAAACTGGAATACTCTAAATATCAAACTTTCTTTTACATAAACTCAAGGGTAACCACTCAAAAAACATCCAAATCTGAAATATATACTGTAATAAAAGAAGAAACAGAGGGAAACATCATAGAATACCACCACACAGAAATAACAGACAACAACAAAAAGGCAAAGAAACAATGGAGACACAGCCTTACCAGAAAACTAAAGACAGAATGACAGGAAATCCTCACATATCAATAATCACCCTAAATGTAAATGGACTGAACTCACCAATAAAGAGACACAGAGTAGCAGATTGGATCAAAAAACTAAACCCAACCATATGCTGCCTACAAGAGACACATCTCAGCTACAAGGACAAGCATAGACTCAAAGTGAAAGGGTGGAAATTGACACTCCAAGCAAATGGTACCCAGAGAAAATCAGGTGTAGCCATAATGATTTCCGATGAAACAGACTTCAGGGTGAAAAAGATAACAAGAGACAAAGATGGACATTTCATAATGGTAAAGGGGACTATACAACAAGAAGACATAACAGTCATCAATATTTATGCCCCCAATCAGGGAGCACCGAAATATACCAAGCAACTACTAACAGAACTAAAGGGAGAAATTGACCAAAACACAATTATACTAGGAAACTTAAATACATCATTGACAGCTATGGATAGATCATCCAAACAGAAGATAAATAACGAAATCGCAGCCCTAAATGACACATTAGATGAATTGGACATAATTGACATATATAGAGCACTTCATCCTAAAACATCAGACTATACATTCTTTTCTAGTGTACATGGAACATTCTCAAGGATAGACCATATATTGGGACACAAAATCAGCCTCAGCAAATTTAAGAAGATTGAAATCATACCAAGCATATTCTCTGATCACAAAGCTTTGAAATTGGATATCAACTGCAAAAAGAAAGCAAAAAAAAACACAAATACATGGAGATTAAACAACATACTTTTAAAGAACGACTAGGTCAAAGAAGAAATTAGAGGAGAGCTCAAAAGATACATAGAAACAAATGACAATGAAAATACATCCTACCAAAATTTTTGGGATGCCGCGAAAGCAGTTTTAAGAGGGAAATTTATATCATTACAGACCTATCTCAAGAAACAAGAAAAATCCCAAATAAATAACCTCATGTTACACCTTAAAAAACTAGAAAAAGAAAAACAAGCGAAACCCAAGGTCAGCAGAAGAAAGGAAATAACAAAAATCAGAGCAGAACTAAATGAAATAGAGAACAAAAAGACAATAGAAAAAATTAATGTGACAAAAAGCTGGTTCTTTGAAAAGATTAACAAAATCGACAAACCCTTGGCTAGACTCACTAAGATAAAAAGAGAGAAGACACTAATTAACAAAATCAGAAATGAAAAAGGGGAAGTTATCACGGACACCACAGAAATACAAAGGATTATCCAAGAATACTATGAAGGACTATATGCCACCAAATTTAATAACTTAGAAGAAATGGACAAGTTCTTAGAAACATATAGCCTTCCAAGGCTGAATCATGAAGAACTGGAAAATCTTAACAGGCCGATCACCAGTAAGGAAATTGAATCAGTCATCAAAAACCTTCCCAAAATCAAAAGTCCTGGACCAGATGGCTTCACCAGTGAATTCTACCAAACCTTCAAAGAGGATCTAATACCAATCCTGCTCAAACTCTTCCAAAAAATTGAAGAAGAGTCAGTACTCCCTAACTCATTTTATGAGGCCAACATTACCCTGATACCAAAACCTGGTAAGGACAACACAAAAAAAGAAAACTACAGACCTATATCTCTGATGAATACAGATGCTAAAATCCTAAACAAAATTCTAGCAAATCGAATACAACAATGCATTAAAAAGATTATTCATCACGACCAAGTGGGGTTCATCCCCGGGGCACAAGGATGGTTCAACATTCGCAAATCCATCAATGTGATACATCACATAAACAAAATAAAGGACAAAAATCATATGATTCTATCAATTGATGCAGAAAAAGCATTTGATAAGATACAACATCCATTTATGATTAAAACACTTACTAAAATTGGTATAGAAGGAAAATACCTCAACATAATAAAGGCCATATACGACAAGCCCTCAGCTAATCTCATAATTAATGGTGAAAAGCTGAAGCCCTTTGCTCTATGTTCAGGAACACGACAAGGTTGTCCCCTATCACCACTGCTTTTCAACATAGTGTTGGAAGTCCTCGCCAGAGCTATCAGGCAAGAGAAAGAAATAAAAGGCATCCAAATTGGGAATGAAGAAGTTAAATTGTCACTCTTTGCAGATGATATGATGCTATATATAGAAAACCCTAAAGACTCCACCAAAAAGCTATTAGAAACAATCAATGAATACAGTAAAGTTGCTGGCTACAAAATCAACGTACAAAAGTCCATTGCTTTCTTATATACTAACAATGAAATCTCAGAAAAAGAGATAGAAAAAACAATTCCTTTTGCAATTGCAGCAAAAAGAATAAAATACCTAGGAATAAACTTAACCAAGGATGTGAAGGATTTATATGCTGAAAACTATAAGACATTTTTGAAAGAAATTGAAGAAGACACAAAGAAATGGAAAGACATTCCGTGCTCATGGATTGGAAGAATCAACATAGTTAAAATGGCCATATTACCCAAAGTCATATACAGATTTAATGCAATCCCCATTAAAATCCCAATGGCATTTTTTAAAGAAATAGAACAAAAAATCATCAGATTTGTTTGGAACCACAAAAGACCCCGAATAGCCAAAGCAATATTAAAAAAAAAGAACAATACTGGAGGTAGCACACTCCCTGATTTTTCCTTGTACTATAGGGCTACAATAATCAAAACAGCTTGGTATTGGCGGAAAAACAGACACATAGACCAATGGAATAGAATTGAGAACCCAGAAATAAAACCACATAAATATGGACAGATAATTTTTGACAAAGAAGCTAAAAACATACAATGGAGAAAAGACAGCCTCTTCAATAAATGGTGCTGGCAGATTGGATAGCTACGTGCAAAAGAATGAAACTGGACTGCTATCTGTCACCATGTACCAAAATTAATTCAAAATGGATCAAAGACTTAAGCATAAGACCTGACACAATAAACTGCATAGAAGAAAACATAGGTACTAAACTTATGGACCTTGGGTTCAAAGAGCATTTTATGAATTTGACTCCAAAGGCAATGGAAGTAAAAACTAAAATAAACAAATGGGATTATATGAAAATGAAAAGCTTCTGCACAGCAAAAGAAACTATCGACAAAATAATGAGGCAACCAACTGAATGGGAGAAGATTTTCGCAAACAGTTCCTCTTATAAGGGGCTAATATCCAAAATATACAAGGAACTCATGAAACTCAACAACAAAAAAACAAACAACCCAATTGAAAAATGGACAGAGGACCTGAAGAGACATTTCTCCAAAGAGGATATACAAATGGCAAATAGACATATGAGAAAATGCTCAACATCGCTAATCATCAGAGAAATGCAAATGAAAACCACAATGAGATATCACCTCACCCCAGTCAGAATGGCTTTCATCAACAAAACAAATAGTAACAAGTGTTGGAGAGGCTGTGGAGAAAAAGGAACCCTCATACACTGTTGGTGGAAATGCAGACTGGTGCAGCCGCTATGGAAGGCAGTGTGGAGGTTCCTCAAGAAATTACGAATAGAATTACCATATGACCCAGCAATCGCTTTCCTGGGTATCTACCCCAAAAATATAAAAGCATTTCTCTATAGAGACACGTGTACTCCAATGTTCATTGCAGCTTTGTTTACGGTGGCCAAGACATGGAAACAACCAAAATGTCCTTCGATAGATGAATGGATAAAGAAGTTGTGGTACATATACACAATGGAATACTATTCGGCGTTAAGGAAAGATGATATAGGAGCATTTGTGACAACATGGATGGATCTTGAGAGTATAATGCTAAGTGAAATAAGTCAGACAGAAAAAGCAGAGAACCCTATGATTTCACTGATATGTGGTATATAAACCAAAAAGAACAAGACAAACAAATGAGAAACAAAAACTCATAGACACAGAGAATAATTTAGTGGTTACCAGAGGGTAAGGGGGTGGGGGGTGGGTGATGAGGGTAAAGGGGATCAAATATATGGTGATGGAAGGAGAACTGACTCTGGGTGGTGAACACGCAATGGGATTTATAGACGATGTAATACAGAATTGTACATCTGAAATCTATGTAAATTTACTAACAATTGTCACCCCAATAAAATTAATTAAAAAAAAAACTCATATTCTATATTAATCTTAGAAGTTATGTTTTTCTGATAAAATCCTGATTGCTGCTACAAGCCTAGAAGAATTTTTGAATGTTCCTCTAATTCACTATCCAACTCAAGTCAGAGCCCACAAAAACAATCCCATGGAAATGAACATTGAAACAGAATGTCAAAGACCTTAGGAGAAATATATGTATTTCATATCTTAATATATAAATTATATAAATTATAATATATATTAGATATAAATGTATATATAAACATATACAATATATTGTATAAATATATACAATAAATATATATAAATATATAAATTATACAATTTATAATACATGTTTTGTTTGTTTTGTTAGAAAATTTATTTGGCTGAAATTATCACATGCTATTGATAATACAGATTTCTACCAACATTTCTCCATGATTTTGCACATTTCAACTTGGCCACCTTTCAGCCATTTCAAATTTTCCCCAAAATATGTTTAAGCTCTTTCAATATTATATTTTTACTTATGTTTCATATAATATTTTTTTCATTTTTGTGTTTTTAAGTTATTTTATATTTCAAAGACTATATATGTCAATGACATTTTTTTGGTATACATTATCCTTGTTTGTGTATTATTTTCCCTTTTCTTCCTTGCCTTTTCCACAATACCTCCTTTCCATTTGTGGTCCTAAACTTGATCATTTAAAATCTTAGTGGCTAAATTAGATGATCAAATTCTTTCCAGATATATAATATTTTAAATGAACACTTCATTTATCTATCTATTAATTTATTCAACCAACATTTGGGATCAACCATATTTCATTCACTATATTAACAGTAGAGATACAACATTAGATGGAGAAATAAGGCCCTATCCCCATGGAGTTTAAGATTTGTTTGACAAAAAGCCATTAAATAAATAAGCAAGACCTTTCAGATTTTGACAATATTCTGAAATAAATATTGTGATATGAAGAAACATAATTGAATGATGGGGGGAATGAGAGGGTTGTCAAGGAAAGTGTCTTTATAGAGGTGACACTTAAAGGGAGACCTAAAGAATAAGATGCTGAGAATCATGCAAATAGTTGGGAATGCGATTTTAGCTAGACAGAGCTGCAAGGAGTTGCAAGGAGATTTCTTAACCATCTCTACTTAGTACATAAGGAAACTGAGTAAAAGTGAATTGCACATGGTTTGGATTCTTAAAGCTTTAAATTCCCTCCATTGTTTTAGATTGCTTCACAAATAAAACCATGCCTTTATTTATTCTGAGGAGAAATTAAAAGGTAAGGGTCTCCCAGTGGCTCACTTTATTAAGACTTGCCTTACCAATTTTAATTCAAAAAACCTGTTTTAAAAAAAAAATGTTAAAATATAATTGAGAAGTGAATTGAAGGAGGAAGCTGGAAGATGCCAGATGTGTTATCCTAGGTCTCACCACATGTGGCATAGACCAAGGAAATCAAGGTTTCTTTCAAATCTGTCATGCAGATAGCAAAAGTCATTCTAGCCATTTTAAGTAGGAGCAGATCTGATTTTAAAATGTAGGTGATTACCAAATTATTGGAGGGACTACAAGTCCAAATTTGAGATCAGATTACCAGGAACAACTTTCAGGCCATTGCTGAAATCTCTAAGGTAACAGCCACCGGCCCCACAATCAGAAAAGTGGGGAGTCAAGAGACTGTGGCTCTGATTCATGATTTCCAGAGGTTAAGGATGGAGAAGGTTTTGTAATCCTTAAAATCCAAAATGCATTTTTCTGCTTTAAATCTGACTATACATCAAAGAAATATTAAAATATTTAAGCCAGGTTAAGGGTAAGGGTTGATTTTCTTATAATCTGTGCAATGTAGTTTTTAATTTAGTTTAGCGTTTTGCTTTCCCATCACTGTTTCACCATAGTAAATTAATCTTTACCTAAGTGTTGGGTATAGAATCCCCAGCTTCACAAAATTATTAATGGTAACTGGTTAGGTCCGTACATGCAGGACCATTCACACCCCTTACTTAATAAGATGCGTTTTAACCAGAAGAGTTGAAAACCAACCACAAAAGGGAAATATTTAATAATAAGAGAGTGCATAAAGATTGAAAGCTCAATTTCTCAGTTTTGATGGAAGCCCACTATATCACACATATTGACCCTTGTTTTTATAGGTTTTGAATCAACGTTAGGAACACTACAGGACTGTGCTGCTTTTACACAGGAGGGACTACAATCAAATATTGTGAAATCCTAGATCTCTTTTAGTGAAAATAGGAAAATTACAACCAATTTTACTAATTAAAAATATTTGAGGAGTGTAAATGAACTTTTCAAACAATGTGTGCTCTTCCTAAACTGAGGCCTTAGGGCATCCTCAGGGAATCTAAATGAAGGCTAATGTTAGTAAACTTAATGAAATTGGAGGGTCTGAAGTAGATATGTTTAATATTGAAACATCTTCTACATGGTTACTTTAGACTTGATGTGGCAGTGATTCTTGCAAGTGTGCATTAACTCATTTTAACTAATAAAAGCATACACTTTCTCTTGTCTTACCCTAGAAAATTGAACCTATTATAGCCTCAAGGAACCAAAATGTGTAATTATATTTTCAAAATGAATTTCAAAGAATATTAGTATTTTAATGCAGAAACACTACTGAATGAAGAAATATGCATTGAGGCAGTAAAATGAAGCTCATTGGAATATCTTAACTACTTAAATTAAGAACACATCTATTTTAAAAAGTGACTGTTAAAATTAGGAATATCTGTTTCATCTCATTAAGTGATTAAGACCTTAAAAGAAATTCAACACCTATGGATCCAAGATGGTGGAGTAGATAACCACTGTGCCTGCTTCCTTCCATGAACGCATTAAAATTACAACTAAATTATAGAGCAATCAACCTGGAGAATCATCTGAAGTCTAGCAGAATAGAAGTTTTATAACTAAGGATATAAAAAACAGCCATATCGAGACAGGTAGGAGGGCCAGAGATGCGAAATGGGCTAGCCCCAAACTTCCGTGTGGCAGGTGACTGAGAACTGAGAGGGATACCTTGGCCACGGAGGTTCCCTCAAGAGGAGTGAGGGACCCTAGCCACAAACCAGTCTATCCAGCCCAGAATACTGGTGCCAAGAAGAGGAGCCCCCACAACATCTGGTTGTGAAAAACAGTGGGGATTCTGACCCTCCAGGTGGGATGGAAAGCTGTGGGAAACCCAGATGCCCTCTTAAACGGCCCATGCACAGACTCACTTGCTCGCAGGCACTCACCTTTGGCTTCAGCAGAGGAACAGTAACCTGGAGGGTGTTGGAGACACACGAGGGGCAGACTGAGGTATGTGGCTTCGAGGGTTGTTCAGGAGGACTGTTGGTATTTTCCCTGTGAATGTTCCTTCTCCCGCGCAGCCGGAAGTCGGACGCCATCTTTCCTAAGTTGAGCCCACCTCCACAGGCCAAATCAGAATCTGATTGGTCTGCTGAGCTCTGCAGCTCTGCCTTGCTGAGTCACTGGGACCCTGCCCACCCAACTTCTCCAACGCTGGAGGCACTTTCTCAAGGAGCAGCCCTCCCTGCCTACATTGCACTCTTGCTTGGAAAACTGTGAGAGTCAAGCTCTAGGTGGGCGGCAACTGGCCTCTGTGTGCTCTGAGACTTTTGCTGAGTAGCTCCAGGCTCCGTACCAAACCAGAATCTACATTAACTTCATGACCACAAATCTTCTCACTCTACTGACTCCCTGAGACTCTTCTTTGTGCAACTCAAGTACCACACGATGCTTTATCAGTGGCTGAAACTTAAGGGAGCTGGCAGGTGGCAGCAGGCCTCGAGGTGTCCTGGTATTTTGCAGAGCTACCGCAGGCCTGGTATTGGTGGCAGACATCTTTAATTCACAGCGTGGCCTCTCCCACGTGCCTCCAATGGGCTTAGGGGGAAGAGTGAAAAAGGTTAAGGGTTAAGAAGTACAAACTGATAGTTATAAAATAGTCATGGGGGTGTAAAGTAAAACACAGGGAATATAGTCAACAATGCGGTAATAACTATACATCGTGCCAAGTGAGAACTAGTCAGGTGGACCATTTCTTAAATTATATAAATGTCTGACCATATGCTATACACCTGAAATTAATATAAAATAATATGGAATGCTAACTGTAAGTAAAAAAAGTTTTAAAAGGGGGAAAGGTGAAGGGGAATAAGAGGTCCAAATTTCCATGTATAAAACAAATATGTCACGGTGACATATTATACGGCATAGGGCTAGTCAATAATATCATTATAGTGTGGTATGGTGTCAGATGGTTGCTGGACTTATCATGGTCATCACTTCTTTAGGTATATAAATGTTGAGTAACTGTAGTGTACACCTGAAACTAATATAATATTGTATGATAGCTATATATTTTAATAAAATTATTTTAAAAAGGAACTAGGAAAATGTGACAGAAAAAGAGACAAGTGGCTGCCATTGCTAATACTCAGAACTAGAGGAATAAAGAGAAATAAGGTTCTCAAAGAAAAAAATAATAAAACTAATCACGTGTTGTGTCATAAATTACAGACTGTGGAGTCAGAGCCTCTCTCCTAAATGTATCAGCACTGTAACATGGAAGAAATTACTTAACATCTCTAAGCTCTGATTTCTTCAGCTAAAAATTTGCAGTAGTTATCTCACTTAGCTACTAATAGATAAAACAAGTTATCACACTTAAAACTCTTAACACTGCCTGACATTGAGTAGGGTCTCAGAAAAACATGTAGTATAAGAGTATAAGTATTGGGGGAATGTGGCTGGCCTCTATTCAGAGGACTCTGTTTGTCTTCTTGCCTATCAGGTAGTATAGGGGTCAGCCATTTTATTTTGTATTCAATATTAGAATCACCTCTATTGCTGGTTAAGAAACAGGATCCCTCTGGGAAACCCACTGCAGGTTTAGAAATAGGAAAAGAGGCATATATTAAGGGAAAGGTGTAAAAATATTCAGTGAAATTCAACATCAAAATCTTAAGGGAATATTTTCCATTCCTTGCAATGATACTACTACCGAGAATTAACCACAGTGATAGAATGCACGTGCTAGAGTCATTCTCATTTGTTACACATAATTTTATCAATTTGCTACCACCTGCTAGACTCTTTACTATGAGGTTAGTTAAGGGGAATCACTTTGAAAGTACAGAAAAGTGTGTTCTTTTTACAACTGTTCTCCATAAATAGAACTCCTTTAAATTCTAAAATCCCTTCCTTCCTGCCAATTAGTGCCAACTCTAGTTAGAACCACCTACACACAATCATTAGCCAGCTATGCGTAACACTTTTCCTGTAGCCATCACAAAGATCAAGCTTCCGAACAAATGAAGGCACGACTTTACCTTAAGAGACAGCTATCGAAACTTGGATGTAAACCAAACCCCAAATATGCTAATTATGGATTCGGCTTTATTTACCAAGAATGTGTCAGCTTGATCCAATCATTTTCCAAAGGGATTCTGGGGTGAAACTTAGAGGCAGTAAAATGTTTTCCTTCTAAAATAAACAAATGGATTTGACACTGGGGGAGAAATGTAAGTTTAATCCTTTCCCAAGTAAGAAGACACAAGTTCAGGGAATACTATTTCTTAGCCATTCTTGCTGTGCTGTTTACAACTAGAAGGTGATCCAGTGACTTATTTTAGCTCCTACCTTCCCAAAATAAGTTCAGAGCACTATTGTAAAGGGAAAGTTTAAAACACTGTCACTGTGCCACTTGTGGAATAATTAACCCATCAATTCTCATTCTAACATGTAATTTGTAGGTACTTCACATATTTTGATATATGAAAATACAAACAAGCTATCCATGTATTTAGCATGCCTAATAGCAAGTACCAAAAGAATAATCACTAGACTTACTTCTGAAGCATTTTAAATTTCTTTCCATTTGACACAGTATACCTCAATTGTCGAAAACCTGTAATGTAAAATGAGCTGCTTAATTATGTACATTAATGGGAAAAAAAGCAATCAACAGTTTGAGATTGACTGGAAGCAAAAAACAGTTTTAAAGATTGAAAGAGAAGTTTTTGCTTGAAGGAAAGTGAGAAATAAGATGAGACTGGAAACAAAAAAAATGGAATTAGGCAATAAAGTGCTAGTCAGATATTATTTGAATTTTAGGATTTGGCAAGAAATTTAAGTAATGACAGCTGCAATTAAGAGCACAACTAAATATTTTAAATACACCCAAACACATATATATATATATATATATATATATATATATATATGTTATATATATATATATATAACATATATATATATGTTATATATATATATATATATATATATATATATATATATATATATATAAAGGGAAAGTTTAAATCCCTTCCTTCCTGCCATATATATATATATATATATATATATATATATATGTGTATATGCATATATATGCCAAATTGGGAATACACATATTTTAATAAAACTTCTTAGAGTTATATGTTTAACATTTTAATGTTGATATTGTGTTACCAGTAATTAAAAATCAATAAATGGAAATAGATATTGAGAAAAAAACAACTCTTCAATAAAATTTGTTTATGCTGAAAATGTGTGTTATCATATAAAATACATTGATATGTAAAAATAGTATTAGAGATACATCTTAAAATGTTTTATAATGGTTTTATTGTTGAATAGGCTAATGAACAAATGATTTTTCAAAGTCTACAGAAATTCCTGATTTTCATATTGAAAAATATGTTTTATTGACAAATAGATATGTTTCACTGCCATTATCTCATTGGGGTGTTATGTGGTATTTTTTGTGTCTCATTGTCTCTTCAAAGAACATTCCAGAAGCTTCTCAACTGGGATCTGAAAATTCTACTTCTTCAAGATGAGGGAGACACAGCCTTAAGGTAGGCTACTGATTTTCTGTAATTGTTATTTATTTTCTTGGGTAAAATTTTACTGTATCCCCAATAGCGTTTGTTTCCCCAATGGTTTTACAATTTCTTCATGACACTGATTCTGCTCTATCTTTCCAGGGGCTATCAAATGCACGTTAGATCCTGATTTAATAAAATAAAACAAAAAAATGGTAGTGCTAGTCAGATATCATTTGAATTTTAGGATTTGGCAAGAAAGTTAAGTAATGACAGCTACAATACAGATATACATATATGTATATATGTATTTAAAATATTTTAGTTATGCTCTTAATTGCAGCTGTCATTACTTAAATTCCTTGCCAAATCTAAAATTCAAATGGATATCTGACTAGCACTTTATTGGCAAATTCCATTTTTTTTTTTTTTTTTTTTTTGCGTTAGAAACAAAGATGAACAAGGAGCTGTGAATGAACTTTAGGATGAAACATAACTAAATATTTCTCAGGCAATCTAAATGTACATTTAATACTGTTATCAGTTGTTAATCACTAATGTACATTAAATACTACTGGGAGATTGCTTGAAGATATAAAACATGAAGTTTTAACATGTTCAAATTAGTAATAGCATAATGAGCAATAATCTGCATTTTTTCTTTAAATACTGACCTTTTATTTATTTATTTTTTTGAAACAGGGAGAGCCATGAACTACTAAGTATACACTGAAACATCTTAAGGATTTTATTATTTTATGAATATGTTTTTTTGAAGAATGCCGAATACAAATGATATATGAACAAAGAAAAATTATGTCTGATAGTTCTGTAACAAGGCATTATTTAAAGAAATTTGTGGATATCCTAACAAAGATTTTCAACTAATCCCAGTGTTGATTTGAATTTTGCATATTAATTTTTTCTCATGTTTTCTTTGTTGTTGGTGGTGGTGTTATTTTTAAGTTTTAACCTGGAGTCTGGAATGAGAAAGATATGAGCTATTATTATTGATAATAAATGAAATATTTGATGGATAGAACAAGTGTTGGTGATAATAGCTTCACTTTTAGATTTTGGTGTAAAGTGATAATGTGTTAAATGTCTTTTAATTTCAAACATAAACAATCAAAGAATTCATGATTTGGTAATCAGATTGGCATGTCTGAAACATGAGGCTACACTGGTGCATTGGAGTTTTCTGATCAAAGTCTCTAAAGTCAGTGGAGAGGTAACAATGAGACACTTACTTCTAAGAAACCAGAGTGAACTCTAAACAGCTCAAATGACATCACTGTGGGGACAGAGCCAGAAGCACAGTTTCCAAGCTCTCGACCTCACGTGGAAAGGTGTTCATTCAGGTAGTAAATGGCCATCAACTGTGATTGGATGGCCATCAGCTGTGGCTAGTTGGCCGTCAGCTGTAACCAGTGAGCCATTGGCCATTAATATAACAGCCATGGCTATGCTAGAACAAAATGGGTCTAGCAAGGGCAGATTGTGGATTGCGGATTGCAGAGAGGCGGATGCCGCCTGTCATGCGGGGTGTCATGCGAGGTCCCTGCTCCCACTCCCCACATAAGAATGCAGGATATGGTGAGGCCAAAAAGGAACACCCATGGAGCCAGAGATAGGGGAGACACTATATCCTAGCTAGTGGCTGGGTTGGAGACACAGGAAGCAGGAGAGACACTATCCACAATCTGCTGTCCGCTACTCTATCAACCAACCAACCTCACTCGCTAGCTGCAATCCGCCATGCTAACTGCAATCTGCTTTTGCTAGCTCAGCCACCATCTTCTTGCTAGCCCCCATTTTCTGCTAGCGTAGCCACGGCAGTTACATTAGTGGCCAATGGCTCACTACTTACAGCCCACGGCCAACTAGCCACAGCTGTTGGCCCTCCAATCACAGTTGATGGCCATTTACTACCTGAGTGAGCACCTTTCCACGTGAGGTCGAGAGCCTGGAAACTGTGCTTCTGGCTCTGTCCCCACACTACCAGTGAGAATACAGTAGTATGACTCCCCTAACTATGGCTCCGTGGGTGTTCCTTTTTGGCCTCACCATGTCCTGCATCCTTATGTGGGGAGCGGGACCAGAGACCCTGCATGCCACCCTGCATGACAATCTCTCTTGTGCCTCACAGCAGCCCTAAGCCATTATCAAAATATTTATTAAAATTAGAACATGGTTTATTGGATTCCTTGGAAAAATAATAGTTTTTAAAATTATTTTAGGAATGATGGAGAAATAATATAATTGCAAAATCATGTTTACAAATTCCCTACTTTTATACATAAACTTAATTTTTCCAAGGTTCAAATGAACTAAGAAAATTGTTTTGCTTTTGTAACCACCAAATAAATGTAAAAACATTATTCTTTTTGCAAGATAGATATTAACTGTAGAAAACATTAAACCCTGTTTGATTTTAGTAGTGTTAGTACCTATTCTCACATATTTTTCCTCTTAGAAACAGAGCACAAAAATCCAGAAAGGAGGATTTTATTGTAATGTAAGACAATGGAATTACACGTCACCTATGCTATTCCTAATTTAATACTCTGGTATCCAGCAGGTGAATTCATTAAACAAAGGTAAGCGAAAGCCAGGAGGGGAATTCCACAAAAGTTAATGCTATCTTTCAATAATCATTTAACAGAGAGAGAGAGAGAGAGAGTGTCAAAAAATAACCCTAGCCTGTAGGAGAAAGAGTAAACAGTGCAGTGAAAATTGCACTGATCTTAACGCTAAAATCCCTGAGTTGTTTCTGTCACTAACTAATACTGTCCCTGTAGTCATACTTCCCTTTTCTGAGCCTTGAATTTCTCAAATGGAAAGTGAGAGATTGGATTTGTGGGATTTCCTGTATTTTCCCTGGCTGTGTAAACTTGAGTTATGCAACAATGACCAGAAATACATGCCAAACATGCTCCTGGGAAATGGTGACACTTCACAGACAGCACATTGGGGAAACTTCTACTTGGGATTTGAGGGTGCTATATATATTTTTTACAACTGTTTAAAAGCTTTAAGAATGATGATCTGCTGTAAAATACTAAGAAGACCTTAGTTCAGTGAGTGTTTTCTCAGTGACTGGAGGACTCGTTTTTATTTCACAGAACTTTAGCCGTGTCAGTGGACCTACCAGTGTACTCCTTTCACCTGGCTTTATGATGAGAGGTTAGAACAGAGCCTGGACTCGTCATAGTAGTGCATCTGACCAGTGGACACATTAGTCATGGTGAGAAATGGAAGCAGTAGAGCATGTTCTACAGGACAATGACTGGACACTTGTGTACAAGTCAGTTTTAGAGTGACTTACAGATATTTGAGGTATTGTTTGTAGTATCTCTGCAAAGATAGTGACTTCAATTCAAGCCTCTATGCCACATTGAAATCCTCCATTTCAAAAAAATATATATCAGCTTATGCTACTATCCTTTAAGAAATGTAACACTGCATCCCACAAACCTAGAGAGAGTCAATAGGGTTATTTTTTTTACAATAGGGGATAGAGAATTTTAACTTAAGACCAAATTTATTCAAACTATTTATTTAAACAAGGCTGTTTACTTCTCATGTGTCTGATCAACTCAAGTTGCCCTAAAAAAAATACCATAGATTGATTGAGTGGCTTCAACAACAGAAATTTGTTTTCTCACAGTTGTGCAGGCTGGGAAGTCCAACATCAAGAAGCCAATTGATTCAGTTCCTGGTGAGAGCTCTCTTTCCGGTTTGTAGATGACTTCTTCCTGGGTCCTCACATGTTGGGGAAAGAGAGAGAGAGACTCTCTGGCATCTCTAGGTATAAGGACACTAATCTACAGGATTGGGATCCTACTCTTATTATCTTTTAAGCTTAACTTATTTCTTAATCCAAATACAGTAATACTGGCTGTTGAAGCTCAATTTCTGGATTTTGGGGAGACATAATTCAGTCTGTAGTATCATGCTCTCTTATTCGGATACATCGCCTTAACATTTTACCTCTCACTTGATATATAAGTGTATTGGAGTCATTATTTCTACCTCTTGGAGCACCAGGTTGTTTAGTCCTACCTGACACTCTGAAAGGTTTATGATGTATATCTCAGAACCATCTGCCTGGCGACAGGAGGGGGAAATAGTCATCTATTGACTCTCCTCCTGCCTTGACAGGAGTCTTGCTGAAGTGTGTTAACGCTCCTACTCATTCATGTTGAACACCAGTTAGTGCTGACTGGGTTCTCATGGGCTTTTCACAAAATAGTGCCAGAAATGCCCAGGGCAAAAATTCAGAGGTTCACAGTGAGATGCTTTCAGGTTGTGCCTGTGCAAAACTAGTGAGAGCCTGTGTGGAACCAATTAGCACAGCGGTGGCTAAAATAGGAAGTGAATCTTAGAGTCTCTGAATTGGTGACAAAAAATGTGATTCAGGCTGTTGCAGATTACAAATGACCACAAATCCTTTTACATTCCTCCCAATGAGATAAAGAGGTCCATGTTCCCTCTCCTTGAATCTGGGAAGCTCCCTAAGAGAATGTAAGAGAAGGGAAGCTATTCCAGTCCAGGCTTTAAGAGACTAGCAGCTTCCAGTAGGTTCCGTCAGAATGCCAGCTCTTAGAAACTGTCCTGCTGTGAGAAATCCACGTGGCGTGGAGAAGCCACATGTAGACAACCTAGTCAATAGTTTCAGCTAAACCCTCAAAGCCACTCAACAGCCAGCCAAGTGAGTACATCGTCTTGGACATCCAGCCCAGTGACAGCTGCCATCTGATTCGACCCCATGAGAGAATCCAAGTAAGGATGCCCCTCTGAGTCCATTCAGCCCACTAGTTGAGAGAGCTAAAAAGAAACTACTGTCTTGAGGCAGAAAAATAAGACCATAAAATTGACATGGTATTAATAATTCTATGTAACATTTAATATGTGAAATTTTATTGATAACCACATTTTTAAAAGTTTACTATTGATTAACGTTTTTATGTTACTGTTGTTGCAGTATGGATTAGAGCAATGCCAGGTATTCTGAGCTCTTGACGGCACATATTTTGCCAATTCTTTTCTTCATTTGTGTATCTACCTTGCCCCTCACCAATACTGGCACACGTTAGACATTTAAGGTACGTTACTTAAAAACAGTAGAAGTTCACCACAATATATTTATGTTTGAAGTGAAAGTGCAGAAGACCACTAAATAGGAAGGCCATGGAAAATTACAAACCGTGGCTATCCAAACTTTCTTCATAATAAATTAGTGACATTCTTTTTTCTGCTAAATTTTCCTATGATTTGTACTAGTCTTTGTAACTTCCTGATCTTAATCAGTAATTAAAAATCTACTCTGTGAATTACAGACTGTTCAGGAAACTATTTAATTTGGCCATATTTCTCTAGACATGACTAAATTAGGGAGCACGTCCATTGCAAGCCAGTTTTATCCAAACTCCCCATAATATGACCATTGTTTTGCTAGTGGCTTTAACAATAAGACACATTATACAAATATTTTATATATTTATTATGCAACCCATTATAATTGCTTTGAGCTACATTTAAATAATGTGGGTAGGAAGCTAGGATATGGTCTACAAAATGACCTAAGGCATTGAGTGAAACTTAGAATTATTAATTATTGTTGCGCTCCAAATTGAGTAAGAAAATATCCATGAGATTTTTTATCGTTTTCCTGAATAAGCTTCTGAATGCTAAAGTTTTATACATAGAAACATTTCTCTATTTTGTTAAATATTTGTAGTTTATTATTATTAAGTACACCATATTTTTGTCTTATATTTAGGATGGCACACAGAAAAAGAATCATAATACAGGTATTGTAGCTGTTTAATGATTTATTCTACAAAATGAAACAAGTACAAACTTTACACCAAAGTGTTCCCAAAAATTATTTCTATTTTAGCAATTAAAGGAAAAGGGATATAGCAACCTTTAAAAATAAAATGAAAGAACCATATTTTAGGATGTGGACTATGTTGACATTAACTAATTAGAGTTCAGGGAAGTTTGTACTGATAATTTCATAACAAAGTCTCCGTGCACTGACATTAACACTGACAATCTTTTTTTTTTTTTAATTTACTAAGATGTTCCTATTCATTAATCATTTTTCTTTGCTAAGACATGTGTGTACTGTAGAATCCAATTGAAAGCACTCACACACGCAAGCACACACACGCACACACATATGCTCTACAAGCACTGAGCAGGCAGAAACGTGTGCTTTCTCAGTTCCCCCTGTTTCTGATCCTGTAGAAGTAGACTGAACAAAGGAGACCCTGATGTACCTTACAAACCAGGAGCCCTTCCTTGGCGGTCCTCCCTTCCCTAGTATTTGCCAGGGCCCCAGAAATGAGTGATTTCTCAGAGCATGTATGCCCCCTTCAGCAAATTCCTGTTAGATGGCTGATGTCTGCTTTTAGAGAAGGGTATGCTAGTGCTACCCAGAGCCTAATACTGGTAGATAAAATCTGTAGTTATAAAATAAAATTAGAAAATAGGTGTCATCATGCATTTGTTGAATTTTCATGTTATACTGTCTAACAGTATTTTGCTTTTATTTTGTAGCTAGATTAGAAGTCCTTTTTTTTCAGAAATATTTTACTGCAACATTTTCATCATTGGGAAAAATAAATGATAGTTATTAAGATAAGAAACTTTGCAGCAGGGAGAATCTAGGCATAACAGCATTATAATCATAGTGAGCATACCGCCAGCTTTTTCGCAAGGGTTAAATGCTATACATGTTTGAGAAAATATCTTTGCTCATAATACCTGGTACATCATGTTATAATTAAAATTGTGTCACTCTTTCCGTTATAAATCACTATTTTAAAGACTCATAAAACAGCTGTAAAATGAGCTCCAGGCTCTACTTGGCATGTGAAATATTAGCCCAAGAGAATTTAGGATTTTTTATTTTTATTTTATTTTATTTTTTATTTTTATTTTTTTACAAAACCGTCTTTCAGGTCTTTTTAAAAAGAAGCAAAATTTCAAGTAGATTTTTTTTTTTAGGTGCCTTTTTTGCACGTCATAAATCAAAACCAGTCTTGCTTGTTAAAAACCAAATCTTGCAAGTGCTTGGTGAGTTAGGAGAGGTAATCATTTGGAGTGCTTCAAATAGCTCCTTTAAAAGTGTCTTAAATAGTTTAAACATTACATGTGATCACAAAATATCTTAAGAGTTTTATAAGCCACCTACTAGGAAACCTTTTGCTCCTTCCTTTCCAGATGGTATGAAAGACTTTAATGATGCCAAAGAATAGTGTAAGGCACTTTGCGACTAGAGGTGTGATTCATTATTTCAAACATTCAGGTTCCATAAGACAGCTCGCTGTGGCAAGTCATGCCAGGCTAGCGGTGGAGTCTTTCCCACCTGTGCCCACCAGGCATGCATAGTGAACCTGGCTGATTTACACGTGCTAAATGCACCCTGGAAACGTCAACCAACTGCATAGTTGGAGTGAAGACTTTACAGTATTCTCACTCTTAATAAAGAAAATACTTTGCCACTGATGGGCATAGCCCAAATGTAAATTAAGAGCCTGTTTGGCCCAGCAACACTCAACTACAGAAGCGAATAAAAAGTGGACATGTAAAACTTACACTTTAAGTAGAGCCAAAAGGTAAGGCATTTTCTGAGTCACCTTTGTTCTCAATGATATTGGAATTCGTTTTGTTTCAAGTACCGTAAAAGTCTAATTGACTTTTACAGTGAGTAAACTTTTTTTTTTTTTTGAATGGGTTCTTCTCTGCCTGGATATCCCTCAATCCGAAGAGAGAATGTGAAAAGTTGGCTGAATTCAAGTCATTAACTATATTCATTAATAGAATTCCTTTTGCTAAGGGAATCACATTTTTTGGGCCTAGGCAGTACCTCTATTAATTGTGTTCTTTCCAAGTATAAGGCGCTGTGTTAGGTGCTTTTAGTTATACTCTCTCAGTTGACCCTATGGTTGGCATTAATTTGGCTTCACATAGAAAAGTGAGGAAATTGAAGAATCAAGAAGTTAATGTAACTTCCAAATTACTATGCAGAGATGATTAAAACTTCCAAATTATGTAGAAACCATCTGAACCTGACTGCAAATAAATAGACACTCTACGATGGTAATTGTATCTTTGTAGACAGTTCCTCAAACACCTTCATACAAATTGAACTGTTGGAGAAGAATTAATGTGGTTATTTATTTTTGCTGCACAAGTGAAAATGTCAAAAGAACGTAGAAAATTTTCAACTTTGACACAAAAATAGCCCAGGTACCGGCAGCACAAACACACACCGCAGCATAAATAATTTTATTCCCACTCTAGATGGGCAATCGGTATAGCAAATGGTATATTCTGAAAGTATTGAATAGAAAGGGTGTGCATGTTTTTTACAGCATGGCCAAAAATTATTTGACACTCTTCCTTTCCAGAGGTGGATGTAAGCCCTCTCCCTATGAATCTCATCAGGCTTGTTATATTTCAACTAATAAAGTATGGCTGATGTGACACTATGTGACTTCCAAGGCTGGGTAGTTAAATGCAGCACAGTCTTATTTACTGGCACACTTGTTCTTTGAATCATTATGTAAGAAACCCAAATACCCCGAGGCTGCCAAGCTGGGAGGAAGTCCACAAAGGAAAACCATATATTGATGCTATGGTAGAGAGTCCCAGCCTTCAAAATATCCCAGGCCCGGCAGTTGACATGTGAATGAAAAAGCCTTCAGATTGTTTCAGCCTCCAGCTCTTTGAGACATACCCAGGTATCTGAGTCTTCTGAGTTAAGGCCCCAAACATTGCGGCCCAAAGAAAACCATATTCCATCTGCCCTGTGTGAATTCCCGACCCACATAATCTATAAACATAATAGTTATTTTAATTTAATACCACTTAAAGTTATGCGATGATTTTTTTGCATAGCAGTGGATAACCAGAGCAATAGTTCAACACTTCATAAATTAAAATTATTCAACTTTTTAAAAAATGATGTGTGTCAGACATTAAAATATCAGTTCATTTTGAACATGAAGCTGCTTCATAACTGTTCAACAACCCACTGGAGAGTGGATTTCTGATTAGGAGGAATTCAACTGTACAGACCTGTATTTGAAATCACAAAGTTCTCAATCTACTAAAGATACGTGTTTGTGTAAGTTTTTGAGAAAAAAATATCAGATATTTCTTTTTATACTTTTTACTCCCATATCCTAGCACCATGATGGGTACAACTCAGTAAAATCCCAATACAAGAATGAACAGTAATAGTACTCATGACAGTCTCAGGATGGTTAAATCTAAAATCAAAATATCTTTCCCTTAAGCTGGCTGCAATTCCTAAAAATCATACAATCTAAGAACTAAGCAAAGATATAGCTAAATAATATGACCCTCCTCCATAATCTTAGGAGCATATTAAATTTAGCTTGTTACCTTAAGATTTCAGAATAACATGAACTTTGAAACCTATGCAATTGAACAACCCTTTAGGTGAGATTGACTTACAATGAGATCTCCTGATACACTAAAAATTAAATACTTTGATTTAGGTCCACTATGGATAGACGAAGACTGAAAGATTTTTCATATGTATCTTAGCTCTGTGAAACTACTTTCCTCTGGTAATAATATGGACACTATGCCTACTATCACACAAGTGCAATTTTCTGTACGGAGGCAGCTTGAGTGCTAAAACACACTAATTGTTTTTCATAATTTGAAAACTAAAATAACATCTTGACTCTTTTCTTCTTGATTTTTTTTTACATATCCGATTATCTAGATCAGAAATTTTCCTCTATTTAGTTGTATTAGTAATATGATAAAATGCCTAGCTAGAAAGGAATATACACAACAATTTAAGTTTATTGCGTTTTCTTTTTTTCTCTGTTTTAGAGTTTCTGAACTAAAATGTGATTTCTCACATGAACTTTGCCTTGGGGCAATGAATGCTGAGAGAAGCATGTACTCCATTTAAAATATAACAGCTATTTTCAAATACACTTGTACTCGTTTTTTGTCATTGTTGTTTTGTTTGTTTGTTTTTTATTCAAAGCAATATAAGATCTATAATTAAAATGAATTCTTATCTGTATAGCCTTTCCAGCAGTCTCTTCTGTTTAATAATTAAGACCAATTATTTCCTCTCTCAATTGCTGCCAGATTGGTTCATTCATTTATTCATTCATAATATTTATTAACTACTTTAATAAATGCCAAAGCTCATTAAAGTGCTTCCATTAAAAATATAGAACATAGTCTTCAACTTAGGGGAAATTACCATTTTATTGGTGACCCTGACACCTAGGCATTATCTTATCACTAAGAGTTTCCCTGGAGATTTTAGTGGCTTGCACTTGTTTACGAAGGTTTTCCAAATTTCTAATGTAAAGCTTTTCCCTGAGCTCTGTATCCATATGCCTAACTCAAAGTATGCTCTTGGCTAGATTTCCAAAATAGACTTCAAATTCAACTGTTCCCATCTTTCTCCAACTTGTTCCTCTATTGCTTGATGATCATATTATCCACGTAGCCCAGAGTTTTTGACACAGTAGGTTAACTTATCTGAATCCATCAGTCCATACACGTCTCTTAGGTTTTATTTGGAAGATAGTGCTAGTTGCCAAGGACTTTTGAGACCGGAATTAGATATTGTCACAACCTTGCTACAAGGTTGTAAGGGAAGCACTTTTAAGACCATATTCCGCCTCCTACAAAGCTTGATACACAGAGTAGTTTGGAGTGTCTGTCCTGTGAGCTCTGTGAAGTTAGTTACAGGATTTTCGTCCTTCTGTGGGCTCCAACCACATCCTACACTAAATGTTCACTAGAGGCAATGTTCTATTACCCTATTCTCTGCATTAGGGATCCAGAAATCCTCCTAAATCAATTGTTTGGACACAAGAACTTAGAACTATAACCCTAATGTTGCAGACTCATGCTTCAGTGGAGTTTGATAACGCTGTTCATATAAGAGTGGAGAGTGCCTTTAAAATATTTTAGCCAAAACACATAGCCTGGATGCTTTTTTTTTTTTTTTTAACCATCAATAACAACTATTTTTTTTCTTTTTGTAAATATTATGCCTGCTAATCTATAAAACATAAAGTAGTAAAGGGAAGATGATAGCTGAAGCTTCAAAGGTGTGGGATTTCTGATATAGTACAAATTGACCATCCATAGATTGGGGATTTCTAATTCAGACAACTGATTACTGTAGCACTGAAGTTTAAATTAATGAGCACAGATAACAATCACTGTGTCTTTACCAAAGCATTTTAAAATAAAGATCTGATCAATCAGTATTTGAGGTGAAATGACACATTGACTGGCTTAGGAATTTAGTCAGGTAGTCCTGGATGTAATCCTTGATTCCACTAATTACCAGCTACATGAATTTGGGGGAGTCACTTAGAGTACCAGAACATCATGTTTCTCATTCAAGTTGATTCTGTTTATCTGTTCGGTGGTTTAATGTAACAATCGTTGAACTTGGTGCTTGGATTTAGAAAAAATCAGAATGAATCCTTTCCCTCATGAAGCTACCATTAATTGGGATGACTAAATTTTCATAAATACATTTGTTTTTAAATATAATTACAACTGTGATAAGGGATATGTAGGTAAAAATTAATGGCACACAATTGAGGACGCTCACTTAAACTAATGGGTCAGAAAATTTCTTGGGAAAGTGACATTCGATCCAAAATGGAAAAATTTGATATGAATTAACTGTGAATGAGTGTGAAGTGGAGAAGGCTAGGGTACTATAAATTCAAAATGTAGGCAATGTATGTGCTAATTTAAGGCTAGAGACTTAGACAGGAAATCCGAAGATATGTTTAGTGTCTTACTAGAATTTTCAACTATTATCCTGAAGGCCAAAAGCCAGAAAAGGGGTTTGCAAGAATTGTCACATGATAAGTTTTTCCCCTTAAAAAGATCAGTCAGACTATGTGGAGTGAACATGTGGCTAGATTGTAAGAAAAGATAATAGGAGGCCATCTAGAGGAAGTATCCCATCAGAAGATGGGTGTGGATGAGTCTGTCAAGGGAGATTTGTTCTACTCTTCAATCTACTATAGTGATTCTTTAAAGAGTTTCCTGTATTAATCATTTAATTGGAAATGATTAGGTAGTAGTTGTTCTTTATAAGAATTCATCAAAATGTTAAAAAGCAAAAAAAAAAAAAATTCCATTTGTTGTTTAGATAATTTGACTAAAATGCACACACAAATTCTGCAGAGGAAAAAAAAAGTAGTGAAAACAAGTTGTGGCTCAGTTAAAAATAATGTCTCAGTAGTAGCAGAATAATAAATATAAGATTATTAAGTTGTATACCTGGAAGGAAGCTTAGGGTCAATCTACACATCTCATGTTTTATTAAATACTAAATGTATTTTTTTCAATAAGAGAAAGATTATCTTTTAATTATTTATTGACTGTGTAATTACTAGGATTCATTCTGAAAACTCAGAAACTTTACCATGTTTTAAATTATTAAAAATGTATCTTCAATGACATTAATATATTTATCTAATTTTCATCCCTACAAAGAAAATGCAGATACAAGAAAATGAGTGGAAAAACTTTATGCCAAGTGTTACTACTTTATAAACACTTGAAAAAGTTTCCTTTACTTATACTGTCTTTATCATTGAGCAAAAACAAATGTGTCAGTTGTGTCCATTTCAACACACTGTAAATCTGTGATGTCTATACTATGCCACATGGGAATACAAGAAGCTCTACTGTCAGAATCTAACCACCAGATGAGCTTAACTTACAGAAAATATAAAATCAATCTCGGGAAGTACAACCCATTCAATCTGTATCTGGCATGATAAAGTGTTTTCAATCCGCAAGGAATAACATATGGCTCTTGCAATCTTTGAGGGTGATGTCACTGTGTATACTCCCTGCCAGCATCTCTGATGTTATAAACTTGGGGGTCAAATAATTTTACTAGAGGAGTAAAGAAAATAAATATGTCGTGTTAACCAAAGCAAATGAAACATAGGTCTAGATTGTCCTAGTTGTGAGTTGGTAGGCTTCTCTAGAAAAGAAATTGAAACTGGAAAAGAAAAATCTAGATTTAGAGGATCCAGGTCCAAGACATTGAGAGCATATTAGGCACGTAATAGAACAGACATCAAAGAAGAAAAGCAATAAATTACATTCAGTGAGCTTCATATGCAGCTGAATATAAAACCATCTGATGTTTCTCCTTTCTTTGTAGGAGGACAGGTTGCATTACTGACAATGTCAGGCACCCCTCAAAGAAGGAATAGATGCAGTTAGTTCTGTATCTTCACACTACACAGTATGAACACATAGATTCAAACCTACAAGTGATGAAATTTGTACTTTGTTTTAGCAAGAGTGTATAACATTTGGGCAACCACAGCAAATCCAATGGAGACTGATGTTGTTCCAATCCTCTGCTCCCCCTAAGTCAATGACATTTTGGTTCTAATTTTTTCAGTTCATTTTAAAGACATCTTTGTACTTCTGAATTTTGATATAACTTTAAAAGCACAGAAGCTCAGCCTGGTAAAATTAAATCAGATAGAATCTGTGTTCTAAGTTAGCTCTGTTTGTCACTAGGTTTATGGTTGACTGTCTTATTATGTTTGGGCCTCAGATTCCTGCAAAATGGGAACAAGACAGTGCCTGTCTCAGAGTGTGGCTAGGAACATTAAGTGTCGTGATGACTTTTGCTAAACAGCTTCTTCTTGTAGTTATTGTGGTTTAGGACCTTAAATACCAGGATGGTGCTGGAGGAGTGGGGACAGGCACTGAATTTTCTGGGCAGAGAAATCTCTGTGTTTTTGTTTATTTGTTTTTTGTTTTTAACAAAGAGACATTATATCAAAGCAGTGTGGAACTAAAGCAATAAACTTCTCTCCTCCTTCCCCTTCAAGGGAAGCTAAGTAGGAATCTATTAAAAACACATTGTTTAATTAAAATATTATTTGAAACCATCAGGTGGTCTTACTTGCGTTGAGCATAGACAATTCTCAACAGAAAAGATGTTGGGAGTAAAGGATGAGAGAGCTCTTCCTTTTACAGCCAAAGTAAATAATTCCTCATACATGATGTGACACCAAAAGTGCCAAAAGTTTACAAGATAAGGGAAATTATTATAATAAATATACTTCATTGTGTTTATAAACTTAGTTTGCATGTCACAGGGTACTGTGTTTAAAACCATATTTATAATCAAAACTCATTATCCTCAAAATTTTGAATATGAAAATAAATGCACCTCATTTAGTAACAGTTAATGTCATAATTCTGCATCTCTCATAATCTTTTGCTGGCTGAACACATTCAGGCTTTCTCAAAATTGCACAGAGAGATTTTTCTGGATCAAATAATCAGAAAGCCATTGGTTCAATGACATTTCTGAATTTGGAAAAGTTAAGGTTGATACATGAAGATATTTAGTTGAATGATTGCATGAAAAACATCCAGCTCCAAGGAAATGATCCATCTTTTGGAGCCTATTTTTATAAAAATAAAATTGATTGAAAGGCTTTGCTATCTTGAGTTGCTATAACCGAGTCTTTGATACACTAGGAAGCAAGGGGTCATGAATTTCCGTAGATATTCATGTACAATCAATTAAATAATTCACCGTAATATGTGCATTTAATGATAAAATGATACTATAGAGTTTAAACTTTTCTCTGCCTCCCATACAGTAAAAGTCTGATTCCACTGCATATATATTTATTTATATTTTCTGAAGACTGAAGAGTTTTAGAACTTGATGAAAATGAGCATCTTTTTGTTGATGTTCTAATTAAATACGTATAGTTTACCTATAGAAGAGTAATTTCAGAACGGTTCAGGGGAAATACCAACATATTTTTATGTTTATAAAGAACATAAGAAACAATCTTGGAAGCTTTTCATAATAACTGATAAGATAAGGCCATTCTTTTCAATTTGTATTAGGTTGGTGCAAAAGAAATTGCAGTTTAAAAGGTTAAAAATAACTGCAAAACCCGCAATTACTTTTGCACCATCCTTAAATAGCTGGCAGAAGAATCAACTGTCACATGGCCATCTTCACGGAGTGGTGTTACTGGCAGATCACCATTTAATCACTAACTGTAGAGAGGAAACTGAGGCTGGAAAATAGTTAAATTCCATATGGCATCTACATTCCCTTGGAGAAATATAAACCCATTCATCAAGGAAGTTAACAGTCATTACAAGCAGGTCAAGCTCATATAGCATAAAAGTCGGAGATTATCTGCAGCATACTTTTTACTAACGTAAAAGAAGTCAGGGGGAAAAAAAAAAAGCCAAAGATCATTTATTTAATAATACTCTTGGGAAATGTCTTTACTGAAATGATGTTAAAATTCTAAATAATAGTTACTGAAGTACCTCTTTGCTTATTACACCTCTGCCTTCTATGCTCAGTTCCTTGCCGCCCACCAACCTAAGCTTCTGCTCACATGCATTTATACAAGAGAGAACAAGCACATCTTTAAAGAGCCTATTAGATCTTTTAGAGGAATATTTCCCTTAAATTAAACTGAGATTCATCCATCCCCCTATTTCCCAAGTTCACATGCACCTCACTCTTAAAAATTAGTGGTTTAGTAAATCTCGGGAACTGATGGAAGAACAGTGTGTTTTGTCCTTCAAGTGTTTTAAAGTATATAAATGTTGAGAACCAGATTCTAAAGTCATTGTCTACCATCATATCTTTCTCAATTTTCTACCAGATTATTTTGGACATAATATTATAATTCATGTGTCTTCTTATTACTTTTATTACTTTTGGTGTTCTTTCTCGAGTTTATAGCCCAGCTCTAACTACAACATCTCAAAAGATTTTTAATAAATGCAAAGATTTCCATTCATCTTCAATCCTACTAACTACAGCACAGCTTAATATTTTCTTCTTTGCCCCTGTTTTTTTATGTTTTCTGTCACTTTTTCTAGAGCTTTTTGTACTGCCATTTAAAGACATTAAACAGTCATTAGTTCAATAGAATAGAGTGTGAGCAACATAAAAATATATAATAGAATCGAAATAATCAGAATACACAGGACATGGTGAAGTGTGTGTGCCTCTGTATGTCTGGTGTATGATTGGTGTCTATTGTGTGGTGTTTGTATGTGTACTGTTGGGAGGTTAAATGGATTTATTATAGGGAATTCTTGTCTAAAAGATGTGAGAGCCATTACTCTAGTAAAAAATATATTATTAAATTGCCTAATTTTATGTTTCTATTTTCAAATGGGAGCCTGGGTTTCTTTAAAAAAAAATCATTTTAGCTACTCCTATTACAAAAATTAAATCATTTCCTAAATATCTGTCTTTTTCCTAAATAATTTACATATGACCTATCCATGTCTTTTTCCTGAATAATTTACATATGCCTTTTCCTAAATAATTTACACATGACCTATCCATGGTTCCATCTATTTTATCTCAAAGCTGGCATGGGTAGGAGTAAATATATTTTCCCAATATCAACCTGATCTTTTTTTCTTTTTTTTTTTTTTTTTTGCTACCATCATGAGTTTTTCCAGTTCAAGAATGTTTAATTTCTTATTATTTATCATTGTCTCCTCTTCACCATTATCTCCTCCTCTACTGAAACCTACAGTACCCCAGACATGCTTTCCATCGTGCCTGAATTTATCCTGTTCTGTCTTTTGGGAACCACAAAATCTGTGTTCCCTGTGCATTTTTAAGCACAAAAAGGATATGCAGTGTGCTGATTAGGAACACACAAGCTGCACAAGTCAACCTAGATTTAAAATTCATCCTACTTCTAATCAGCTGTGTGTATTAATTAATTTTTCTGTGCCTTAATTTTTCATCTATAAAATAGGGCCAGTAGCAATAAACTTACCAAGAATGAAGAATAAATAAGTTAATAGATGTAGAGCACTTATTATAGTGCCTTGTACACAATAATCACTTAGTAGATTTTAACTATTATTAGAATTTATCGCAGTGATATTTTTCTCTTGAGGGAACCATCTAAAGTACTTTTATAGTAATAAAGTGATGACCTACTTAGTTTGCCCACGTTAGACATTTGCCAAGAAAACATCCGAAGATGAGCTTGAATTTCAATATGAAAAACTGAATGACAGCAGACAGTAGAAATCCACTAATATGTACAAACAAATATGTGTGAGTGTGTTCTCTTATATTGTGCCAAGGAAGTACAACTGGCACAACCACTTTGAAAAATATTTTGACATTATCTACTTAATTTGAAGATACACAATCCTTAGGACATAACAATTCCACTGAATAAACCTGACAAAAGTGTGGGCAGGTGTACACCAACTCACTCACACATTTTTAACAGCAATTTCATTCATAATATCAGCTTACAGAAAAATGTATAAGTCTCACAAACATAACATTGAATGAAATCAGCTAACGCGGAACAGTACTCTCTTTATGATGCCATATAAAGTCCCTTCACAGCTAATAAAAAAAAAAATAAAAAATACAGGGTTGGAAGTCAGGACAGTGGATGAGGATAAAAGGGCAGTGCTTGGGAAGGGATGCAAGCTATTTTAAGGTGCTGGCAGAGCTCTAGCTTTTGAACTGGTTGTTACACAGGCGTTCATTTTCTGATTATTCACAGAGCTGCACCTTTGGTTGTGCTTTGTGTAAGAAAGTATAGCAGCCATGAAAGTGTGCTGTGCAAGTCTTTAAGAGAAAACTACACAGTGAGGGATGGAGTTTGTTGACAGCCTTTGGATTCCTCCACAGCATTCACCCTGGGGCCACACTCTGCCTGAAGTGCCCCCAGCCAATGACACAGAGCAGGGAGGTACTAGAACCTGGCCATTTTGAGTGATTTCTTGAATGTGCAATATTTGCTCTGGGGCTTCCCAGCAGCGCACCCAAGACTTTCTCAGAGCTGCACCTCTTTCTGAAGCTCTCATTAGCTCTCACTAATAGCTCTCATTGTTTTTTTCTTTCTTTCTCCTGCTGTAAGTCTCTGGCCTGCATCATGATCTATGATTTATCCCTGATTACTCTTGCTCCCTCTTCCCATTACCCTTATCAGATGTATTTCTGATAAATCTCTTGCACTTCTAATTCCATCTTGGCATCTGTTCCTGGAAGACTGATATTAACACTGCTGAAAGTGAAAGTGATCAGACAAGTACTTATAAGTAGTAAGATACAGTATTTTGCAAGTGGGATCATTCTTCTTCCAGCTTGAAAAAAGGACTCAGTCTTGTTTGATATGGTAGGGCAAAGGAAGTCCCTGAGAAAAGTTTGCCTAATTCTGTAAAATTTGCTAAATATCACTTTGGGAAAATAGCCACAGGGAGAGCAAACCCCCTTGCTGATGCATTGACTCAGGCATTTCAAAGGCATAGCAGGGACGAGTTGCATTGACATACTTCCGAGGAATCATGAGGAACAGTTAAACCCTTAAAGACACAGTGAAAAAAAAGAAAAAATGACAAAGTATGACATCTAGAGGGCATCTTTGGTGGTATACAAAGAGGCCTATCTCCTACAGTGGGAGAATAAACACAGCTGAGAGTCAAGCACCTAAATAGAGTTGTAGAATTCCAGAGAGTACTGATTGTCTAGGTAGGACAGATTTCTCATGCAGAGGCCAGAGCCAAGGATGGAAAAACCTGAGACCCTGCAATGCATAAGGAAACCAGGGCGATGTCCCACGGATTATGGTTCTGAAGACATCCCTGAACTCTCAGATCCTGCAGAGGTCATCTGCAGCTTCAGCCCCTATGTCTATAGCTTCAACCCTTACATCTACTGTCCAATACTTAAGTTAAGACTCTCCATATTCAGCACTAATGGGTAATTAACTACAATTTTGTGTTTTTAGATCAAAATGTTGGGAGAGCGAGAATCCGTTTGGCTAGAGGCAGAAGTGGGAAATAGTGGGTTGGGAGCAAGCAGACACATCAAAAGATACCTAGTATATGATCCAAGCGAGTCCTGCTGATGTGCTAGAGGCAGACTTATGCACAGCAGAGCAATTGAAGCCTTAGGTTATAATATGCCCAGTAGGAACACAAGTACAGCGAGAAAGCAGAGAAGACTAGTCTGAAAGGCTGCAACACAAGTTTTGCCTTGAACACTGCATATTATTTCAATTGTCTACAAACAGAAAAATAAAAACATTAAAAAAATAAGTCTCAAAGAAAATAATGAGCAAAAGAGAAAATTCAACATATATTTAAGGAAAAGCTGCATCGTCTATGATGACAAATACTACACAGGAGATGAGAAAGCTACAAATGCAGTCTGAAAACATGTTGTCCAACAAAACGGCAAGTCACAGAGTAGGAGCCTTTTATCACTTGTATTTATTTTGCAATTAGGTATGTAACGTCAAATATGACCAATAAAACAGTAACTCTCCTTAGTTTTTCCTCCCAAACAATATTCACTGAAAATGTACTATGTTGCCTCAGTCCTTAAAGACGTAACATGGGAACAACTTAAAAATGCTGGAGTTTGAATTAGGTGCAAAGGCATGTTCCTTGTTAGCCAGAGGTGAGGACATATGGTTTAGTTTAAAGCATGATGGCACGGGGACAGTAATTGGCGTCCGTTGTTTTGGCCTTGCTGCATGTGTTTTGAGTATCTTTGCTTGCTGAATTATGACACATGAAGTACATCTATGATCATATAACAAACAAATCACTGGGTGTCCTTTCTTTGTTTCTCCATTTTCAATCAGCTGTCCTTAGCTTCAGCACTTCTTTTAGCATAATCCCTGCACGTTCTCCTGAAGCTGTATTTACATGGCTAGTTGACATAAAAAAGTGGTAAAGTCCAAGAGCATGATTAAATGATCTTGTGAACTGTTTGTCACTGTATTAGTCCAGCCTTGCCAAGAAGAGGAATGTGGAGTTTTCTTTCTTTCTTTCTTAAAGAAAACAAAACCAAACCAGATGTTTTGTTTAGTTGAGGATCTTTCTATCTAGCAATGCTAGAAAGCCAGTTTTGCGAAAGGCAAATAAACAAATACACTGGAGCATATTCCGAGAATGGAAGGTTAAATAAATTTATCTTTATTTTTAGGATGCCAAGTAAACAGTTTTTTAAAAAGGAAAGCCCATAAAGTTTGGATGGTTATGTTTATGCTTGAGATATAGTGGATTTCAAGCTGGCTCAATTAAATATTTGAAGAACAAGTAATTCCACAACTACATAAAGTTTCCAGACTATAAAAATATAGAAACACTCCCCCCAAAACAAATATTCTCCACAAAAAAAGACAACAATATCAACATAAAAAATCATCATAACCCATTTGCTTTTAACATAGGAATTCAAGGATGGTTTTCTGGACAAGTTATACACCTCCCTAATATCTATTCCTTTCTTCTTGCTTCCTAACAAAAATTACATTTACTCAGTAAGTAATTTATCCTTTAAATTTCCCTTTCATATCTTCCCTTACAAAGATGTCACTTAACACAATTGTAGCCAATAAGACATTATCAAATTTGCCTGAATATTTGAGTGAAAAACGTTCTCTCTCCCAATAAAATGGAACAAAGGTTTTGGAAACACCCTTTCCCATCTCTTCATTTTCTGAATGGATGGCATGATATCTGAAGATCTAGCAGTCACTTTGGGAAAATTAAATAATAAGCATGAGGATGAAATCTAATAAGCTGAGAATGGCAGAATGGCACGTGATAGATGAAAAAACCTTGGATTTTTAATTACATGTTTAAGAAATGAATTAGCTTCACTGATACTATCTCTCAACTTATTTTTATGTGAGAAAAAATGCTTAAGTTGTTGTTAGTTTTGTATTCTGTGTATTCACAACTGACAGCCAACAAACTGATATTTCTTTTTGAAATGAATAAATGCTACTCATCACATTAAGATAATGATCTAAGGATAAAATGCAGATGGTCATCTCAATAGATATAGAAAAGATGTTTACAAAGAATACAATTTTATAATTAAAAATATCAAAGTAGAAATCAAAAGAAACTTTTAAAATCTGACAAAGAGCATTGGCTTGAAACTTGAATCAAACATCTTAATTAGTGGCAGAATGCTTGAGGCATTAGCTTTATACTCATAAAGTGGGTTTCAGCAAAACATAATGCATGCAGCAAGGCTAGACTTTGCCAAAATTGTAATGTGGATTTATAAATGTAGATGGGTACTGAATGGTGTATTTAGTATTTTTCTCAAAGTTTGGCTAAAGTCCAAAAGTAGCAAGCATATTCGAGAACCATACTAATATTCTAAAGAGATGTACAGCTAGACATTAACATGTTGGACTTGCTTAAGTATAACTAACGCTCTTTGAGTCCAATATAAAGCAACCTTTCTTTATCTTACAGAAGAGACAATTTAGACTAAGCATGCACATGACTATTTGTTCTTAGTTCTCCGTAAGCTCAAGGTGGAAGATTTTCTGGAGCTTGCTGCAATAACAGGAGGTTGCCTACATTCCCAGTGTTTGTCACGGTAAGGCAGCATCTCCCTTTTGCACAATAGTAGGTGTCATTCCCTCAACTTGCTCAGTGCATAGCCAGTGCTATAAACTATAAAGCATGTGCACTTTGGCATGAATGAATGCGCTCCTTGCAGGTCAAACAGATGCCATAACTGGCGTCATTTAGCATGATTTTAACAAGGAGAGCTAGCTGCCTGAGTTACCTCCCTCTGGCAGGAAGTAAAAGTGGATTATAAGAGGCACCAGATAATTATATTAGAGAATGATAATGTGTACATCCTCACAAAAGTAATTTTGAATAATTCGTTAATACAGACAGCCCTTGGAAGAGAGCATTTGGGTGCTTGCATTTGGGTGCTTGCCACACTTGGAAATTTTGACAATGAAAAAAAGTCTGAAAATAATCCAACTGAGATGCAAAAAATGTTGCCTTCTTCTAATCACTCTATTTTTCTCTCAATTCAGGAGCATACAGAATATTAAAAGAGGAGATGTAGACAATACAACAAAACAAACAGACAAAACCCAGAGTTTGAACCCTTCCAGCATATTGAGCTCACTATGAATTAGACTTCAGATGAAGGGGGGGGGGGAAGCCTTGATTTACATAGATATAGGTTTGAAACTTTTGGTTAGATTGGAAAGTTAAACCCATAAAGGATAATAGTAATTATCAAAAACAACCTCATAAATGAACATGACCCAAAAGCTAGGAGAGTTCCCAGAGTTCTCATTATACAAAGACAACAAAAAGAGATTTGACATAACGCATACGAGTTAATGAAGGGAGACAAAAAATAAAGCAAGTTTTGTTTGCATTCCACTTGAGTGCAGAAATTTCAAAATCTGGAAAAATTTTAGGAAACTCCAAATATTTTTGAAGACTTTAAACATTTTAACATGTTAATGTGTTTGGTGTGAATAAATAATATTAGACGCAATTTATAAATAATGAAACAGGAATCTAATTTTCCTACAGTTATAATCAAGATGAGAGATAAAACAATACATACTGAGAGATTCCTCGTTCATTTATCCATCTTCTAAATACTTTTGACAAGCCATCTATTTTGTCTGGTTTCTTATCTCATGTCTTCCATTTGCATTAAAGGATTAAGGATTTTAGGTCAGGAGTTGGTGAATTAAGTCATTTATGCTCAGCCTAAAATTTATCTCTATCATGAGTGAATGTTGGGAACATTTGATACTAGTAGTAAGAATAGGTCGGGGAATCGATATTTTCTTTCATATCTCATCGTTTTAGTCAAGTGAGATTAGATGTTCAAAGTTTTTCAGAACTGCACTGGATGGATAGAATTACTTAAAAAAAATCTCCTTTTGCTCAAGTGTCCTTAGCTATTCCCGACAGAGAACAAAAAAAAAAACCAAAAAAACAACAACAAAAAAATCTTGTTTTATAACAAGTGTGGATTTTTAGGATCATTATGATTAAATAAGCAAGCTAAACAGAGCCTTGTGATGCCCATATGAGACTGAGATTACAAGGTTGAAAGCCATGTCTGCTACCCCCAGAGTAAAGAAGAAAGCAGAAAGGGGAGAAGAAGACAAGTCAGAAAGAGAGGATGTGGGAGGAGGAAGAGATCACAAACTGACATTCTGATTATCCTAACTGAATATTTACAAGAGTTTGTATTATAAACTCATGTTTTCTTCTAGTGTCTGAATGTAATATATTCAACTAAAAGGGTTTAGAAGCATAATAAGATATTTTAATTAAGAGTCCATCCACTTTTTATAATAGATTTTTAATTTATTTGTCCTATTTCTAAATTTTATCCATCTGGTCAAAGATAAAATCAGAATCAGGGAAACTATTTTCATTCCTGAGGTTTATTTTGGATGCTTTCTGAGTTTCTATCCCATTCAGATCCTTCCCCCTCAGTTGTTAGTTCTGTCTGAGAGGAGCCTGTGGCGCTGTGGTAAGAGCTGCAAAGACCTCTTTAAGTGGAAGAAATGAGTATTAACTGAATGCCAGGAACAAAGCTTATGTTTACATTATGACTGTATAACAATTTAGTCCCACTCATTAACAGTGGCTGTTCAGATTTATGAGCTGAAATGTTTACATGTTGATATCAACTCTGCCCTGGTTGGTTATTATCCTGAGATATTTGCAGGGTTCCCACTTTCCAATACACTTAGATAAAACAATCCCTGTCAGAACATCTGACATTGGTCTTTAAATATCACTTCACTCAGTCATTGACTGTCAGTTTGTTTTTCTTTCTAACTCGTTCAATTCGGGACAACCCCATCACGGTGTGTAGTCACTCTGTGGTGTTCCTCTGAGTTCCACTGTGGAAAACAATGTGAAATCTAATACAAACTCTCCACACACACGCTCCAAGAAGCTTGTGCTGTGTAAAACAGGCTAACCAACAATGAAGAGCAATCGATATTCTATTACTTACCCACCTTTAGCATTGATTTTTCAAGAATAAATTAATGTATTCCTTGGCAATTGACCATATGCTCTTACTCATGAATTTCTGAGGTTTTGAAAGTCCATTGACAACCAAAAAACAAATTATATTTCACTTCATACAAATTTTGTTTCACTGTGGGAAAAAGTAGAGCTTATGGCATTTTAAATTGCTCGACAGTACCCATTGTCAGAATGAACAATGTATCTTTTTGCCTCCGAATAATTTTATTTCCCCAGTCTCTATGTAAACCTTCTTATTTGGAAGTTGTTCACTAGAGATGTGAATAATGATGTCATTCATCTCCTGTCTGTTTCAGATTTAATAATGAGTGTCACTTACACTTATTAAAGAGCACTCTACTTTCATCATAAATTGCTGTTGCAGTTTCAGTATTGTCCTATTAAAAAAAAACAAAGCTCTAAAATTCTTTTGATCATCATCTAACAGCGGCCCAATTACTTCATACTTGGCTGTATCTACCTCTTAAAAGACAAACTACACATTCAAAGCTATCATCTAATGTTTTGTCTGAAAATGTGTATTCCAAATATAGTAGCAGGTTACTAGTGGATCTAAAATGCCATCTTACTTTAAAATGGAAGACACATGACTCATCTTTGGTTAACCATTTTCAGAAGTCAAGAATAGAGATGCATTAGGCTACCCTAGAGCTCATTAAAATAAGTCAGAAGAATAAATAAAAGGGTTTTTGTTTGTAAAAAATAAATAGACACAAAAGATGTCTGGTTTTCAACTATATAAAAGTACTGAAATATTCAAGATATAGGGTTCATGGACTTAAAAATGAAACCTGAAGTATTATGTTATATTTGTATACTTCAAAATATAGAGATGACTGATAAAACAAAAAAAATCAAGTTTATTTTCTTTCTTCTCATGTATGATCACTTTACCTACAAAACATAAGGTCTGCCCTTGCGTACTAACTACTACCTTAAAAGATTATTATTTTCAAAATTGAATGTGTTTACTTATAATATTTAATTAACTATAAGAAGATTATTCTCATAGATTTTGGTATTTGTTTCTCAGTTTAAAATAAGAGTTTTTTAATCAAAAGTATTATTACTTTATATGGTTGAATATCATTATTTCTTAGAAGGCTATCTAGGATATAAAAATATATATACCTTATTTTAATAGGGTCATATTGTGACATACTAGGGGCTTGACATTAAGTAGATGGTTTTAATAATATTAAAGGAAAAGAGAAATATTTGCTTTTCTAGTATAATTTGTTTGTGATATTCATATTACAAAATCACATTGGTTCCTATGGAGAAAGTCACGTGTTTATCAGCTGCCTTCCTTAGGGCATAAAGCAAAACACAGAACTCCTGCCATGCGCCTAATCTCAGGAAAATCTGGTCATAAACCAAATTATACTGAAGTGCCTGCTATATTTGGATCTTAGAAAGTTTGCCAAGTGTGTGACTTGTTTTAACTGTGTATGTTGTTCAGCCAAATGTCAACAAGTATCATTTCATTATACTGAAAACTCTGGCTTTAAGCCTCGTTTTGCCGTAGAGCACATACTTAGTATATAAAGAACTTATTTTCTGTAACCAAGTATCTGTGGGCATGGTTACTATAATAACTAAATAACACCAAATCACAAAACAGACCTTTGCACTGCTGTTTTTTCTTCTGGTAGTATTAGAGTCAGTGAAAGAAATGTCCCCCTTTTAATGATCTGGAGATAAAGGAGAGAAACGTGTAAAGCCCTTAATATGTCTGTTAAGCTTGTTCTTAAACTTGGAGTTAAAATGTCCATAGTGTTTATGGGCCATAGATAGGTTTTAGAAATACACCAAAATTCCCAAAGACTTAAATGGAAGACACAATTGGGAGAACCAAAGACCTGTATCTGTCCAAAAAGCAATTCTATTATTTTAGGAATAGCCATCTGCTTAAGCGCCAGCTTGTAAATGAAAACTATTATGAAGATAAAGTATCCACCTTGCCAGCCAGACCAGCTGACTCAATATTTTAGATTATTGAAACAACAAGTTAAAATACTATACAACTCACAGATTAAAATTTGATGTAAAACATCACCATGCTTTCTATGTTCATGAATAGTGAAATTGCTTTTTACAAAGTGCTGATTTAACATTTTAAATTCATATTCACTGTCTTTATACCAGGCACTTTTCAAGCCTAATTCCAAGCATATGGCTCAGCCTGGTTATAAAACTTTCTGAATATCTGCAAAAGTTTGATGGGATAAGCTTACATATATTTGTTTGGGGAGGAGTTGGAAAAGTTGGTTAGAAGATCTACACTGTTAATCAGAGTCTTCAGTGAGTATTGATTCATCCAAAAGCTAAGAACTCTGTTATGTTCCACTCTGCTCTGATCCTTGGCTGCTTTCTGTCATGGTACTCTTCCATCATTATCCTTCTTAGTGCAGTTTATTGTGCTCTAGGCACATATTCTGAATAGTTGAAATCAAAAACTTCATTTTAATTGTGTTTGTCCCATGTTGTAATTTAATAGTAATCTGGGTAAATCCTAAAACACTCTTTTAAACTAGGTAAAACCCTAATAAAGTACACTTCCATGGAGCTTTGTTAAATATGTCTACAACAGTATGCTACTTGTTTCTTAAACCATTTTCTATTTTGCATTACATAATGTTGAGAAAATTGCAATTCTAATAATTACAGTGAGCTCAAATGTTTCAGAACAAAACCAGATGTAATGCATAGGTAGGTCTTTTTCTTTCTTTTTTCTTTTTTAATTAGACTCCTTAAAATGAACTGTTCCCTCCCACCTCCCCCACTTTAACCTCACCCCACAAGTCCACTGTGATATAAGTGTCTTAAATGTTTCTGGTGTTAGGATGGATAGCTTGGCCATAGCGTTTCCCCCTGGACAACAGAGGGACCCTAACTCCACTCCAAGCTATCCAGTCCAGAGTACTGGTGCCAGGAAGAGGAGACTTCAGAACATCTGGCTATAATAAACAGTGAGGATTCCGACCATCTGGGTGGGACAGAAGGCTATGGGAAACTGAGATGTCCTCTTAAAGGGCTTGCACACAGACTCACAGGCACTCACCCTGGGTTCCAGCGGGGGTACTGTGACTCAGCGAGTGTCAGAGGCATGTCGGTGTCAGACTGAGGTATGTTGCTTTGAGGCCAGGGCCAGAGGACAGTGACCATTTTATCTCTGAGGGGTCTCTTTCTCGAGCATTTGGCAGGCGCCATCTTTCTTGTGTTGAGCCCACCCCCTACAGGCCAAATCTGAATCCGATTGGCCTGGTGAGCCCCGCAGACCAGCCCTGCTGACTCACTGGGATCCCTTCATACCCAACTCCTCCAATGCTGGAGGCACTTTCTCAGTGAGCAGCCAGCCCTGTCAACATTGCACTCCTTGTTGGTGAAGATCACAGTCTGCAGGTTCCAGGTAGGTGGCAACTGACCTGGTATGCCCTGAGACTTTTGCTGAGTAGATTCAGGCTCAGCACTGGCACCAAACCAGAGTCTACATTAACCTGGTGACCACAGCTCTTTCCACTCTACAGACTCACTGAGACCCTGCCTCAGCTAATTCAAGTACTGCACAAGGCTTTATCAGTGGTTGAACCTTAAGGGAGCTAGCAGGTGGCAGCAGGTCTCAGGATGTTTTGACTTTTTGAGGAGCTACGTCAGGCCCAGTACTGGTGGTAGCCATCCTCGGTATCCTCTACCGTATGCCTCCATCTTTTTAGCCCAATAGCAACCAACCACAGATTACTTTGTAGCTCCTACCAGGTAGTCCCCAGCCAGTCACAGGCAGTGGGTGACCTGAGCCTGCACCATAGCCCCTCCCAGGAGGCCCCAGAACCAATATACTTGGAAGTTGGCTTCAGACCACAGAAGAGCATCGCCTAATTAGCCCTACAAGCAGTACACACAAAGAGAGGTCTTAACAGACCCAGAGCCTGCTGAGGCAAATCCTACTCAGTGGGGTAAGACCCATAAACAGTAGCCTGTAAGCTGTGGACATGGCCAACCCCCACAGCTAATCAGCCTGAGGGTCAATCCCACCCACTGATGTGCCAAGAGCAATCAAGGCTCAACTACAACAGGAGGACACACAGAACACACACAAGGGACACTCCTGGAGCACCCAGAGCAGGTGACCAGGGACACTGTGCCAGAGCCCCACAGGACACCTCCTACATAAAGCCACCTGGACAAGACTGGGAGACATAGAAGATCTACCTCATACATAGAAACAAACACAGAGAAGCAGCCAAAATGAGGAAAGAAAAAACATGACTCCAATGAAAGAACAGGAGAAAACTCCAGAAAAGTCATTAAACAAAATGGAGGCAAGCAACCTATGAGAGACAGAGTTTAAAACAATATTTATGAGGATGCTCAAGGAACTTAGTGAGAACTTCAACAAAGAGATAGCAAGAATAAAAAAGGACATAGAAACCATGAAAAAGAAACAGTTATAAATGAAGAATACAATAACTGAAATGGGGAACACACTAGAATGAATTACTAGCAGACCAGATGAAACAGAAGATAGAATCAGCAATTTGGAATACAAGGTAGCAGAAAACACCCCATCAGAATAGCTACATAAATAAATAAATAGATAACATAACATAACATAAATAACATAAATAAAATGAGGATAGTTTAAGAGACCTCAGGGACAACATCAAGCATAGGGGTACCAGAAGGAGAAGAGATAAATGAAGGGATTGAGAATCTATTAGAAGAAATAATGACTGAAAACTTACCTAACCTCATTAAGGAAATAGACATATTTCCTTAGGAAGTGCAGATAGTCCCAAACAAAATGAACCCAAAAAGGCCCACAACAAGACATATTATGAGTAAAATGGCAAAGGTTATGAACAAAGAAAGAATCCTAAAAGCAGCAAGAGAAAGGCAACTAGTAACTTATAAAGAAGTTCCCATAAGATTGTTCGCTGATCTCTCAACAAAAATTTTACAGGCCAGAAGGGATTGGCAGGAAATATTCAAAGTGATGAAGAGCAAGGACCTACAATTCAGACTACTCTAACCAGCAAGGCTATCATTTAAAATCAAAGGACAGATAAAGAGCTTCCCAGACAAGAAAATCCTGAAGGAGTTCATTACCACAAAGCAATATTATAAGAAATGTTAGAGGGACTTTTTAATATTAAAAAAAAAAAATCAAAATTATGAATAACAAAATGGCAATAGCTACCTATCTATCAACAATTGCTTTAATTGTTATGAATGGATTAAATGCTTCAATCAAATTGAGAATAAAAGTCTAGATGTTTTGGAAGAAATTAAGGAGAGAGCAGCAGTAGAAGCATGGGTATTAGGGAAGAAAAAGAATTTCAAGCATAAGAGTGCTGAAGTTGACAAAATACCAAAGAATTTCAGGCAGCAAGGACTGGACTATACCCATCATATTGATAATATGAAGTTACTGAAGTACTTGTGAAGAGCATTTGACTAGTGGTTGGCTTTATGGACTGAATTGTGCCCCCCTAAAATTCATAGGTTGAAGGCAGTCCCACTGCCTTACAATGGGACGGTAAGATAATTTGAAGTTAGGGTATTACAGATATAATTAACATTAAATGAGGTAGGTAAGGTGCGTCCTAATCCAATCTGAGTGGTGTTCTTATAAGAAAATACAATTTGGATTCACAGAGAGACATCTTAAGTGTGTGCACACAGAGGAAAAACCAAGAGAAGACGCCGAGAAAAGATGGCCATCTACCAGCCAAGGAGAAAGGCCTCCAAAGAAACCGAACTTGCTGACACCCTGCTCTCACATCTAGCCTACAGAACTGTGAGAAAATAAATTTCTGTCATTTAAGTCTGTGGCCTTTTGTTCTGGTAGCCCTAGAAAACTAACATAGGTAAGAAGAAAGGCCATTTTACCCAAGGGGATGGATGAGGGCCAAATTGGAGGAATGGAAGAGTAAACAATGAACATGGATGTGTCTTATAAGCCTTATAGTTAGAGGAAAGTGCTAGGGTAGAGAGAAACTTGAAGTAGAGAAAAAGCTTTAAGATTGCTTGGTTTTGTTTTGTCTAAGCTAGAAGATAAGTGAACATGTTTATGCACTAGAGGGGAAAAATATCAGGAACCTATCAGGAGCAAAGGGATTATTTGTGATCCAAAGCTCTAAGGAAATTCAAGAAAAGGATGATCGCTAATCCATTTATTTACTTTGGAACAACATATCAATAAATGCTAACCACATGGACAGCACTAAAAATCATTATGGAACTACAAAGATACGTAAGGCTAGGGTAGACCATACAGAAACATCTGAAAGAAATATTAACCCCAGCAAAATGTCATCAGCAATGGTGTTATACCTTGATGTAGGCTATACTTCTCATGAATCTTAAAGGAAATAGAAATTATTCAGGAAAAGAAGGAAGGATATAGGTTAATAAAAAAAAATGACAAGCTAATAAAAAAATGACAGTGTTTTCGAGGCAGGGAGGCAAAAGATAGCATAGAACAATGCTGTTGAGATACAGTCATCTTTTAGTTAACACTGGTTGATTTCTTTATATTCTTATACACTAAATAGGAAGTGTATGGACTAATTTAACTAACGATGTGTCTGTGTATGAAGTTAACAACTGTGACAATTTTGCAATAACGCTATCTGTTGCACTGCAAAACTTAACACAAAGAAAATTTATATTGGATTGGGATCCAGAGAATTTAACTAATCGGATATCATAAAGACTCCCAATTGTTTAGTTTCCTAGGGGTACTTTAACACATTACTACAAACTTAGTGGCTTAGAACAACACAAATTTATCTTACTGTTGTGATGTCAGAAGTCAGATATGGGTCACACGGGGCTAAAGTCAAGGTGTCATCAGGGTTGTATTCTTTTCTGGAGACTCTAGGGAGAAAGCCATGGCCTTGGCTTTTGTAGTAACTAGAGGCTGCCTACATTCTTTGGTTCATAACCCTCTCCACATAATAAGTACAACTGATTTGAAATTTGTCTTCAGTCTTCTCAGGTCTTCATTCCATGTAGGTTGGTTATAGGGTTAGAGGAGGACTACCACCGAGATAAAGCCATTTTCATGAAACATATTGAGCACATACTATCAACTGGATTTGTTGGTGTTGATTTTGATTAACTAGCTAAGGTAGTGTTTGTCAAGTTTATCCGCTGCAAAGTTACATTTTCCCCCTTTTTCATAATGTATTTTTTTGAAAGAAGCCACTATACACAGGAGAGGGGGTTATTTCAGTTATTTGGGAATCTTCTGCAAATCAGAATTGTCTTTTCTCTATGTTTATTAATTTATCAATCATTGTATGCTATCCATATGGACTCAGATACTTATTTTATACTTGGGATTGTAATTCAGTACTACTTCATTTTACTCCCCAAATTGTTCCTGCTGTGGAAACTTTTTGCTGTTTCTGTCAGTTCTGCTGTCCTTGACATAACCTATCAGTGTGGATTCTCTTTTCTCTTTCTCCTTCTCCCTCTTTATTTTAAGTACTTCCTGGCATGATAAGATATAGCTCCGGACTCATCTTGTATATTTATTCTATTGTAAAATATATTATTAAATAACGTTCATTCTGTGATCCCTTTTTTGGGAAATTAATGGAATTTTTATCTCATCGAAATAATATACATCAAATATTAACAGTAGTTATGCTATCTCTGGATGATGGTGATATCAGGGATCTTATTTTGCATATCTGTTTATTTTTATTATGATATATTACTTATATTTAAAAATCAATAATGCTGGGTGATTAGAAAGGAAATGAGATTAGACTGAAGATAATAACTTCTTTTCGAATGAGTGAAGCCTATGCTCCCATGGTTGGGAGTTGGACTCAATTTTGAAGAGTAGCAGCTGCCCTCTATTGGTTAACACTTCACACCCTCTAAGGGAGGATCAGTGTCCTTTTAGAAACGCAAGCCTGCCACTTTCTGGACAATGACAGTTCTGCTGGCTCAGGAGTTAAAAAATATCCGGGCTTCTGCTACAGCCTCTATAGGCACATTGAGTTTAGCTACATATTTGGGGCTTCTGATGTGAGCCTAAAGTTACCTCCTGTAAATGTGAAGTTCATGCTGTAGATTGTGAACAGACATGGATATGTGTGAAAACAGGCCCAGAAAAATATTGCACATGCTGACTTGCCAATTTTGTACCTCTGGGTCTAATCTAAAAAAGAAAATATCTTTTTGGATGAGAATATTTGGTTCGTGACCTCTATGCTGAGAATGTGACTATGTCTGCCACAAAGCTTAAATAAATAATGCTAAGACTTTTTATTGGAAAATCCAAAGGGGGGAAAACACTCATTTTACGTATGACAGAATTAAGTTTAAATTGTCTAGTGTGAATTTGTGAGAAAGGTCAGAAGTTTAATAAGTGGTTTAGCCAAGAGGGAAATTCATGTCCTGAGAAAATAATTACTGAGCACGTATTCTGCTTTGTACTAGGTGCCTCTCTAAGAAGCTTCTTGTGAGACAGCAGCAAACACCCAAAACCTCTTTGCTCATGCAGTGCTTGCACTAGTGAGTAGGGACAGACAAAAGGCAATAAACATGATAAGTAAATTATTTCAACGGTAGAAGGCAAAAGAAAGCTGCAGTGGAGTGAGGGTGTTTGGAAGGTCAGGGGTGAGGATGAGGACAGGTTACTGGATTAAAAAGAGGAGTCAGATTAGGCCTCTTTGATTAAGGTCAGATTTGAGCAAAAGAAAGAAAGAAAGAGAGAAAGGAAGGAAAGAAGGAAGGAAGGAAGGAAGGAAGGAAGGAAGGAAGGAAGGAAGGAAGGAAGGAAGGAAGGAAGGAAAGAAAGGGGGAGAAAGCTGTTTACAATCTTTGTGTGTGTGTCATCTTTTATATTTAAAAAGCCGCAGTTAATTCTAAAGACTTAAAATAAAAATGCAAACTTTTTAAAATTTTATTTTTCAATTACAGTTGCTGTACAATAGCTTCAGGTGTACAACATAGTAATTAGACATTTATATACCTTATGAAGTGATTAGACCAATAGATCTAGTGCCCATCTGACACCATACATAGTTATTAAAATATTATTGTCTCTATTGCCTTTTGCTGTATTCTACATCCCCATGACTTTTTTTATAATTGGTAATTTGTACTTCTTAATCCCTTCCCCTTTTTCACCTATTCCTCCACCATCCTCCCATCTGGTGGCCGTCAGTGTGTCCTCTGTATCTATGCGAACTTTTTTTTAATTAAATTTATTGGGGTGACAATTGTTAGTAAAATAACATAGACTTCAGGTGTACAATTCTGTATTACATCATCTATAAATCCCATTGTGTGTTCACCATCCAGGGTCAGTTCTCCTTCCATCACCATATATTTGATCCCCCTTATCCTCATCTCCCTCCCTCCACCCCCTTACCCTCTGGTAACCACTAAATTATTGTCTGTGTCTATGAGTTTTTCTTTCTCATTTGTTTGTCTTGTTCTTTTGTTGTTTTTGGTTTATATACCACATATCAGTGAAATCATAAGGTTCTCTGCTTTTTCTGTCTGACATTTCACTTAGTGTTATACTCTCAAGATCCATCCATGTTGTCACAAATGTTCCTATATCATCTTTCCTTAACGCCGAATAGTATTCCATTGTGTATATATACCACAACTTCTTTATCCATTCATCTATCGAAGGACATTTTGGTTGTTTCCATGTCTTGGCCACCGTAAACAAAGCTGCAATGAACATTGGAGTACACGTGTCTTTATAGAGAAATGTTTTCAGATTTTTTGGGTAGATACCCAGGAGAGCGATTGCTGGGTCATATGGTAATTCTATTCGTAATTTCTTGAGGAACCTCCACACTGCCTTCCATAGCGGCTGCACCAGTCTGCATTTCCACCAACAGTGTATGAGGGTTCCTTTTTCTCCACAGCCTCTCCAACACTTGTTACTATTTGTCTTGTTGATGAAACCATTCTGACTGGGGTGATAACTTTTTAATGGGGACTCTGGGGCTCCAAATTCCAGCCTCTACTTGGTTCTCCAGCCACATCTTCCCTCAGCCCCCTCTGTGTTTACTCCATTCCAGTCACAAAGATTGTAGGTTTTTGTTTCTTGGGTTTTTTGTTTGTTTGTTTGTTTATTTTTAATATGTCCTTTAATCACTAAGTTCACCCCCACCTTCAAATCTAAACCTACATGTATTTCTTCTTCTGGATACTCCTTTCCCCACCATTAACCTCTCTGTTGCACATCTACCTTTCAATCCTCAATTTAAATGCCATTTCCTCAAAGAAACCTTTTCTTCAACACCCCACCTTTTCCAAACTAACTTCCTGTATTTTGTCTTCTAATCCTTATCATATTTACTTTGAATTACTGGTTTGTTGGATGTTTCCATCCCCGCCACTCTCCACTACAGGACTGTAAGCTCTCTGAGATCAAGGGCTGTGTCTTTATTGCAAACACACTTCTGAGCACCTAATATATTGGGTTCATGGTAGTTGCTTTGTAAATATTTGTTAAACAAATGAATAAAGTAAGTTCTTTGCATAGGTTTTGTTCGTTTGTTTTTCTAATGTAGGTAACTTTGATTCTCTGAACTATTAGGGGGAAATTCATGCAGGCACTCTTTAATTGTATAAAATTATCCTTGTGTCTTCTCTGTTATCAGGCAAATTTAAATCCTAGAGTCAAGAAGTCAGATATGACAGGGCAGAGATTCTTGAATCAAGAAGTTTATCTATACTCTCTTGGAAGCTTATATTTAAATATCTTTCATACTGTAGATGAAAAAGGGGACACATACTAAACCTGACAAGCTCAGGAGAGGCCACATGGCAGGTCATACAACACCAGAGGCCAAAATTACCCCACATGGGGAAGGATCTGAACATAAAAATTCCTAACTAAAAGAGGATCATGGTGCATAGTCATGTCCTAGGCCTGTGGCTTCCTTGACAAAGTCAATCTTTACCTTTGAAATTGTTTATTGTCTTTGTGTATCTAAGATAACATACCTTTGAAATGTCAGAATAATTTTCTTTTCCAGAACCCTCAAAGGCACAACTGCTGACGCCAGAGCACGAGATCACATTGTTATCTTGTTGCCCACATAACATCTCCATGTGCTGTAAATGTTAACAATTTTGTACCCACCAATGTAAAAGAAGTGTGTTGTCTCTCCGTTTTCCTTCCTATCCAATCCCAGAGATTCCCCCACTTTGCTTTCTCCTGCCTCCCTAAACTACCACCAATGGATTTCATGTAATCTTCCTTATGTCTCCTCCTTCAATTCAAATTTGTAAAATAAGGTGCAAAAGGTAAAAGATTTCTATGATCAAAAGAGAAACCAGAGTTTTTCTTCTCAATCTGTGACTTCTAGGTTGAAATCTTAATAAGGTCCCAAATAAACCGTTGTACTTCAAAAAAACAATAATAATAAATAAAAACAAATAGAATAAAATAAGCTGCCAAACTACAATTCTCCGGAGAGATTTCTCAATCTGTTGAGATTTTACTTCCTGGCATTTGTTGTCAGTTTGGCTCAAATCAACTCTTATAAGACATTTTCTTAGGCTGGACTTTCTTTCATCAACAATACCTTGCATTTTGCACAGTGATGGGGTTGTGGGAAAGTGAAAGGTAGTAGATTTGATTATAGCAGTGATTAATGTAGCATCAATCTGAAAACAGAAAAAGGAAACTCGAGATCAACAAGGCGAGTCCCAAGACAGCTCATGCACTGTGCTGTCAGAAGAGGTAACTTCCTAACTTACATGGAAGAGCCACAGACACCCTTTCAATGAAAGGATAGGTGTCTAGGCTGGTGCTTTAAAAAATCTATTTAAAAAGACATATTTCTTTAGGGCAGTTGTTCTCAATGCGAACTACACATTAGACTCACTAAAAAAATATATATATATATATAAAGTGCAATGTTCAGGCCACACCCTAGACCAATTATATCAGAATCTCTAGGGGCAAGACCTACCTACACATTGATATATATCTTTTTAATTCCCCAGGTATTGTTATACACATGGATATGGTTTATTATAATAAAAGAATACAAAGTAAAATTAGCAAAAGTAGAAGTCACAGGGTGAAGTCAAGAAGAAATCAGGTGCAAGCTTTCATGTGACACCTTCTGGTGAAATTGCTTTATTCCGCTAGCAATAATGGATGATGGGTGAAGAGTTCACAATCAGGAAAGGCTGACCTAAGCCTTCTGTCAGGGTTTTTATTGATAGTCAGTCATGTAGGCATATAGCTCCCACATTAATCTTCAGCCCCACCCCCCAGAGTAAAAGCAGGTATTCACCATAAATCTCACTGACCGCATTAACTATCTAGTCAAACTGGTACAGCACAGTAAAAGATTTGAGGCACACCAGAACATACATATCAGACAGAATATTCCAAGAGCTCAGATTCCAGGAGACGACCTAGTGTCAGTCCTAAAAATAGGCCTTTATTCCAATGCACAGAGTTGGACCAACCAAGACCTAGTCCATGATATTGCCATCAGTTTTCGAAGTGCTTGTCCTGTCCTGGTTTTCTTAGTTACTACAGAGAATGACACATTAATAGAATAATGTAGAAGGCTCTTGTTATTCATAGAAGCCACTGTATACCTGGAAAGGATGATAATTTATTTTATTTAAAATTTTTGGGAAAGCACCGAGAAGTTGAAAGTCAAATATATTCTCATCATGAAAATGATTTCCATGAATTTTCAGAGGCCCTTTAGCTCCTAGAATACATATGACACATGGCATGGACCTATATAACAGGTATATTCTCCAGTTGTACTCCCAATTTGACACAAATTTTTAAACTGAGAAAAAGAGTATGTATCTTGACAATGTCCATCAATAAATTTTATCGATCGGAATTCTTATAGCTGAAATACCCAAGACCCACTAAATATCATGGCTCACATATCACATAATAAAATGATAAGGAAGAAAAATGGATGATGACTTAGGGACACATAGAACCAGATACTTATCAGCTTTGTTTATCTGTCATGTCTAACTTTCACAGGCAGGAATTTTCTATAAATTTTCTCCACTGAGCAGGTGGCATGGGCACCCTAGAAAAGGAGATCATATTAGAGTATATAGATAGGCTCTAAATCCAGTGACAGATGTCCTCATAGAAGAAACACAGAGGAGAGACACACATAAAAAAGATGAGAAGACAACGTGAGAGGACTGACACAGAGATTGGAGTGATGTTGCCGCAAGTCAAAGAATCACCCAAAGCTGGAAGCTGCAAAGAACAAATATTCCCCTACAGACTCCAAAAGGAATGCAGCCTGGACAACAACCGATTGTTTCAGACTTCTGGTATCCATATTGTGAGAGAATACATTTGTACTGTTTTAAGCCACCAAGCTTATGGTAATTTGTATAGCATCCAAGGGAAAATAATTTAGGAGGCTGTTTTGTTGTTGTTGTTGTTTTTAACTTTTTATTTTCAAATAAATTTAGGTTTATGGAAGAGTAGGACAGAGCAGAGGGTTTCTATATATCCTTCATCCACTTCCCTTTTGTTAACATCTTACGTAATCATTTTACATAATCATGATATTTTTAATCAAGACTAAAAAAATAAATGCTGGTACAACATTAATTAAACTACGCATTTTATTCAGATTTCACAAGTTGTTTTTTCCTCATTAATATCTTTTCTTTTTTTTCCTATTTCAGTATTCACTACAGGATACTATGCTGTATTTAATCATCAGGTCTCTTCATTCTCTGTCAATCTGTGACAGTTACGTCCACCACAGGTAAAAATCAGGAAAGAGGAAAAATTGAGAGAGAATGGAGAAATAGGTGGATATAAAGTGTGTGTTGTATGGAGGTGGTGGTTCCAGAAGAACTGAAGATCAGAGAAAACATGGGCATTGATGCTAGAGGCTGCTGCTAGAGACTGTGTTTCTCAAAAGTTCCTACGTTGAACCTTACTCTCAATGTAACCGTATTTGGAGATGAGGTTCTTAGAAGGTAATTAGTTCATGAGGGTAGAACCTTTATGATGGGAAAAGTGACCTTATAAGAAGAGACAGGAGACCTCTCTCTCTCTCTCTCTCTCTCCAAAGAAAAGGTAGCCATCTTGAACCAGGAGAAGGGCTGTCACCATAAACTCATCATTCTGGCACCCAGATCTGACATCCAGCCTCCAGAACCACGAGAAATAAATGTTTGTTACTGAAGACACCCAATCTACAGTAATTTATTATAGTAGCCCAAATTGACTAAAGCATACACTATGCATTTAGAGGGTCCTCTACTGTGTTCTGGGGAAGAGGTTTCTTGTTGGCTAAGGTACGCCAGTAGCAAGATCTGGAAATAGCATAAGTATTTAAAGTTATTATTTGGGCTGAGTTGGTAGCTAGACCTGCTGCCAACTCTGGTTCACAGAGCATAAATCTTGAGAGTTATCTTCCATATGACAAGCCCTGCTCATTTCCATAGGGATCATTGTCCTATCGAAGTTGCCCCTCACATATTACCATTGAATTCTGATATTTCCTAAGATACTTGCTCATTTCTGCCTATTCCTCCCAGGCCACCACTGCTTGTTCAAGGTAGAGTCGTAGCCCTACCTCAGTGCTCATGCTTTATCTCAGAGCATCACTGGCTATCTCAGTCTCCCTGTGCCATGGGCTAGACAACAGCGTAGCCTCTATTTTTTTTTTTTTTTTTTTTTTTACCTGCTGTTGTGGAAGCTGTAGGAGTTCCAGTGCCCAGTGCAGACCAACCCGAACTCAGGGAGAATCTGGCCTCCCTAGTTACTGTCAGGAGGAGTAGGTAACACAATGAAGAAATGGTGGGGATTTCAGACCATTGGAGTAAAATTTGGTCAATGAGAGTCAGAAGAAATGGAAGAACCAACATATTATTTCTTCACATTTACTAACCATCCACCCCTTTCCTCAAAAAGACATCTTGAGTAAACTATTTCCAATAGCCTTTCCACACACATCCTACATCACCCAGCAACCAGCTGTGTTTCTTGTGACCAGCTTAGTAACACGCCACCTTGGAAGGGATATTTATTGCCTCAACCTTGATGACCTTGTACTGCACCCCTTTCCTAAAATATTACAACATACACTTTGTTTCAGACCGTTTTCTAGGGGTGCTGTAACTCATCACCCTTTTACCAGAGCACAGACACAGATGCCCTGCCAAATAATATGTTCACTTCATTGATGTCAGCAGGAGCAGATGTTCCTGTCCAACTATGTAGATCTTTTCCATTAGAAGCAGTTAAGAATTTCTGCTCTTGAGCCTGTCTTTCATTTGGGGACACAAAGCAGGACGCAGCTGCTGTACTAGAAGCTATAATTCTGCAGGCCTGCCAACTGGCATGTTCCATCATACAATAAGAATTCTTGGGATGCGGAATCCAAACACCAGCCAAACACAGAGCCTACCATTCCAACGGTGGTGTGGGGTGGCATGAATGAAAGTGTTTCTTTTACTTTTGCTTATAACTGGGAAGCCGGAAATGGTACCTTTTTGTACAGTCTCTTGCAAAAGATGGGCATTGGATTTCCACAAAGACTTGGAGCTACACAAGGCAGCCTGAGGATTCTGCTGAATCAACTGTGAATAACTGAGAAGAAAAGAAACATTATGAACAGTTGAAGAGTGTCTCTCTAAAATTCAAGGCCATCGGAACATCATGTGATTTTACTTGGAAAAATACATTTTCAAATGTAATTAGTTAAGGATCTTGATTTAGCCTGGGCCTTAAATCCAAAGACTAGTGCCCTTATAAGAAAAGGAGAGGGCAAAGAAATGTAAAGAGGAAAACGATGTGAAGATGTAGACAGAGATTAACGTTATGCTGCCACAAGCCAAGGAATGCCAGGACCCACCAGAAGCTGGAAGAGACAAAGAAGGATTATCCTATGGAAGGAGTGCGGCCCTGCCCACACTTTAATTTTGGACTTCTGGCCTCAAACACCGTAAGGAAATGAATTTCTGTTCTTTTAAGCCACTCATTTTATGGTACTTTGTTATGGCACACCTAAGAAACAAAGATAGAACATCATGGGAGATTCCAAAGTAACAGCAGCATATGCCCAATGGTTAAGAGAAATAAGTATAATGGGTGTGAGGAATGAACACAAAAAGCAAGGAGCTCATGCTAAGTCATGTGTTTGCCTCATCCACAACTTTTACCTACTTACCAGAAAATTGATAGCAGTCCCTCCATCTGAGTTTGTCACCACGCCTGCTCAATTTACTGTCAAAGAGAAGAGCATTTTTTGATACTAAATGTAATAAATTGTGTAAGATAGGGAAAGTAATATATTCTTCCATGGTCACGTGCACCAGTCCTGAAACTACTTCTTTAAATGATCCTCTTATCAATCTACTAGAAATCTAAGTCAGTATATTGCTTATCAACCAGTTTTTCTAAACATATTGGGATTCTAGGGGTATTATAAAAACTCGATGACTACTTTTGATAACTTGACATCATTGAGTAATGAACAACTTTTAATCTATTTTATGTGATGACTTAAAAAGAAGGTTTAGCATAAATTAAGGATGGAAGGATAACATTATTAATAATAAATCTACTAGTAAATCAATATCATTTCAAGCTTCATAGGTACCAGAATTAAAGTTTGAAACCAATATTTAAGGCTGAAACCAATACAATAGTTATAGTTTGCTTGAATTTTAAGCAATGTTCCAGCTCTAAAATCTTCCTTTTTTAATTGCTTTTACTTTTCTTTATAATTTATTCTCACTGATTTTCTTTATAATTTATTCTCACTGATTTTTCTATAATCATCAATATGAGAAAAACTGTGAATATAGAACAAATTTATCAATTGGAAATCTTGCAATTGTGAATCAAATAAAAATCAATTGTTATTTGATTTATTCCATATCTTAACCTCACATACAGTTGTATTATTCCCAGCTGTAGACAATCATACAGTTCTCCTCTAAGCTTTTTGAGTTTTGGGATGTTACCCTGGATACAATGAGGCAACCTAACATTGAACTTATTGGTATCAATGAATGACCTCAGTTTGTTTTATATGGATACACTAACTTCCATAGCTCTACATGAAAAAGGCTCTGCATAGCTAGAATAGTTTATCAGTGAGTCAAATTGTCTCCTGGATAAAAAAGACCAACAAATCAAAACAAGCTTATACAAGGGGAAAACTTGACATCATTGTCAAGAATGAATTGCAGACCCTTAAATGTGTGACTAATGTTTCATTCACAGCTATTGTGGTTTCTGTCTAGTTGGCCTTTACCTACGTATTCTAGTTTGAGAGATAGAAATAGGAACAGGGGTAGAGGTAGGGGTAAGGGTAAAGATAAGGGTCTTCCAACATGGACATAGAACCTCTTCCCAAGAACTACATCCTCACTTGACTACAGTTTTAGTAAACAAGGCAATTAACATATGAGAACAAAAATTTGAGTGCTTCCGTTGGGGGGATGTGTTTCTCTTTCCAGATCAGACCCTCCTCATGAAGGGTGCACCAACAATGGAACATCTCTGGCTTTTCACAATACCTCGATCATTTTCCCCAGATGGATTATTTGATAAGTGTGTGGTCAGCATTAGCATGCTTTGCTCTGTTGTGCCATCTTCTTTCTCTTTTGAGTACCATCCTGTCTAAAGACATCACAGTTAAAAACTACTCAAGGTCATGTTATGAGCTCTATCGTCTAGGTGGTTGCTTTGGGTGGAGGTCGTAATCTAAGCCAGTGCTGCCAGAGACCAGTTGGGTAAGTATGTCCAATTCCGGAATTTAATCATGAAGTAAAGAAATGAGGAATGAAAGACAATAATATGAAGTAGAGGTTAGATTAAGGAAAGAGTTATTTATTATATATTTTTCTTAATTTTTCAGTTACAAGCGTTTTGGGTATGCTTATTATTTGAAATAATTCATAGGGAAGAAAAGGATTTAAAATACAAACATAACATGAGTTTGGTAAAGAGCAAAATTGCATAAAGCAAAAAGTGACTGGATCCAGGTGCACAAGAAAGAGTGTTTCTTCTCCTAAAGGGGTTAGTATATGTACTACTGAGGTAACTGTAAAAGTAGGAAAAATGGAAATGGGGGGTAATTATAATTTATGACATCTGTTTTCACCTTGAAATATAAAGCAAAGATATTTCCTAAAACATGAAACTTGCAAAAATTGAGCTGAGATCTAATATTAGGTAGTAAAAATTTGTCATGGCATGGCAGCCACAGGTGGTACCTTAGCATGGTGGATTTCTTTATTGCTAGCACTACTTATAAAGCAAACATTTATTTCCTTTGAGTAGCTATATTTTCTTAAAGAAATATGCACTAATGCCACTGTATATTAATTGACTATAATTAATCTAAATAAACCATTTGTTATTCCTCATAGAATTCAGTTTCTATATATTTCACATATTTTGTTTTCTGTAGGTTTAATTTGGATTTTTAATGACATCATCAAAATAACCTATTGGGACATTTACATTATGGAGAAGATAATAAATCCAGTTGATAAATTACATCTACTTTAGTGAAAATGTGCATATATTTCTAGAAACACCTTAAGGTCCTATACAAATATTTTGAATGAAATGAAACTAAATATTTCTGATATGAACCACACACTATTTCTCTGATATTAAAAGTTTACAACATCTATTAGGGAAATATGACCTGTTCTCTGCCAGAATAGACTATTCTTAGTTTATAGAGGAAATTTCATATATGAGAGTTTCACCTCCTGATTCACACTGCTTGACTTGTAAATGATATTTTACTTAGCAGTGTTGGTTATGAGTCATCTATATCAAAGAACTATTAGTTATAAGGTGTTTTATACATTCTTCTTTCATATAAAAAGTAAAGGTGGGGTTAGAATGCCTTCAAGGAGTATGCTTCTCCTGTTTTAACTATATAATTGTTGAGTCACTCATCAGTGAAACGCTAAGTCAATGACACATTTTTAATAATACATCTTCAGAGAAGGGCAGTATGGAAGCTTTGAGAAAGTAAAGTAACATTTTCAATGAAGATGATGCTATGGGATTCTTCCTTACCTAATGCATGGTTTTGGTAGACTATCTTTTTTTTTTCTTCTTTTTTTTCTTTTTTTTTTAATTTATTGGGGTGACAATTGTTCATGAAATTACATAATTTTATGAAATTACATAAAATTACATAATTTCAGGTGTACAATTCTGTTTTACATCATCTATAAATCCCATTGTGTGTTCACCACCCAGGGTCAGTTCTCCTTCCATCACCATATATTTGATCCCCCTGACCCTCATCTCCCTCCCCCGAACCCCCTTATCCTCTGGTAACCACTAAACTATTGTCTGTGTCTATGAGTTTTTGTTTCTCATTTGTTTGTCTTGTTCTTTTGTTGTTTTTCATCTTTTAAAAATAACCTAACATATTGGTAAATTTGGGGGAAGAAACTAAATACATGTGGACCAACCCTTTCCTTCTCCTCTTTTATAACCAGTCAACTACAGGACAGAAATCTACATCTGTTCTCTTGTCTTGCATTAATATTTGTGAGGAGGGCTCTGTCCTAAAGCTATGTGGTAGAAACCCATAGTTGCCTCAGTTTTGTCTGTGACTGAAGAAAAATTGTGTGAAATAGTGGAAAGCATTTAAGTTTCGTCAGGTATTTAAGTCTCATCTCTAATTCAGCTTCTATGAGTAATAAACTGTTGTTTTGAACTACATCAACTGACATATGTCATTTCATGGGTTATGATTTGGGGAGGGAAAGAGAGGATTAATTTAGTCCCGTTGAATCCTGCATTATTATCACTACTCCAGCTGTTTAATATGCTATAGATTGTATATGTTCCATTGTGGCATACGTATAATGTACCTCCTTTTACTGTGTGATGTTTTCTCTCCAAATAAGAACTTGTCTACATGACAGTGTTTTTATTTTTTTGTTTGTTTTTTTGTTTGTTTGTTTGTTTGTTTTTTTTTTTTTTTTTTTTTTTTTTAGTTATTATTACCACCTTCAGAAATTTTTCTGCTATCCCTCTAATACTGGGTGAGATATCTTTCTTGCTTTCAGGAATATATTATATATTTTAGAATTTGACCCATAACATTTTTATTGACCCTTTACTTGGCTGTGTCTAATACTAGTTATGGAACTTTTTTTTTTTTTTGGTACCGACTTTTCTTATTGACTCTTGTAATACCAACAACCAATCATGTAAATAGACATAGAACACTTTATTTATCTATACACATAAATAAAGGATGAAATAATAGGTTGAAAAATAGATGATTGAATATACTCATGGACTACAAGTTACTTTGGCTATATTATAATTTTGTATATTTATATATCTGCTCAAAGAGAAAACTGTGTGGCATCCCTTTTTTAAAACATAAGGATACCATACTGTCTAGTTTTTAAATGTAAGACACTATGAATTTTAACAAGCGTGTATTGTAAATGTATTTCAGTTAGCTTTTGGTGTCTAGAAAAATACTCTTAGTGTTTTAAAAAATAAACATATATTGTATGTGTTGATGATTCTATAGGTCCACAGTTAAGGAAGGTCTCAGCTGGAATGTCTCATCTCTGCTTCATGGGGAGTCAACCGGGATGACTCATGCATTTGTGTTTGGGGGCCGGATGGTTGATCCAGGATGATCTCACTTACATGTGTGAAAGTTGCCTTAAGCTGCCAACAGGTTCTAGTTCCTTTCACAGCTAGCTTGGACCGGTGACTGGTTTCCAAGAATGTGAGAATGCTAATTGCAAGGTTTCTTGAAGCTTGCCATGGAAATCCTACAGCATCACTTCTGCCACATACCATTAGTTATGTCTGACCAATTCAGGAGATTGAAGATATAGATCCTAACTCATGATGAGAAGAGCGGTAAAGTCATATTGTAACGACATGTGCATATAGGAATAAAAAATTATGTGGCCACTTTTTACAATCTACCATAAAATATTAATTTAAGACTGTTAAGATGGAGGAGACTAATACTGATTGAGTGCCTACCATTATTTCAGGTATCTTATCTCATTTACTCATCATCCTAGAAATTCTATATAACTGTATTACCCTCATTTCACAGTTACAGATGTTGAAAATCAACATAGTCAATAACTGATACAACTAGACTTCAAAAACTCAAGTCTACATGATTTCAGAGACCATGTCATATAACAGAAGGTAAAATATAAATAAAATTAATGAACAGTGTATTAGAGATAGAAGAGTTGCTATGGGAGCAATGAAAATAGTTTACTTAGGAGAATATTTTTATCAGATAACTATTAGTATGGCATAAGCCACCTAACACTTAATGCTTAAAACAACTATTTAAACTCACACGTTTGTGTATCTGCAATTTGGCTTGTGCTCAGCTGTGTAGTGCCTCTGCTGTTCTTGGCTGAGCTCCCTCACATGTCTACAGGTGGTTGACATTAGCTAAGTAGCTTTGCCTCTGGTAATTGACTAGCTATTGGCTGAGCTCTGGAAAATGGCAGAAAAACATTAGTAGTAGTGGCTAGTAAAACAAAGAAGAAAAGAAACTACTATAGAGAATATGATACCAAAAACAGCTAGCAAAATCATCTTGTGAACCCTGCCAACTTGATTTTTAGGTAGAATGTTGAAAGCGTCAGTAGGCTTCTTTTGTTTCCTTTAATAAGATATAAAGTGAGAAAGAGAAATGAGGTAAAAGAAGTATTTGGTTTGTGATCAGAATTTAGAAGAAATATATAAGGATATTCTATTGTAAATTGTGCTGCAGCTAACATAGAGGTGCAAATATTTTTTTCAAATTAGGGTTTTGAGTTTTTCGGATAAATACCCAGAAGTAGAATTGTTGGCTCATAAGGTAGTTTTATTTTTATTCTTTTGTGGACCATCCAAACTGTCTTCTATAGTGGTTTTCTTACATGGTAGATAAGTTCCCAAACAACAATAGGCAAATACAATATTCAAGCATATTACAAGATTCTACTCCATTGTATTTGATAATATTTCATTAGCTAACCAAAGCAAATCACGTGGCCAAATCTGATTATAGGACTGGGGAAATCAACTTTACATGTTGTTGGGATGATCTCCAATATCGCATTTACAAAGAAAAAGATCCAAGAAAGAGAATGATTAGCCATTTTTATGTATAGCATACTACAACCTACTCTCTGGCCATAAATATTCACATACCACTTCAATGCCCAATATGCTTACTCCCAACCCAAGGTACTTACAAAAGAGATGCCAGTCCCCCCTCCCCCACTCCCAAGAGATACCTCATCCATTCTGCCATGTGAGAACACAGTGAGAAAATGAGAAGACAACTATGTGTGAACAATATAGCAGTGAATCTTTCGGCACTTCAAACTTGGACATCTGAGCCTCAGAACTGTGAGAGATAAATTTCTGTTGTTTATAAGCAACTTATTCTATGGTACATTTTTTATAACAACCTGAACCTAAGACAAGACCTCAGAAATATTTATGCTATGGTAGACCTTCTCAATTAGAAAAAAGATATATGTTCCAACACTCTTCAGGACATTGTCCCACAGCAGCCCAAAACTCTGCCCAAAGTTTGGAGTGAACTTGTTAATAAAAAAAAGTAGATATGGTTTCATTTTTGTTGTAGTGGCAGAGTGTATAAAGTGTTTAGCAATCCTACAAATTCTTTAAGAAAATTTACCAGAAAATGGTCATCAACTTGGACTAAGGAGGGCTAGAATCACTCAAATTGCAAATAGGTCTTTGGACCTTCATATTTCTTGTAAAGGAAACAGGATGAGAAAATTGTTCAGCTGCCAACACAGGCTGCTCTTATGATAAAGGAAGACCACTCAGTGAGCAGAGTACAAAGTCCAGAATGTTTAGTTAAGATCTATAGGATACCATGAACTAGGGAGCTACTTCCAAGACCCAATAGATAATCATGGAATGCAGAGTAATTCCGAGGGAATAAACCAGTCCTTAATCAAGGAACATTCTCTGTCCCCAGGTTAAGTGGGTATGGCAGCATTTACCTAACTAGACTTCTATATACCAGCAACTAAATGTCTTCCATTCCTTTTTTTTTTTTAAATGGGAGTCATTACTGTGATTAGTTTGTTACTGCCTCTCCATTGTATGTTGGGTATGCTGACAAAACAGACTTTAATATAAAGGCTGTAATAAGTGACATAGAAGGATGTTAAAAATGATAATGGGATCAATCCAACAATAGATTATAATTTTTGAAAATATTTATGTACCCAACATAGGAGCACCTAAATATATAAAGCAAAAACTGAACAACATGAAAGGAGATATCAACAGTAATACAATCATAGTAGGGGACTTTAACACCCCATTGACACCAATGGACAGATATTCTAGACAGAAAATCAACAAAGAAACAGAGGCCTTAAATGACACACTAGACCAGATGGATTTAATTGATATTTTTAGGGCATTCTACCCACAGCAGCAGAATATACATTCTTTTCCAGTGAACATGAAACAATTGCCAAGATAGACCACATGTTAGGTCATAAAACAAGTCTTAATAAATTTAATAAGATTGAAATTATATCAAGCATGTTCTCTGACCACAATAATATGAAACTAGAAATCAATTACAAGAAAAAAACTGAAAAGCAAACAAAAAAAAAACAAAAACAAAAAAATGGAGGCTAAAACACAGGCTACTAAATAATGAATAGTCAACAAGATCAAGGAAGAAATCAAAAGATACCTTGAGACAAATTAAAATGAAAACACAGTGACCCAATATCTACGAGGCCAGTAAAAGCAGTCCTGAGAGGGAAATTCATTGCAACATAGGCCTACCTCAAGAAATAAGAAAAATCTCAAATAAACAATCTAACCCTACACTTAAATGAACTAAAAAGAGAAAAATAAACAAAACATAAAGTAAGTAGAAAAGAGGGAATATAAAGAGCAGATTGGATATAAATGATATATAGAGTCTAAAAAACAATACAAAAGATCAATGAAACCAAGAGCTGATTCTTTGACAAAATAAACAAAATTGTTAAATCTTTAACCAGACTTGTTAAGAAAAAAAAAAGACAGGACCCAAATAAATAATATTAGAAATGAAAGAGGAGAAATGACAACTAACACCATAGAAATGCTAATGATTATGGGAAAATATTATGAACAATTATATGCCAACAAATTGGACAATCTAGAAGAAATGGATAAATTCCTAGAGACATACAGTGTTCCAAGACTGAAACACACAATCTTCCAAGACTGAATCAAGAAGAAACAGAAAATTTAAACCAACTGGTTACTACTACTGTGTTTCCCCAAAAACAAGACCAGGTATTATATTAAGATTTGTTCCAAAAGATGCATTAGGGCTTATGTTCAGGGGATGTCATCCTGAAAAATCATGCTAGGGCTTAGTTTCCAGTTAGGTCTTATTTTCAGGAAAACACAGTAGTGAAATTGAATCAGTAATCAAAAAACTCCCAACAAATAAAAGTCCTGGATGGCTTTACAAGTGAGTGTCACAAAATATTCAAAGAAGAATGAACACTTATCCTTCTCAAACTATTCCAAAATATTCAAGAAGAGGGAAAGCTACCAAGCTCATTTTATGAGGCCACCATTACCCTGATTCCAAAATCAGACAAAGACATTGCAAACAAAGAAAATTATACACTGATATCACTGATGAACATAGATGTAAAAATCCTTAACAGAATATTAGCAAATTGAATACAACAATACATTAAAAAGACCATACACCACGATCAAATGGATTTTATTCCTGGGATTCAAGGTTGGTTCAATATCCACAAACCAATTGATATGATACACCACACAAACAAGATGAAAAATAAAAATCATATTATATCAATAGATGCGGAAAAAGCAATTGATAAATTCCAGCATCCATTTATGATAATAATTTTCAGGAAGGTGGGAACACAGGGAACATATCTCAACATAATAAAGGCAGTATATGAAAAACCCACAACTATTCTCATACTCAATGGGTAAAAGCTAAAGTCATTCTCCTTAAGATCAGGAACAAAATAAGAATGCCCACTCTCACCACGTTTATTCAACCTAGTATTGGAAGTCCTAGCCACAGCAATCAGACAAGAAAAAGAAATAAAAGGTGTCCAAATTCGAAAGGAAGAAGTAAAACTGGCATTATTTGCAGATGACATTATATCATATGTAGAGAGAATGTGAAAGGTTCCAAAAAAAAAAAAAAATTAGAACTGATAAATGAATTCAGTAAAGTAGCAGAATACAAAATTAGTATTCAGCGATCAGTTGCAGTTTTATATACCAACAATGAACTGTCAGAAAGAGAAATTAAGAAAAAATCCCATTTACAATTCCATCAAAAAATAAAGTAAAATACGTAGGAATAAATTTATTGAAGGAGGTAAAAAACCCATCTTCAAAAAACTATAAGATAATGAAAAAAGAAATTCTTCAAGATACACATAAATGGAAGCATATACCTTGCTCATGGACAGGAAAAATTAACATCATTATAATATCCAATCTACCCAAATCAATCTATAGATTCAGTGAAATTCCTATCTAAATACCAGTGGCATTTATCACAGAACGAGAACAAATAACCTTGAAGTGCATATGAAACCACAAAAGCTCAAATAACCATAGCAATCTTGTGAAAGAAGAAAAAAATTAGAGGTATCATGCTACCTGATATCAAACTACACTACAAAGCCATAGCAATCAAAACAGCATGGTACTGGCAAACAAACAAACAAACAAACAAACAAACAAAAACCCAGACATATAGATCAATGGAACAGAATAAAGAGCTAAGAAAAAAAAAACTAATTTTCATATGGTCATTAACCTTTGACAAAGGAGGCAAAAACATAGTGTGGGGTAAAGACAGTCTATTCAATAAATGGTGTTGGGAAAGAAAACTGAACAGATATGTGCCAAGAAAGAAAGGAAGGAAGGAAGGAAGGAAGGAAGGAAGGAAGGAAGGAAGGAAGGAAGGAAGGAAGGAAGGAAGGAAGGAAGGAAGGAAGGGAGAAAGAAGGAAGAAAGGAAGAAAAGGTAAGAAACTGAAACACCTCCTCACATCATATACAAGAGTAAACTCAAAATGGATTAAAGACTTAAATGTAAGACTTGAATCCATAAAACTATTTAAAGAAAACATAGGCAGTAATTATCTGACATTGCTCTTAGTAATATATATTTTTTCTGATATATCTTCTTAGGCAAGGGAAACACAAGAAAAAATAAATACATGGGACCACATCAAACTAAACAGTGTTTGTACAGCAAAGAAAACCATCAACAAAATGAAAAGACAACCTACTAAAGGGGAGAAGATATTCGCTAATGATACATCTGATAAGGAATTAGCATCCAAAATTTATAAAGAACTCGTACAACTCAACACCAAAAAATAAATAATCCAATTTAAAAAATGGGGAGAAGACCTGAATAGATGTTTCTCAGAAGAGGATACACAGATGGCTAATAGATATATGAAAAAATGCTCAACATAACTAATCATCAGACAAATGCAAATTAAAACTACAATAAATTATCACCTCCCACTTGTCAGGATGTCTATCATAAACAGATAAAAAAGCAACAAGTATCGACAAGGAAGTGGAGAAAAGGGAACCCTCGTGCACTGTTGGTGGGATTGCAGATGGGTGCAGCCACTATGGAAAACAGTATGAAGGCTCCTCAAAAATATTGAACAGTAGAACTACCTATGACCCAGCAATTCCACTTCTGGGTATTTATCCAAAGAAATTCAAAACACTAAATTTGTATGTACCCCTCTGTTCATTGCAGTACTATTTACAATAGCCCAGATATGAAAGCAACCAAAGTGTCCATCAATAGATGATTGGATAAAGAAGATGTGGTATATATTTTCAGTGGAATATTATTCAGCCAAAAAAAGAATGAGATCTTACCATTTGCTACAACATTGATGGACCGAGAGGGTATTATGGTAAGTGAAATAAGTCATACTGAGAAAGATAAATACCATATAATCTCACTTATATGTGGACTCTAAAGAACAAAATAAGCAAAGAAACAAAACAGAAACAGACTCATAGGCACAGAGAAAAAAAACTGATGGTTGCTAGAGGGGAGGTGGGGTTGAGGATCTGAGTGAAAAAGGTGAAAGAATTAAGAAACAAAAATTGGCAGTTACAAAATAGGCATAGGGATGTAAAATACAGCATAAGGAATATAGACAATAATATTGCAACAACTATGTATAGTGTCATTTGGATACTGGACTAATGGGGATATCACTGCATAAATAATATAAATATCTAACCACTATGCTGTATATCTGAAACTAATATATAATAATATTTAATGTAACCTGTAACTGAAAATAAATAAATAATTAAAAAACAATCCTTGCCTAGGTAATGGATGGTGAGAGACCTGACACAACTGATCTAATCCTGCAGGCCAACTTCCAGTGCCCAGACTAACTTGTTACTGAGCACAAATAAGTGAGTACAATTTAGATCAACAGATCCTGAAAAAAAAAAAAATATTAGAAAACAAAACAAAACAGAAAAACAGAAGGATTACCCCAGAGCTTCACCTAAATGCATAGCTTTTGTTTAAAGCCAATAATTCTGGAATGCAGCAAATCTAAGTGATGAACTATGTAACTACCATCATTCTTGATGTTACTTATATTTTACACGAATTGTTCAAAACCCAATGAGATTACTTTGGAGACTTGTCTAAATATTTATTTCCCCGTCAGCATCATGGCAGCATATGACTTGTTTTACTAGCTCAACAAAAAAAAAATTTGCCATCCACCAATGGACAAAGTGGCTGTGAGGGAGCTATGGGACCAGCATCATATACCTCCAAGGGCCTAGGAGGAGTGTTGCCCTTCTGTAGACAGACCCTGAAGAGGCCCATGAACCAGCTCTAGCTCATCTTGGTCATGGTCCAGGAGCTCCTGGGGAACCCTGACTTAGGCCATCACTCACAGACAAGAGAGCCTTATTGGAAGTCCAAGTTTCCAGAGGAGAAGTTCCAGCATCCTACTGGAGGGGGAAAAAAAAAAAAGTGACTTTGGACATATGGCAGTGGCTAAGAGAAATAGTTTGACTTTACCTGTATCACCCATCCTGCAAAATGGCACAGCTTAGGCCAAGAAAGATATTCCTCAATCCTGGATTACTCTCATGGAGGAAAGGATGTGTGAGTGACTATTCAGCTTCCCCTGTTGTGCTAGGTGTGGCCAGAGTTCATTTCTCTCTGGTCCCATCTAGAGTACGAAATCAGGAGCTCCATAATTGGGGGAAAGAGAGTCTGGGAGAGTGGCAGGTAGGACTCTCAGAGTTCATTAAAAGAGCATGAATCCAAATCACATTGTGGAGTAAATCAAGGAGCCCATTCACAACTTCTGGCAACGTCTCACCTATGTATCTCCCTGACTGGCTCTCAGACACCCCCAGTGCTCTACATACCTTAACCACATCCACCCACTAGTGGCCAGCTCCACATATAAGTGGACTTTGAGTACACAAAGAAAATCAGTAGAATCTGTGGGCCAGAAATAGACCACAAACTTGTCCTGTGGCACCACCTTTGGGAAACAGAAGAGAGGTTGTCAGCACTTGTCCTCTTGTGTTGCAGGATCTAGAGAAAGAATCAAAGCTTAAGAATTCTACCACAAAAAGGAGCAAGAAGCATGGAGCAGGTGTATCCATAGAAGTCCTGAGGAAGCCTCAGAATCTCTAGCAGTAAAGACAGAAGGTATTTCTCTCACGAAGGCAGTTAGTACAGCTTGGAGAAGGTGACTACTACTTCAAACGCAAAGACAACAATGCAAACCTCCAAAACACATGAAAAATCAAGGAACCATGACAATACCAAAGGATCACAATAGTCTTCTTCCAGTAACCAAAGAGGTAATTAAAACGACAAAAGAATTTCTCTTGAAATAAAAGTGTATGTTTGAAAAATATGAAATATAAATAAACCAGATCTACAAGCTTTTCATCCAATAGAAGCTTTCCTTTTGCTTTATGGGCATTTAAATAAATGAATATAAAATTATTCCCATAACAAGATTTTCCCTTCTTATCAGGAACAATGTTTAATATATATGAAATTTGTAATTAACAAAATGTATATGTTGCTTTTTATAACCATAACCACAAAGGATTCTTTAATGAATGTTATGGCACCGTTATTTTTCTTCATGTTTACTTTTATTTTCTTTGGAAAACTCTAATCACTATAGATTTGGGAAATTTTCAGAGGTACTGACATGTCTCTAATATTTGATAATACTCAAAAGTAAAAGTGCCAACGTTAAGAAATATTTCCTGACATGTGGTAGACTCCTGGATGTTCAGTGGTCCACAAAACGTGGAAAGTCTGTCATCTTATCGCATGCCATATCCTTTCAGAACTAGAGGCATGCTTTAACATCATTGAAACGAGGTTGGAAACCTTCCAAGACACCAGAGCATGTCACTCTTGAAATTAAAGTTCCAGGAGTTTCTGACCTATTCTTGTGTCACCATCATACTAAAGCACATTTAGCATTCAGTGATGAAGACCTTTGATATTTAAGTAACTGAAGCATATGGTGACAAAGAGAAAACCTTTCAGCTGCATTGTTTACAAAGAACTTGTTCTTTTCAAAAGTATGTTTTCAAATTTCATAATTTTAAAAGGACACTTAGTGAAAAGGTTTCCTTCTACCCTGTCCCAATGTTTCTACTATATATGAAGTTTTTGGCATTTTGCTTTATTTTCTTTATTCTTCAATTAATATATCTTGGATAGCCTCCCCACTTTAATATATAGATATTCTGTTCCATTTTTACTGATAAATTAATCTTGTTTAAAAGGTAATCCTAATTATTTAAATGAATTAGTACATCATATTTATTAATATCTACTCAGATGACATTCCTATTGATGAATACTTGCTGTCTAAATCTTTACTATGAAAATGAAAGAATAAAACAAAATAAAATCCTAACAATGAATAACGATTACATCCATTACTGTGCACATGTGTGAGTATATTTGTAAGGTAAATTTCTAAAAATGGCATTTGTATTCCACAAGCCACGCACATCTTCATTTTTAGTAGTCATACCTAATTGTCTTCTCTATAGGTTGTTCCAAATAACACTATTGTAATTTAGTTATGTAAGTACTAGTTTTCTGTATTCTCAGCAACTGAGTGTGTCATCAATCTTTTTGTTCTTTACCAAACAGAAAAGGCAAAAGCTGATAGTATTAATTTTATTTTCTTCTATTTTAATCAGTATGGTTAATGCTAAGCCTATTTAAAGTGACTTGGCACCCGAGGCAGACCATGATGAAGACACAAAAGAAGGAAGGAAGGAAGGAAGGAAGGAAGGAAGGAAGGAAGGAAGGAAGGAAGGAAGGAAGGAAGGAAGGAAGGAAGGAAGGAAGGAAAGAGAAGGGAAAGAAGGAGGGAGGGAAGGAGGGAGGGAAAGAGGGAGGGAAGAAGAAAGGGGAAGATAGAGAAGGAAAGGAACAAAGGAGGGAGGGAGGGATGAAGGGAGAAAGAAATGAATAAAGGGGAGAAAAGAGGGTGGAGAGAGGGAGGGAGGATAGCAGTGCCAGAGAACACATTCCAGGTGGGTGTCAAAGAATGAGCAAGGTTCAGCTGAAGCCATGCATGTATACATGTAATGCGTGTGTTTAAGAGATTGGTGCTAGGCAGTAGAATTTAACGCCAACACATCAGATGATAACTATTGAAGTTTTCTAAGCAGAGACCGTCAATGATAAGATTAGTATTTAGGAAGGATTGGTAAGACAAGGTGTTATGCACTGAAAGAGGCCTGGAATCAGAGAAATGGGTCAGGAGTTCAAGCAATGTTTGCAATCATTTTGTCTTAAGGTAATTTGTGTAGTGAGAGCTGAAAAAGCAAGCAGCCAGTCATAGAACATGGTGACTGTGTATAAGAAATGCATGAATGAATAGTGACTTCAAGAGTTTTAGTCATTTTGTTTTAACTTTCCTAGAAAAGGTTTCTGTTTTTATGGAAGCAAAGGAGCCACATGATACAATTGACCAATGGATGTTTTCCCCCCCTCTGTCAATATAATTGACACATAATAATTTATGGTCTAAAATATTAAATATAACCAACCAAGGGAATGACTGGGTGTATTCCCTTGGTGATAAAGTCAGGAAAAGTCAGTGATAATGTTAGGAAAAACCCCTTCTGGGTTTTAACCCCTTCCCCCAGAATAATCTCCATCAGTAACTTTCTTCAACAGCTACCAGAACTAAACCCGTAATTCATGCGGAGCGGTGAAGTCATTACAGATGTGTAGATTCCAGATAACCTGTTCAACCCTTCTTGTAACCAACGCACAGACTCTGAGTCCCTTGTACAGAATTCTAGAGACCTCATTGACCTGATACTTTACAGATGTGATCATCATCTCTATATCTATGCACATTTTCCCTGAGCTCCACTTATATGTGTAATTTATACTGAAGCTCTAGGAAAGCAAGGATGTTTTCTTCCTTTTTGATGCATTGTGGTTTTTCAGTGCCTAAATTAATGCTGGGCTCGTCAAACACAAGATACTTATTACATTTAAACATTTAAACATTTAAATATCTGATTTATATCCGTTAAACGCATCTCTGCATGTCAGACAACTAATTGCACAGTAGGACTAGGGGTAGGAGGTGGCTGCAAACAAAAGAAATCCATTTCTCACAGAGAAAGGAAATTTCTGCTATTTTTCTGAATGCCACTGCAGCAGACAAGGGATCTCATTGGTGAGTCTTTTGTCCCTGCAGACTGAGTCCTCTGAGTATGGTTTTTATCGTTCTTACTTACTTATTTATTTATTTATTTATTTATTTATTTACAATGTAAGTTTTCAGTCTCATGATTTTCATGTGTTGAATGTTAGCAATCCAGAGGTTTGAGTTTAATTGTGTTTTTCTCCCACAGCTTCTAAGCCCACCCAAGTGCACTGCAATCCATCAAGGCAGGAAACCCTGCCTTTTGTGTGCCAGAGGATTTGGAATTCACTTAGCGGTACCTGGATCCAAGTAGATTTTTCTTCACTCTCCAAGACTTAACTGTTTAAGTCTATACAGCACACTAAACTTAGCTCTACAGATTCACAGCCATTTATGGCCTGGCACTAATTTTAACTTGGAGTTAGTACTTTTTCACTTGGGATTAATGAAAAAGCAAAAATATTTGTCAGAAAACCACCACAAATGCTAAATTTAATTTCATGACTTTCACAGAAAAAGTTAATTTTTCCAGGCTTTGCTAACTCTGAAGTCTCATCCATGGATATTAGTTAGACAGGATCTTTCCTCCAGAGTTATCATCATTCTTGCTTCTCTTCTTTTGGCAAGACGTACCTTGCTGTGAATTTCCTCAAAGTGGGCGGAAAGGTTAAGGCAATTAGAATTTAAGGTTGCTGACCTCCGTTGTGGCCTAGTTTCTGGAGGCACTTGTACTGCTGTGGTAGCTCACTCTCTGGGGCTTACAGGAAAACTCCGTTCTCTTCCGGAAGCTGCTGTGAGCCAGCGGCTATGAACTTGTGGCCCAACCACAGGGAATCCGGAATTTCTGAGTTAGAGCCCAGACTCAACTAAGACTCACTGAGTGACCTCAAGCATGTTACAGAACGTTTGCTTGTCCCTTATTTTCCAGCTATGAAATGGGGAAAAATAATATTTCCTCATTCAAGTTATTTACTCATTCAAGTTAAGTTGTTTCTACTACAGTCTGGATTAGTGCCCATGCATGTTTGTTTGCTTGTTTTTTTGTTTTGTTTTGTTTTGTTTTGTTTTGTTTTAGTAACAGCTATAAAAACAGAACAGAATTTCAATTTTGTTTTTAAAGTTTGGCTGTACAAATTGCAATAATTTGAATTGAACTAAATTAAGTATATAGGAATCGACAAAGTTCATTTTTGAGCTATACTGTAACACCCATTAGATACATCCCTGCCAATTATAACGTGACTCCAACGAGGATAGGGTTGTTTTGGTCATTTTTTTCTGCTTACTATATCATTACAATTCAGAAGAGTGCTTACCATGTAATAGATGTGCAGTAAATATTTGCTGAATAAATGAAAGAACAAATGAATCAGTGAAGATTAAGTAATGGTTCAAAAAATTATAGAGTTCTTGATTTTACTATATATCGTGATTTTTTTTACTTAAGCAAGAATTATAACATTTCAGAAAACAAAAAATAAATATAGAAGTTACAATTATCAATTTAGGATACTATATAATTCTTTATTTATTCTTTGACTACATACAAATCAAAGCTGTCTTGTAATAATCCAAGGACTCTACAGAATTTAAGTTACAAGATTCCCGTTTTCTATAATTTCACATCCTAAAAAAAATCATGCAGCATTTATTGATACCTTTTTAATGGCATGTTTTGATCTGAGACATTACAAGAGAAGAGAAAGTTATTTGACAATAAATGCATAAGGGACTTATTCTTTCATTGGAATAGATATTTTTGGAATGTGAAAAGAATGGGAAATTTTGTATAAAGGAAATTGGTAAAAGTAGGCATTGACAAATGTTGAAATACTTTCCTAAAATCGTGGTACTTGGTGAGAAAATTCATTTTTTGTTATTATTTATAAATGTCTTAATATTTACTTCTGAAATTTTCATTTTTAAATCAATTTCTGTATTATTAGAGAATTATTTAAAAAGTGAATAAGAAGTGGGACAGGGTCTCAAATTACAAAATGACTGAGGAGAAAAAGAAAGCTAGAAGGAAGAGGTCTACAAATATGAAAACATAAATATACGGTTTTAGCTTTTACTTTATTATAATATTTTAGTAAGAGTAAAAGAAAAAATAATACATTATAGTAATGGAGTTTAGATTGGAATAAGAAGAGAAATGCTTATCCCTTTACTTATAAAAAAGATGTGCTTGTCAACTGAGCACTTACTATAAATTTCCTGTTGGAATTTAAGAATTGCATTAGCAGTGACTCATTTATAGAAAATAACTGAATTAAGCTGGGCTGGGGGTTTAAATTAGTGAGCTTACCATAAATGTTATAATGAAAGTAAAATAAATAACTTCTTAGAGGTAGATATGTTGAAAGATATTCAAGGAGTAAAAATTGCTGTTGACATTGTGCTTTGAATGTAAATTACTTCCAGAAAATACCCAGGTTCTTATTGAACTTCTTCTGATATCTGTGTTCTTTAACATTGATCTGAGTTCACTGGCAGAAATGCTCCAAATAGTGCTAGTAGCTTTGACACCCCTTGTCTCCAGTTAACCTTTTAATAATAAGCAAGGCTCTTTCAAAACAATCAACCCTTGTGTCATTTTTCTATCCATGCTGTAACAAATTACCATAACCTTAGAGCTTTCAATAACACAATTGATTAATCAATAAAACTGTAGTAAAATGTTATATAATATTATATTAGCTTCAGTTGTACAACATAGTACAGCAATTGAATATTTGTATACAATACAAAGTAGTCACCACAATAAGTCTTGTTAGCATACTTCACCATACAATTGATCCCCTTCTCCTCTGAAAATCACCAGCCTCTTTTCTGTATCTATGAGTTTTGTTTTGCTTGTTCAAATGTTTTGTATTTCAGATTACATATATATACATATATATGTATATATGTGTATATATATAACATATCTTTATCCATTTATTCAACAATGGACACTTAAGATTGTTTCCACATATTGGCTATTGTAAATAATCTTGCAGTGAACATGGGAGTGCAGATAGCTTTTTGAATTAGTCTTTTCATTTTCTTTGGATGAATACTCAGAAGTAGAATAGCTGGATCATACGGTGGTTCTATTTTTAATTTCTTGACTAACCTCCATACTGTTTTCCATAGCGGCTGCACCAATTTACATTCCCACCAACACTGTACCAGGGTTTCCTTTCTCCACACCCTCTCAACACTTGTTATTTCTTGTCTTTTTGAAATAACCATTCTATTGGTGTGAGGTAATATCTCACTGCGGTTTTAATTTGTATATTTCCCTGATGGTTAGTGATGTTGAACATCTTTTCATGTGCCTGTTGCCCATCTGTATGTCCTTTTTGGAAAAAAATGTTAATTGAAATCATTTGCCCGTATTACAATTGGATTATTTGAAACAACCCAATTTAAATTTATTATTTCACAGTTCTATCGGCCAGAGTCTAGGTGGTCCACTGGATCCTCTTCTGTGGATGCCACAAGGCCAAGATCAAGGTGCTGGTAGGCCAGCTTCTTATCTGGAAGCTGTGATGGAGAATCCACACAGCTAATCCATGATATTTAACATGCATATTACATTATAACATGCTGCTTAGATGAATGTATAAAATCTATTTCCAAATGTATCAGATACATCATATTCAACTTAACATTAGTATGATAACATATTAATAATATATGATGATTTAAATTTGGCTAATTTTGTGAACAAGTTCAAACATCTTACACTTTTATTCCTATAGAGCAATGTCCCGATTGTTTATACCAGATCATCAAAAAACAAACAAACAAATAAACAAAGACACGACCAACACCAACTGAAAAAAAAACCTGCTAAATATGCTATTTATTCATTTATTTGTTAACAAGATGAAGAAGAAGAATGTACCCATCGCTTACAAAATAATAAATGTATCTAAGACGTGATAGCATTATAAATTATATATAATTTATGCATTGCTGTCCCTCTGAAATGTAAGCTCTGTGTGAAATGGGACTTTGACTTCACTGGTACATTCCCAATATGTAAGACACAGCAGGTGCTCAATTAGTATTAATTTTAAGTAAATGAGAATGAGTCATGTTGTTATGAAAAAAAACTGGGAATTTTGGAGTAATCCTCTATGTGACAAATGACACTTTGGAGAAATCTTCCATGGCTTCCTTCCTCAAAATGGGATCAGAGATTCTATGAGATGGGTCTTTTTTACCATTAGGCAGAGAGTTTAGACACAGGAAAAATTACTTTAAAAGAAGATCAAGAAACCTACTTCAACTGTTCTGCTACTCTAAGTCATAAGTAAGCAAACATTGTTTCAAAATAATTTTGAAAAATAGTAAACAGATCCACATTATCATTAATCATTTACAGTGGTTCTTAAGAATAAAACTGATGCATGTCAAATATTTAACTATTTGGGAAAACTTAGCTGCAGGCTGAGAAGTCATCGTCAGAAGATCAAATAAAAATCCACGTCCAAACTCATTCTGGTTCTAGACATTATCAAGTTCCTTGTGTTTGTAGGACTGAGATTCCAGTTCCCTTGCTGGCTGTCAGCGGGGGCTGCTTTTAGCTTCTAGAGACCTCTCTCTCTGGTCTTTGCATGTGGGCTCTCTTTCTCAGAGCCAGGAATAACACGTCAAATCCTCTCACACTAGGAAACTCTACTTTCTCCTTTTCTCTGCCTCTAGCCAGAGAAAGTTCTCTCCTTTTAAACACTCATGTGATTAGTCTGCACTCACCTGCATAATCCGGAAAAATCTCCCTACGTAGGACATCTTGGCAGGTGAAACTCAGCTTGGCCGTCAAAAGGCACTTAAGTATACACATTAGATTTAGAGATGTTTTTGTTTAAAGTTATCCTTCTACTCTTGCTATAACATTATGATACTTTCCTGGCTTCCCAATTAGACTTGACATTCTTATATGCTAAAAGATGATTTATAAGTATGGTTAAAAATATCAACTTCCTAGAGTCAGCTCACTTTTAAATAGACTGAATATTTTCAGCAATCTGCCCTGTAATGCACAGATTCAGACACAAGTGTTGTTCTGATTCAATATTCCAAGATGCAGATAGTCAGCTGAACTCATCCTGATATAATCAGACTTTTCCTTTCAATCATCTTTGAACTACATAAGAAACTTGAAAATTAGAAAAACGGGATGGCCCTTCAGTCAAAATTCAGACCAGACCATATGATAAATTCATCCTAATTAAATGCATGCTGATCTTCTTTCACCAAATATTTGTTTTCTTTTTTGCTCCCTGCTTCATAATTTTAAATCCAGCTCATTTAGTTTCAATCTCAGACATAATTTGTTTTTGTTACTGTTGGTAATGATGGTAGTTGTTTGGTTGATATTTGACATCATGGTGAGAAGACTACTAATTTTTCATGACTATTTTCAAAGAACTCTTTCACTTTTATCCCTGCCACTTCTCTCTCTTCTCCACTGTCCTTCTTGCTGCTTTCTGTGTAAACTAAGCTTATTCTAACGGTAAGTCTTTGCTACCCCTTCTTCAAATACATGGTTCATGATCATCATGTGACTTCCTTGCTGTTGCTTAGATTCAGTTTAGCTGTCACTTCCTAGTTCTATTCAGTCTACCTAATATAAATATACACCCATATATTTAGTATCACTTCACTCCAGCTTCTTTTTTCTTTTTTTTTTTTGCACTAAATTAGCCACTCTCTGACACTTGTCTCATTCATTTTTTAAACTTCCTCCTTATTTAATATTAATGAATGGATGGATGAACAGGTGGAGATGTATACTTTCAGTCTTCCATTTATGAACTTCCTTCAAAGCAAGAAGATATGACTACCCTATATTTCCATATGTTTATTCATTGATCCATTAGAACAAAATCTCAGAACTAAATATTCCTAGCTCCATTTTATGGATATGATATGAACAATATCTTAAAATAGTAATGACCTTGACTTTTTCCAAGTCCATTGCTATTTTCTACCCAATGAATTATTCAATTGCCCCAGTAGAATCTTCATTGAGATTCATTCTCCCATGTAACTCTATTGTGCCAGAGGCTTATTTTTGTCCCATTATCCTCTCATCAACAACTTGCATTGGAAAGAAGCTGATGTCTTTATGTGTACGTAACAGAGTCCCTGTCACAGAGTGTTAAATCTCCTCTAACATTTCAAATAACGTGATGTGATTTTTCATATAAGTCATCCATTATATAGACGATCGTGTTTTTTATGAAATACTCTATAGTGACTGCATTTCAAGGCAAAGTTAATATGAGAGCAATTTCCGAGAAGAAGGTCCTTTTTGTTTTTTAACTTTTCATAAGCACCAATCTGAAAACAGTTATAAAAGTCCTGGGAACAAACAGGCCTACCCTTTTGCATTGCTCATCGTCTCATGGAAGCTCCAGCAGAGGACCACCTCCTAAGTCACAGGCATGAGTTTTCTGTGGTCACTGCTAGAGCATCAACTAACTTTCTGGAGTCATCTGGGTTTTTTTTTGTTTGTTTTTGTTTTCTTATTTTACCTCTGCATATATTTTTTATTGCTATTTAGGAAATGGAAACATCTTCAATGTTCTTCTCTTGTGTAATATATACATGCTATATTCTTAGGAAGTTAGAGATTCCTTTATAATTTTTAAAAAAGAGATACAGTATATCTGGATTCCTGAAATCCACTTCCAAAGCCTGAGAGAGCAGAGGGAAAGGGTGTAACCATTGGCTACAATGTAGTTCCTGTTAGGGTGTGTAAGATAGTGTGGTGAGCTGGATTTTCTGTTTCAGAATTTAAAACAATTTTCTGGGGAAAAACATCTTTTCAAAATCGTTTGAAGTAGCCAGTGAGTCTTTCCTTCCTAAATGATTTATCCACGAAGGTAAGGGGTAATTTAGCCAAATATACAATTTTTCATTTGGATAAACTTCTGATGGCCTCTACTGAGGGATTTTAATTTCCATCTTTTTGGACTCTCTGTCCAGATGTTATATTATGGAAATTTACTTTTAGAATATATTTTTAAAATAAGTCTTTCCAAGTATTTCTTTAACAAGAGTTTCTATAAAATAGAATGACAATCTGTATTATTGAAAAACATTGGACATGTATATCTTTTGCATATTTCAATAATACAAAAAGGAGAGATCTGTATTGCCTCTAAATTGTAATTCTTTTCTAAAAGAAATTTGAGCTTTATATGTGTTTGCTTAAGGCTGTGATGGAGCTAATATTCTTCCTTTTGTGGTAAAGCTTACTTGAACAGTGTCTGACTTTTTTTTTTTTTTTGGTCAAAGTAAGTACCGTCTATCCATTGCTTAATATCTGGCAGTCATTTAAACAAAAGAAAGAAACATTTAATATTCTTTGCATCATTTTCTATCCCAATAATAATATAAAAATACCTTGACACTGGTTATAAAAATATAGAAATTGTGACAAAAGACAATTAATTCCCAGAAAGTCTTACAGTTTCATAAAAATTTTCACAATAATCATGCGTTGGGAAATACAATACAAACATAAAAACTCATGGTCAGGCTAACAGGTCAAACCAATCTACACTCTCCTCCTATTTCCAAAAATGAAACTATACAATCTGAAACAGCATTCACAGAACAAGGACAACAAAAGCAACAAAAATCAATATGTATTCAATATACAACTCTGTGTAGTGACATTATAACATTTGCATTTACATTTACATCATGAAATTGTTGAATGACCAAAATGTTTCCACATTCAACAAATGTATCTCTGGCCTGAGGTAGGATACAGGGAAAATTCAGACTGTTTTCTAGACTGCTTCAATGCAGGTATCCAGTTGCTTCCAGAACTGATCTATGATCTCTACAGGGCCATATCATACCCAGGAAATGGAAACCCCACTGGCAAGACGACCTCCTCCTCACTTTATGCTTTGAATATAAAAAGAGAAATTTTAAGATTGAGAAACTCTTATTTGTTTCACAGGCTTCCTTCCCTAGAGCAACTTTGAGGCTTTAAAAAGTACCTTGTAAAGTTAAATAATATATGTTCTGCCTCCAGGATACGCTGTGAATATGTTACATTAATTATTGTGGCTAGCTCTGTATTTTCTCAGTAGTTGTATTTCTAGCCCCCAACAATGAAATACAATCATAAATCCCTTCTCACATGTTTAGTGACAATAATCACTTTTAAAATAGCTTTACATGAACAGCATCCTCCTTGATCATACCTGATGTTTTTGATCTCAGTCTGTGGTAAAGCCTTCTGTTAATTTAGTGTAAATAAAATAAATAGCTGCATTAAGATTCTGCTAATTTGAGGTCCAAATTAACTCCTCTCTTTTATCTCCTCTTTCTTATTCAAGACAAATACATCATCTGTCTTCTACTGGGATCTTGACTTTGACGACATTGTTACAAAAGTAGAATTATGCTATACACAATGATTTGCATCAAGATTCTTTTCATGATCTTCTTTTTTGAAAGTATTCTCTAATTAAGCAGGTATAGACCTTTTCCTAAAGAATTCTTTATTAAAAAAAAATAATAAATCTCAGGAGCAAATGGAACACAAATGTCCCAGGTCTTACTAACTTCTGACTACACACGTCTTTGTGTTACCAGATTATGTTGATAAGAAACCCACTAATTTGAGCAAACAAAACATGAATTATCAAAGAACATCCTTATATCTGGGATCCAAAATGGTGGTCTGACATGGATCCAAAATCCAGACTCTTAGCTACTGGGAAAAATTGGAAACAACAATTTATGTTTGTTGATATTTCCATACTTCAGGCAGGGAAAGGATTGAAATTTACTATCCCCCAAAAAGATGGTTGTGGCCACTTGACTTGATTTGCTCAATGAAATAAGAGAAGTGATACGTGCATCTGCAAGGAGCAGTGAGCCCGTGTCCATTCACCAAGCAGCTACTGTTCCCCAGTACTCCCAAGATTATGGAATCACATGTCAAAATGAAGCTTCCCTCATCCTGGGGCTTTGAATAACTGATGAGGACAGTCTCTCTGTACGAATCTGCAAGAAATACGTCTTCCTTTGTTAACTTATTGAGATTGGGCAATGTTTTGGTTATTTCAGAATAATCTTGCCTGTTATCTCTACCAAATAGCGATCTGTTCTTTCCTTTTTCTCTCCAGCTCAATAACCCTTTGGCCATGAAACTGTCACAGAGGCCACCACCTGCAAGTATTATGTGATCACCTATGTTCTAGAGGTATAGCACAACTATCCAATCCCCCAAAACGTTACTAGATTCCACACAAAGGAATGGGAGATGTCCTTCTTCCAACCACTCTGCCACTTCGACAGCCAAAGAACTCGGCTTAATTGGCAGTTTCATAGCATCTCTCTTGAACAACGTTATTAGCTCTGGTCACTGTTCTTGCCCTGGATAGTTCTGAGATTTTTCATTCCTATCTTCAAGAAACTAAATTCCAAATTAAGAGACTAGGTAGGGAAAATATATATTATATGTGTAATCTCTTCTACTCTCCCAAACTATCTCTTGACCCACATAAATAGAACACAACAACAACAACAAACCTCTCTTTGGTTCGCTTATAAAACAAACATTATCATGCTAATCAATGAATGTAAACAGTGGGTGGGGATGAGACTGGGTAGACAAATTGTTCCTACTCATGGAGTCTGAGCCATACCTCACCCATCCAAAAGTACCCTGGGACCATTTGGGGCCTAGGGCCTCACCTCTTTTTCCTGTTCTGCCAGAGACTTCACAGAACTTTAAAATCCATCACTCTATAAAAGCTTTTAATCTAGATGAGTAATATTTCATTGTAGATTGGAACTGTTATTTAGTTCCATCAATCCTTTACTATTAGATTGTTTACAATATTTGCCTTTACTTACAATGTTAATGCATTATAGGGAATACCACAGCTGTGTTTTAGTAGCCCAGCTTACACAAAGTTATAATTTTCAGCGTATACATTAAAAATGAAATTCTCAGAGAGGAATGGAAATTTTGACTCTCTGTCGTCAATTACTGGCTTATAGTTTAACAGTTTTTTTTTTCTTTTTTAATGTTTCCACAGCATCATGTATGTTATTCATTGAAAAAACAAACAAACAAACAAATTAAGGCCTAGTGGAATATTATAACTTTACTATCCTTATTTCAAAAGCAATGATATAAGCCATAGACTAGTCAACAGGGCTGGCTTTGGATAGTAATGTAAATCTGTGATATCGAAATGCTCCGATCTAATTTGCCGCACTGTGAAATACATGCACATAACTTGGGTGAAACGTTGTAATGTGTTCACATATTACATGTATGTTTGTTTATGTGAGTATGTGGGACTCTTTCAGAGGACTTAGTAATAGACCTAGACAAGAAATGTTCTATTTTTTCTTTATAGTAATTAGTAAAATCCTAGTGAAGGGATGTGGGGCTGATGACTAGGGTGAGGGAAGCACTGCATTAATTGCTTTCCCTGAGAAAAGACCCTTTCTTCTCCTAACATCTGTGAGATTGTGAGTTTCTCTTCATCTGCTCTTACTTTCCTAGTAACTCCATTCTGGAAGGGTATTGGGGTGAAATTTCGTTGCTCTTTTCCCAACTGCTTTATATGTTTCAGGAGTTTCTCCATATTTCTGTTTTGTAAATGACAGTTTCTCGTTTTTCAACATTATTATGAAATAATTCAGGGTGTAATTTTTTTCTGGCGTTTATAAAGTTTTTAAGCCAGACAGAAGTGTATGTGCAATCTGCCAGTCCAATCCAATCTGAACCCTATTTTGAGAAGATTCTGTAAACTTCTTAGCAAAACAATTATATTTTAATATCTACAGTATTTACACCTACTAAATTCATGAAAATATATGTGGGGCCAATAATACTAATAGAAAATATTTAAAATAGCCATTTTATTTTTAAAATATTGTATTGATATTCAAAGACTAATTTTTGTAAAATGTGCTACCTTGTTTCCCCAAAAATAAGACCTAGCCAGACCATCAGCTCTAATGCGTCTTTTGGAGAAAAATTAATATAAGACCCGGTATTACATTATGTATTTTATTATATTATATTATATTATATTATATTATATTATATTATATTATATTATATTATATTATATTTTATTTTATTTTATTTTATTTTATTTTATTTTATTATTTTATATTATATTATTTTATATTATATTATATTAGACCTGATCTTATATTATAGTAAAATAAGACAGGGTTTTTATATTAATTTTTGCTCCAAAGGACACATTAGAGCTGATGGTCCAGCTAGGTCTTATTTTGGGGAAAACACGGTATTTTCCATGATAAATTATATTTATTAAATTAATATTTGTTACATTTTACTTATTCAAATATTTGTAGAGGTTGTGCATTATAGCATATTGTGCCACGCATGAGCAATACAAACATGAGAGTGAAATAGACACATACTTACTACTAGCTAATACTTATTGAACACTCACCAACTAAGAGGATTCTGCTATCCAGTCTGTACGATCCTTCTTTCATATGTCATGTTCACAGCTATTCTTTAAGGTAGAAATTATTATTATCTTTATTTTGCACATAAAAACAGTGACATTTTACTGAAGGAAGACTTAAAATGTCTAAGCACAAAGGAGTGAAAAAAAATAAATTAGGGAAGAAATATTCTCATAAAGAAACACATAAGACCTGTGTCTTATAGACTAAGAATATGCCAAACAAATTTTGATAGGAGTAAATATTATCTTACAAGAAAAGGGAAGAGGATCATCTTCGCAGAGGCCCAAATGCTTCTCAACATTTCAAAAAGGTGTCAACAAACCACTGGAGGTAAAGCTAGCCTTGTCCAGAACATGAATTTGCACCCTATCCGATAAATGAGGAAGACCGCACACAAAGGCATTTATGATGACAGTAACACTATCAGACTTAAATTTTAGAATAAAAGAAGTGGTTTATACACAACGTACTGCAATTTAAATTAAAATACTCTTTATTTTTTCTTTCTTAGTGAAGGAATAGACATTTTTAAAGTGTATATCATGTTTTATAAATGGCCTTTCATATATCTGTTTAACCAAGTGTTTGTGAATTTGGTGGTACTGCACACCTGAGGGTTAATAACCATCTGGTTAAACACTTCAGACTGAAAGGAATTTCATTTTCAACAACCATCCGAGTTGCCCTGTTCTTTTTCTGTCCTCCAAAATATACATGTTGAGCTTAAAATATATAACTGTGTATATATATATATATATATATATATATATATATATATAGAAACACATAAGAGCTTTCAGTATATATATATATATATATATATATATATATATATATATATATATACACACACACACACACATTGAAAGAAAATTGTAGCATGTTTTTTATTTTATTCCCAATGTCTTGCACAAAGACTAGATGTAAACCACAGACAAGAATGGTGCTGGGGAAATCCCTGGAAAATGTGAGCATGTGAACCTTGGATTACATTGTTACGATGACCACAGTTTGTCAGGCCACTGAGAGCACTGCATGGCTGTGAAGAAATTTCCAGAGCCCAAGTTTGCAGTTGAGCCATACCCAATAATGATGTTCTGAGAACGATTTTAGCAATCAATGAGCTTACCTTAAAAAGTGAACCCTTTAGTGATTTTTATACTGTTGAAACAATTTGTAAACATTTTGCTTTTGTTGTATATATTTAATTATACCACCACTACTACCAGTCTAGCACCAACAACACAACCAATAACCACCAACCACCAATAACCACCAATATCCACCAATAACCACCACACAATCACCAAACCACCAAGCTACCATCACCACGAACATTATCACCCCAGAAGTAGCAGCAGCACCAAAACCATCATTGTTACTTACTTTCACCACCACCAATATGCCATCACTTTTACCACCACTGCAAACAACAATGATGAGAAAACAACTTGATATATTTCCCCAAGTATTTAGTGAGATTGCTATTTCCTTTTTTTCCTCCTTTCTGCCCTCCCACCTCCAAAGGTGAGGAATTTACACTTTGGTAAGCCATTAAAATTTCAGGTAATATTATAAGATACAAGGAGAGTCAGTGAAAAACATGTATTGCTGTATTAAACACAGCTATTTTTCACTATTCCTGGTCTGATTTTATGGAAAAACTAGATATACTCTCTGAGAGACCAGTAGGTTTAACTGGAAGCCACAACAACAGCACTCAGCCTAACCTTTAAGCATAGAAATAAACATCACACGTATAGTTCAGACAAAAATATAAGAATATGTTGTATGTTTACTAATAAAATATCCTTAGGTTTTGTTTTGAGGCACTTAGTGACATATAAGAGAGATTATTAGCATACTGACAGCAAGTATCAATATCACTAACTAACATTTTGGTTGCAGCCTTAATATTTGGGATTCATTTTATTTCAATTAAGACATAAGACATGTTGAAAAGGAAAATGTTAAGCCAAGCATCAGTGATAAGCAAAGTGCCACGTAGTTGAATAGTTAAGAAATGACACTGAATGAATATATTCATGAATTCAATTACCTTGAATTTAAAACAAAATCTTAAATCTTACTAGTTTAAGGATAAAGTACAAAATATAATAATTTTATTTTTATATATATTTTATTTGTTAGAACTATTTTAGATTTACAGAAAAATTAAGAAGATAGTATAGAGTTCTTACAACCCTGGATCTAGATTCCATTATAATCAATATCTTATTAATAATGGAATCTTAATATTTGATTTCATTGTTATTAATACCATACTAGTCACACTAATATGGGACTAGTTATTAAAAATAATGAACCAATATTGTACATAATCATTAACTAAAATCTATGCTTTGTGCAGCCTTTATTTAAAATTTATATGTTCTTTAGCTTTTATTTAATATCCTTTATTTGTTCCCTGTGTGGGAAATTGGATACCACTTCAGGGTACCACATTACATTTGTCTGTCATGTCTCCTTAGGATCCTGGTGGCTGTGACAGTTTTTCAAACTTCCTGTTTTTTTTATCTTGATAGTTTTGAGAAGTATTGGTCAGGTGTGCTGTAGGATACCCCTCTGTTAAAATTTTATATTTTTCTCATGATTAGACTTTTGTTATAGGTTTCTCAGAGGAAGACGAGAGAGGGAAAGTGTCATTTTCATCACAACATATCAAAGCTACATGCTATCAACATAATTTATCAGTCTTGATATTGCCTTGATTACCTGGCTGCCATGGTGCATGTCAAATGTATCCATTCTAAAGTTGTAAAGATTTTGTAGGGTATCCGATGGACACGTGTCCCATTAGGGAGACCACCTCAGGGAAGATGTAGACGCCTGATCACTGCACTGCACACCTGAAGCTGAATGTCAACTATATATGTATGTAATATGTACATATATATGTATGTATATATAGTTACAAGAAGTGGAGTACAGCATTAGGAATAGAAGCAGTGGAAATGTAATGGCTGTATGTGATGTCAAAGGGGTAGTAGATGGGGGAGGAGGGCTATCACTGTGTGAGGGATATAAATGATAAATATTTAACTAAAGTTATCCCTCCCTTTTCCCTTTTCACACTATACTTTTGGAAGGACGTCATTATGTTCAGACCACACTTAGGGAAGTGTGGTTATTATACTATATATTTCCATGAGGGAGGTATAACTACATAAATTATTTGAAATTCTTTAGCATGAGAGATTTGTCTCTTTTTCCCATGTATTTATCCAGTCATATAGTTATAAGACTATGGATATCTATGTTATAGTTTGAATTATAATCCTACTTTATTTTTTGTTCAAATTGTTCTATCGTTGGCCATTGGGAGTTCTATAAGCTGGTTCCTGTATCTCTTTAACCCGCATCATTGTGGTGTGTGTGTGTGTGTGTGTGTGTGTGTGTGTGTGTGTGTGTGTGTTGATTACTTTCTGGAACTTCAAAATACTCCAGGCCAATCTTGTATAGTTCCTGCTCCAATTCTAAAATTAAACATTTATCTAAGAAGTGTTAATTTTTTTATTGGAGATTAGTGTTAAAAATGAAGATCTGAAAACTAGGTGTGCTCATTGCTACTGGTAGCCTTTGCTTTTAGGCCCCCTTAACTGATAGAATAGGAAAACATATATGTATATAGTAACCTGTGTATATACACATATCTGCAAATATTTCTACATGTAAACATCTATGTCTATGTTAAACTAAACATGAGCTCATGCTGACCTTTTCAAATGTAACCCATTGCCAAATGGATCATTGTAGCCTCTCCTCATTGGTGATCTATGACCTACCACTACAACGATGACAAATCTGGACTCCATTATCCCCATCCATTTACTTAATTGTCCAATTCTAGTATGCACGTACAGTAGTTTCATAATTTCTAATGCATGCCACATCAGGAAACATTATCAACCAAGTTATAGCATGTATACACAGTTCCTTTTGCCATCAGTCTTATAGATTCCACTCATTTCTAAAGTTACTTAGATTGGCATCTTTTCCCACTACTCCATTTAGTAAGACTATTCCATAGATCTGTAATATAATTAAATTATTTTGTCACTGTTGGCGCTCCATCCTGGGATCTCATGATCTTCTAAATTACTATTAAAATTTCAAATGTTAAGGTTCATTCTTGTTCTGGAAAGCTTTACGGGTCTTAACAAATGCATAGTCTTGTGTATCCACCATTATGGCATTATACGAAAATAGTTATGCTATCGTAAAAACTCCCTTTTACTTTTTCTAAACAATATTGCCTCCTGCCTCTTGAACCCCTAAGCTTATCTACATGCTATAATCATAAAATACATTTTTGCTATGTAATTTCAAATAGTTATCTTTATGTAATTAAGAATAAGAAAAACAAATAAAACATTTATTTTACTTTTAATTATTCAGACATTGTTCCTTTTTTGTATAGATCTGAGTACCTTACTTACACACTTTTTATTCTCCCTGAAGAATTATTCTTTGACCTTTCTTTTAAGACAGGCTTGTTGACATTGAATTTCATAATTTTTTTTAACAGTCTTTAATTTTCCTTTACTTCTGAAGCATAATTTTGCTTAATAAAGAATTCTAGGTCATTCAGAGGAATCTATGTTCCAGTTGATTTTCTTTAGCAAAACCTCCTGTGTACTGTGTACCTTTCTGAAAATTACATGCAGTGCTCTCTCCAAAATAAAGCACACTGTTTCTCAAAAAAGAAGAAGAATTCTAGATTGGTAGCTTTTTTCTTTAAGCACATTAAATTTTTTGCTGCGTTGAGAAGTCCAATATAACTCTTATCCATGTTCCTCCATTGGTAAGTTATTATTTTTCTCTGGCTTCTTTGAAGATGTTATCTTTGACTTTCTTTTCTGCAGTTTGAATACGTAATGCCTAGTATGGATTTTTTTTAGTATTTAACCTGCTTAATATTCTTTGAGCTTCTTGGATCTATTATCTAGTGTTGTCATTAACTTTGGAAAGTAGTTAATTATTTTTATTTCAAAAATTTCTCCTGTTTCATTTTATTTGTTCTCCTTTGGTATTCTAATTGCATACACATTAATCTCCAAAATTGTCCCATGGCTCTTAAGTTTTTGTTTTCATTTCTTTTTCTCTTTGCATCTTAGTTTGGAAAGTTTATAATATCATATAGTGTAGCTCATTGATTCTTTCCTCGGCTGCATCCAGTTGATTGAGATAAACAAAGGTATTCTTCATACCTGGTGCAGTGTTTTTGATTTCTAACATTCCCTTCTAATTTTTCCCTACTGTTTCCATCTATTTGCTTTCATTACCCATGAGTTCTTCCATGTTGTCATATTTTTCTATTAAACTTCATAACATGTTAATCATAGCTATTTTAAATTCCATGTCTGATAATTTCAAAAGTTGTTTTATACTTGTCTGTTTCGGTGTTTGCCTTGTCTGTTCATGTTTTTTCTTGCCCTTTGGCATGCTTTGTGATTTTTTTTGCTGAAATCTGGACATGATGTATTATTGAGTAAAAGATCTTCAATGTAATGGTTTTCTGTTAATCTGGCTAGAAGTTAATCTGGCTAGGAGTTCTGCTTTTTTCTTATTTTTATTTTTTATTTTTATGTTTGTCCTAGATGTAGATGCCTGATGCTTCAAATGTCTGTAGTATCTTAGATTTTGTCACCCCTGATGTCTTTGGAATTTGCTTAAAGTCTCACAGCCCTTTCATCTGTAATCCACTGTGATTAACCTGGAGCCTTGTTGGTGTTAGTGTAGGATGTGGAAGAGAGGAAGTGTTCTATAATCTTATGCTTAAATCTCAGTACTTCAGTTGATTTGTAACCTGGAACTGTAACTTCCAAAAGTGTTTCTTAGCATTGTCCTCCCTTGGGTGAAATAGGAAGGCTAGAGGGGGCTTGATCAGGCAAATGCCCTTGTTATAGGTCAGATAAAGCTCTGGTAAAATCCTTATCCAAGGAGAGTAGGCTTTTGTTCTGAAGAATGTTGCAGGTGTATTTCTAATGGCTCCTGTTCCCTCTCCCTGAAAGAGTCACATACAATCTTTCTTGACTCTTCCCCATAAAAACCTGATGAGATTTCTGAAAGCAGAAGCCATGGAAGGGTGGGAGCCTCCAAAGATTGTAGCCCACGAGAGTTTCTCATTTCTGTGTTATTCTACAGTCAGTCTGCAGCAACCTGTCCAAAGTCCCATTGAAGTGTTTCTACTAGTTTCTGACTTGAGCAGCACCTACACTGGATTAGGAAACTTTGTCTATGAATCTCAGATTTGCTGTCTCCTCAGATTACAAAGTGTGTTTTCCCCTGCAATATTATTTCTTTGATAAGTTCAAGAAAAGTCATTCGTTTTCAGTTTATGCAATCTTTTCTTACTGTAACAATACAATGATAACTTGCAAGCTTTTTACTTATTGGAGCTAACAGCAGAACACCTTTCCTTTTTTTTTTTTAATATCAGTTTTCATGGCAAATGTGATACAAAAGATAACAAGGTATTATATATGTTAAGAGATTTCCATTATGGCAGTTTGGTTTTTGATTGATGAAAGCAACTTTACATTTTATTTTATGGAATATGGTCATTTTTGCATTTATCAATGTAGACATTTTTATACAAGTTGACATTAATAATACTATTGATTAAATTTAATGGTAAAGTTAAAACTTCATGATAGTCAAGTAAATAGACATAAAACTTTTTAAATTAAACAAAATATATTCACATATATTGCCTTATCTCTTATGCTAATATGGGATATTCTGGAAAGGTTCAAAATATCAAATGAAATGCCATATAAAGTGTATTATATATAAAATGTATTATAAGTAGAATTCCTTCAAAAATATATTATGATAAAGATGAATTTCATGAATCTACTAAAATATCTTTTTTTATTCCTTTTTTCATATGTTTCATCCTAAATAAGTAAAATGCTTAACTTTACTTGATGAATGAGGTCATTTTGGTTAATCTTTGGATATTACTTTTCTTTTTGAGAGATATTAAAAATGTATATTTACATGTGTAAATTATTTGAATATGTAGTGAATAATTATGTTATACTGAAGACAAACTGAATACATTTGTTCAATTAGGAAATGGCATATTTTATATATCTAGATTAGAGGTCACAACAATCATAGCCTATCAACCAAATCCAGCCCACAGCTTGTTTTTATAGATAAAATTTTATTGGAACACAGCCACCACATTTACTTATTGTCTATGGATGCTTTGAAGGTTAAAATAACAGTATAGTTGTCACAGAGATCGTACCACAAAGCTAGAATATTTATGATCTTTTTCTTTGTAGAAAAAATTTGCATCCTGATTTAACAGAATATAATACCAGAATTTAACATTTGACATGGAATATATTCTGATTAATTAATAATTGAAATTTAATTTTAAAAACACTTGAAATTTCCAAGAACTTATTCTTTTGCCAAATAATATATAATTATACATGAGCCTTTATTTGAGTAATCATATTTCTATCAACTTAGGAAATACTGGTGCATTGGATCTGGTTTTATGGTAAATCAACTTGTTTTATTATTTATGGTATATCAAACTTTTTTTATTACTTAACATAAATAATTAATCACAATAAATGTAACAAAGACACTGAAAATGCACGAATGTGAGTTCTTTAAAGACGACTGATATTTTAAATTTAAAAATCCTTAAAATAAAATTGTAGTACCTTCTTTAGCATTAAACATTTATTAAACAAAATGCGTGTGTGTGACAGTGTGTGTGTGTATACATATATATTTTAAAAAAATGTATGTGAAGAGTTGGATTTAAGAACTTGGTTTCATCTAATATACATCTATTTCCTCGCCAAATTTAATAGATGGAAAATAATTTTATTGGTGATTTCAGTTTTTTAATTCTTTCCAAGCTCCAGCATCATAAATAAACAAATTCAAAGGAGACTTTTGAATACCACTTTCCACATAAAGTTAAAAAAAATTAAGTATGACTCAAATCCTGTGCTCATGGGTCATTTGGTGTTTATACTGATTTGTAACAAGCTCACATGTTACATTAGCAGCCTATACTTGTCATGAAGTTTGGGCTTTCATTGAGTTCGGTGGATGCTGTGAAAATTTCTTGGCTGAACTAGGGAAGCAGTTAATAGGCAGGGCATGGTCAAGTCACAAACAGCACTCTTTTATGAAGACCAAAGTTCACCAGTCTGGCCTTACTTTAGGTTATACTCAAACAACCCAAGGGACTTAAAAAAGAGCAAAATTCCAACTCTGACTCAGTCTTCACTGGAATTCATAATTATAACTAATAATGAGAGCTGTCAAACAATCTGGGCAAGTATATTTCTTTTTTTTTTTTCAATTATGACCTGCTTCATTCCATTTCTTTAATGTTGTTAAAACCTAATCTATGTTCTGTGTTACTAAATACAAAGATGCCAATTTACCTTCAAAAATTCAGTGATCTAAAGGAGTATGAACACTCAAAAAATAACTGAAATGCAAATATTTCATTTGTCAAATTCTGTTTCTCTATTCAACCTATCTGCATCGACTTAAAGCATTACACACAGTAATCCCCCCTTCTCTGCGGCGCTGCTCTCCAAGGTAGTTATCTGTAGTTATCTGAGTTATCTGAGTTACCTGTAGTTATCTGGGGTCTGAAAATATGAAATGGAAAATTTCAGAAATAAATACTTTCAGAGCCATTCTGAGCAGTGTAATGAAATCTCGCACAGTCCCACTCCATCCTAGCTGGGACGCGAATCATCCCTTTACCAGTGTATCCAAGATGTAATAGCTGACTAAGTTATCAGAATGATTGTTCAAGGAACACTTATTTTACTCAATAATGACCCCAAAGTACAAGAGTGGCTATGCTGGCAATTCAAATATGTCAAAGAAAATCCCTAAAGTGCTTCCTTTAAATAAAAAGTTGAATACAGTACAAAAAGATATTTTGAGAGAGACCAATTTCACTTAACTTTTATTATAGTATACTGTTATAAGTTTTCTATTTTATTATTAGTTATTGTTGTTAATCTCTTACTGTGCCTAATTCATAAATTAAACTTTATTATAGGTATGTATACATAGGAAAAAATATGTAATATATGTAGGGTTTGGTGCTCTCCATGTGTTCAGACATCTTTGGGAAGTTCTGGAAGCTATCCTCCACCAATAAAGGGGTACTACTGTACTGGTATATGGGTCACTTTTGGAAATAAACACAATCTGTATTAGTTGGGACCCACACGTTCTTCTCATCCAAATCTCCCTAGAGGCTCCAGCACCCATCTTCCCCAGTCATAGTCCTAATTCCCCCCACTGTCCAAGCCTTCATGGAATTTGGTAAAACCAAAGTTCTTTTCTTTAATTTTTTTTTTTTTTTTTTTTTTTTAGATTTCACATCCACCCACCAAAACATTCCAGTCCTTTGCTCTCATTCTCTCAGCATTGTTTGCTGTATTCGCCATAAGACCCATCAATATATTTAATGCCTTTGTAGAATTCTGTAATTTGATCAAACAGGGGAAGGCTAGTTTTGGGAAAGAATGTTCGTCATCCAAACACATCATTGAAGCAATTGCCTAGAGAAAGTCACAACCTTGCTGGGGTGATTTATAAGAATGCTCTATATAATTCTTAGGGTTCTGTAAATTTGAGATAATGGAAATTTGAGATAATTTTGAGATAATGGAAAACGTAATTGAAATTAAACAATAAAGTGGATTTCCTGGCCCCTCTAACCCTCTCTTTTCTGCATCTCTATTTTTCCCTATTAATTATTCCCTTAACCATTAAATCATTGCATTACTTCACATCTCTTAAAAAACAAAACATAATAACTCTACCCCATTGATACCTCTAACTACACTTTATTTCTCTATTCCTTTTAATTACAGAACTTCTCAAAGGTGGTCATTAATTGGTGTTTCTTTTTCTTTCACTTTTTTTTTACCTACTCTAAATAGACTAGCATCTGCACATTTAACTGGAACCAGTTTTCATGCAGATATAATGGGGAGACCAGTGAATTCCTTGTTTTCAACTAACAGAAGTTCTCAGAACTTACCTTCCTCTAAATATGACTTGTATTTTCATCATTGACCCTCATTCTCTCCTTCTTGAAACATCTTAATTTGGGTTCGAGGAAACCATTCCTTCTTGATTCTCTTACCTTTCACTGAGCTTTGCTATTCCATCCCCATTTTCCTAACATCCAGGTGTCAATATGACTCAAGCAGACCTCTGGCATTCTCTATTTGTAATCACCTCTTTGACACTTTTATTCCGTACCATGAATCTCGACATCTAAGTGCTGATTTCTCCTTATTTATTACATATAACTAAGATCTCTTCCCTGAACAGCAAACTCACATTTAACTCTCTAGGGCACTCCTCTAATTGGTAGTATAATCAACATCTTAAGTTTATGCTCTATAAAACCAAACTCCAAACGTTCTGTCTCAAATGTGAGCATCCTAAAATCTTCCCCTTTTCACACGTTATTCTTTGATTTATTCAGGTAATCCTTATGCCCCATTTCTATTAGAACTTCTATTAGACTTTGTTTTGTTCTTGGCTCCTTTCATAACACCTGAAATAATGCCTTTCTTGGAAGATGTTCAACAATAATTGTTGAATGAATGTATGATGGAATCAAAACAGAAGTGGGAGGTGAATTTAGCTTTGGACAACTTGATTAGAGAGACAGTGTCTACAAATCTAGTAGGATGAATATTGACAAAAGTATTTATTTTGCTGAAATTGACCAAATGGTCTCTTATCAATATTCGCTATGGAATTCTTAGTCCCGAGAATTATTAAAGAGTAAGTCATTTCCTTAAAGGCCTTTGTCCAAGCTCAAGGATTAAACTAAAATGATATGAAAGAAAATGCATAAATTATATTAATATTCTTTTGCAATCTGAATAACTAGGAGAAAAAGAGCAGGTCCATTTTTGTTGTGATTGTCTGCGCATACTCTGTGAGAAAATTAAAAGGGAAGCCAAAATCTTATCCAAAACCTTGCCTGGTGTAATCATCAATTTTGGTAGGAGCAAAGTTGAAGTGTTTGACTCTCCTCCCCATTAGTTTCTATGACTACGTGAAGGTATCTTCAGGGAAAGGAAATTTAGAATCTGCTTGGATTAGAACTTCACCCAGGAGGATTGTACTTACTAGAGTGTATCATTGCAAGGACACAGAATTTAATTCAATCCATAAAAAGACTAATGATAGAAAATGAAAAAAGTCGGAATGTTTTATTAGCAGGCCTAGTGTGCTAATAAATAGTGCCTTGGCAAAGAGAAACTGTACCTTTCTGTTAACAGCAAGAAAATTCCTAGGGATTCAAATGGTGGTGCAAAAACTGAAGCACTGAAGCCCAGTCTTTTCTCTGCAGAAGTAAAGCTCCAAAGGAGAGAAAAGGCAGGCCTCCCCCAATATTTGTGGGCCCTGGACAACAGTACAAATGGTGGTCCACAGCATGTATATAAATGTTTCATACATTTACTCAGTAATCATTCCTTAGGTCAATTCATCTTAAGCCTGGCCACACACTTGATACATCAAAGAAGGTTTAAAAATACCTAGACCAATCCTTCAGCTCACTGTGATTTAGATTTATTTGTTGTGGAATAATTTCTAGGTTTTAGTATTTTATTATAAGCTTCCAGATGATGCTTAGATGCACCCAGGATGCCAAAATTCTGGTAGGATAACTAAAAAATCCTCTGCTTTGTGATGCATTGGTAGAATGAAACTTATTTCAATGCAAACTGTGAAATATTTGATTACCAAGAAACTCTCTTTGTGCTTCTGTCTTGGCCAGAGGGTACATTGGCGACTCTTTAAACTTTGTAAGAAACGCTGTGGAAGGAGGAATGCAAATCTATGGTGGGGATAAGGAAACCTAAACACATGCTCCAGGATGTAGTTTTTGGAACCTCAAGAGGCTCATTAAAATATTTTGAAACATAAATGCAAATCATTGTCTTTTTAACCAGTCTTAGTGCAATTTCGCTCATATAAAATAGAGATCACAAAGATAAATACTTCTTCATTCTAAGTTTTCCAGAATAACTAAGTAATCCATCAACATAATATAATTATTTACAATAGATCATTCCATGATCTGATGTAAGTTTATTTCTCCTAACATGGGGAATCATTCATAGTTCTTATTCCAGGGTAAGCATCCAACAATGTAGTCAAGAAAATATTCTGTAGATAATGCTTGCCACAGCCATTTTTCAAAATGTAGTAAACTTTCGACAGTTTTTTTTAAAGATATATTTTAATCAACTTATTCAATATTTTTTGAGTAACTTGTGTATGTAGGTGAGATGCTAGGGAAACACAAGTGGCATAAATGCTGCATATTAAAGAACAGTGAATAAGTTAAGTAATATAAGACGATAGTAAAAAATATTGTAATGCATTTGACTCATGTGTTCTAGAAAGTAGCATTACAAATGTAGATGAATGAAAGATTACTGTGTAACAGACATTTCAATAAGTTTTAAAATGTGGATATAATATTCTAGGAAGGAAGGAAACAATGGAGGGACAAAAGTATGAACTTTGGAAAGGTAGTAGAAAAAAGAAAAATCTATGAATCAACTATTGGAGATTACAGAGACCAGTTGTCAAAAATTAGGTTTTTCTAAACAGCAATATTAGAAGGTGGAGAAGAGAAGAAATGGTCACTAAAATTAAAAGTCAGGATACTGAATGTAAACTAAGAAATGTAACCAGCCATGTGTGTTTTAAGCTCTAGAAAGTCAGTGGGACATTTTGAAAGGGCACCAACTAATATAAGTGGTAAATTTTAACTAAAAACTTAAAGTGGAGGAGATACTCAGATTTTATTATAAAATTTTCTGTGATTTTTTAATGAATGTTGTACTTCTTACTTTGAGGTGAACTTGCTGTGGAGTTAGCAGTGCACATTCCTTGGAAATGAACTTAAAGAATCCTGTGTTAAAATGTCTTCAATTCCTTCTTTGGGTTAAAAAGAATGTCCTCAATTCCTTCTTTGGGTTAGGAGATGAAGCACTCCTAATAAGGCTAAAACATAGTTTTCATTTGGTCTTAAAATAGTTTCTTAAAGTCAACATTACAGATTTATACCAAAAAGGAGTGGTTTATTCAAAATACTAAATTTTATTGCAGAGTTTTTTTAACTTTATTCTGAAATCTAGGATAATACTTTCTCAGTATATTCATTTTTCTCTACTATGATCCAAATGACACTGAGCAATACGGTGGGTCTTGTCTTTTAGAATCTCTTTCCTCAGTTTTTCATAAAAGATGCTCTGGTTTAGTAGTGCTTGTTCTTATGGCAACAGGGTGAAGTTCTGCCTCAGGCTGGAGGCAAAAAAACGATCATCAAAATCAGAGTAGAATTGGATGCTGACTTTCTCCTTATAACAAGTACCGGCGATTTTTATTCTGGAATTGGTGATCAAAAATCATTATTCCTGACAGTGAGAAAATATAAGGAGCACTAATCCTTTGAAAAACTTAAGGATCAGCAATATAGATATTCCACAGGAACTTGTTAAAAATGTAAATTATCTGACCTCAGCCCAGACCCACTAAATAAGAATCTGTGTTTTGACAGGTCGGGGTAATTTGTAGGTATATCCATATTTTCATAAGAGTTTGAGAAGGCTGACCTATGCTAGTAGGTGCGTAAGCATATGAACTATATAGTTCTTTCTGGGAGCTCATGAGAAGGAATCTCTCTTGATTTTTGACATAACTTCCAGATCTCTTTCTCATTCTCTCTCTCTGTACTTATACAAGGAAGCATTTACTGTATCCTACAATATTATTTGCAGTCATCTTGGAAATACACTGAGGAGCTTGCCTTAAGATAAAGCTTATACAGATATGTAGAATGGAAAAAGAAAAGAAACAGAAAGTCAGTAACATACTTAAATTGCCAAAACAACCAGCCCAGAGGATGAAATCACCTCTATGCATTGGACTTTGTGAGCCAATAAGTTCTGGTTATTAGAGCAAAATTGATTTCTGTTTCTTCCAACTAAAGGTACAACATGCTAGTTGACATAATGTCATTGAAGTGTTTATTTTTTTAAAAAAATTAGATAATTCACAAATATTAGGGTCTAAATTCTCAATAGAAAAAAAAATTAAAGAAAACATACACAAATGTATTGGTAATCTGCACAAGCACATTTGGGTACTTTTTTTTCCTCACATAAGGAAGAATGATATTTTGCAGTATTTATTAATATATAAATCTCTTCCATTTATCATGCTCAGATTTTCTCATACTCTCAGTCTTATCCAATTCAGACAGCCAAGCATCCTTTATTCACTAACCTTAGATAACGTTTGTTACTTACTAGAGAAGCCCAAATTTCAGAAATGCCTTCTTTGGGAAAAATATTGGCCTCAAATCAAGTTATTTTCTGATTCAGAGCACATTTTGAAGGCTAATAGGCAGCAACACCTCCAATCTGACAGACGCCTGATAGCCATGAGTACTGAAAGCAAAGGAGTTTTATACATTTATAAAATTTATACTGAGGTTTATTTTCATATTTTCATATTATTCATTTACTTAAAAATATTCTTTTCACCCCTCTGTGCACATCATGAATAAAACTATCGATGTAAGGCAACAAAAGAAGAAACAGCATCATTCAAATACACTGAGATATCCATCACTATTTAATACACACTAAAATGTATAGAAAAAGTCAGAGTTTGCTCAAATGTATAGAAAATGTCACTGTTTGTTCAGATGTTTGGTTTATTAGTTGAAATAAATCAAAATATCATCTGAATTAGTTAAAGCACAAAAGAGGAATGCATTTTAATAATGAAGTATTTTCAGAAAATAAGAGTAAGCAGGTGACTAACACTTAGATGTGGAAAAATAACCAGGGATCTCATTTTGACCAAAGATTTCTCTAGATCAGGATTTCTCAAAGTTGGTACTACCGGCATGGTGAGCTGGATAATTCTTTGTGATGGGAGGCTGTCCTATGCAGGTAGAATCTTTAGCCGTATCTCTGGTCTCCAACCACTAGATGCCAGTAGCACCTCCCTCAGCATGATAGCCAAATGTACCATGGGGACAAAATTACCTCTAATTGAAAACCATTGCCACAGAATTAGCCGTAGATCTATGTGTCATAAAATCATTGATTTTAGATCAATCTAGGTGAACATAGACATAGATGGAGATATAGATATAAGGATTAATGTAGGTATAACCCACTTCTCATCATGTCTTTCTCTGCGTAGTGATAAATGTGAACACCAAGTTTTACAACTTAAAATTCAGCTCCTGCAAATAAAACAGCTTTAGACCTCTTTCTAGTGCCACATTAAAAAAAAAAATACAGAAACTCATTGACCCTTCTTGATTCACATGTTTCCCTCAGACCAACCAACTGTACTCAGAGCATATTGAGTCATATAATAATACAACAACTCTTAACAAAATACAGAAGGATGGTGTTGGGAGAGAAGTATAACATTTAAACATCATTATATTAGAAAGTGAAAATAACTCAAAATGCAGTGTTTTTGAGTGACAGATTTTATAAGAGAAATTGTAAAATGAAATTGTGCAAGTTTTGTGAAAATGTGCAAGTGACAAATGGAGGCATTGATTATGGAATCATGAGATAAACTCGGAAGAGCAGAACTGGTGGTGGGAAAAAGTAAACATTGGTTTAATGATAAAAACTTGCTCTTTGTTTTTTAAACACACACATGTATATATTTGATGAACAAATAACTCTTAAACTGTGTCCATAGAGCCATTACACAAAATATAATTAGTTGCACCAGAAAAAAAAAAAAACATTATCCACTTGTAAGCGAAAATTAGTGAATGCTATTTCAGTGATATATCCTTTCACTGAAAGAGATACCTTATAGAATCTAGCATGTCACATTTACTAGTAACTATAGCTGATTCTAGAAAATATCAGATGCCTCTGAACATAAGGGAATGATGTGGGACTGAAATCAGGTCTATAGTTGAAAGTATATCAGGAATCTCAGTCCCTAATCTCTTTCAACTTCTTGAAGTCAAGTAATTACCTCCACCTCCAGGGGAGTAAAAAATAAGTTTACTTTCTGGAGGGCCTGGAACACTGAAACTCTCATCTCAAGAACATGAAGCATGCTGAATGTTGTAGTTTAGGTGCTGTGATGGCATAGGAAAAAGTAAGAATTACAATAAAATTCTGCCCTTCTCTTCCCTGCTCATCACCAGCAGATTACAGCATTCTTCTTTGGACATAATAAATTGCCTCAAAGAAGAGGAAAACCTATATCAAAGTGTTGGAGCTGCCATGATGCAATGGCTGAAACTTACCTGACCACTGTTGTAAAGATCACTAATCAACATGTCCCACTTAAACACACAGAGGTTCAAAAAGTATTTGTAATGCCATATTTTAAATTATAAACAGGCAGTTAAGGATCACCAGATATTGTGGTAAAACTTCCAAATAAAAAGTGTCAAAACAAATTAAAAAGTAGGTTAAAGGAAATCACATACATTGTATACACTGTGGGAAAAATTTAAATTCTAACAATCATGTAAATAATACCTTGAGAAAAAATAGAAAAGAAATAATAAAATTTAATTTTTAACTTAAAAAAAAACAGAAATGCATGAAAGCTGAAAATCCAAAAAAAAATTACAGAGGATAACAATATAGAACAGAAAATATACAAATAAGTAGAAAATAATTTTAAAATTACAGGTTTTAACCAGGAAGTTCAATAACTGAATAATACATTTCAGAAATTAAAAAAAAGAAAGAGTTTCAGAAGAAAAAAGTATTACAAACAAGTTATAATAGAAAAAAACTTCCATAATTTAGGTACATGAATTTCCCATTCAAAGGAGTCTAACATCTCAATGATATTAAAACAAAATAATAAAACAAAATAAAACATCATAATAGCCTCCAGATGGAGAGCAATTCATAGGAAAAAAATGGGAATCAGATTGGCAAAGAGATTCTGATAGGGAGCACTAATTACATATTTCTCACCCAATCTGTATTCCTTCATCTTAGAGAAGGTCTAAATCATCCTAAATGGAATGTTGGTAGAAATAGGAACATGAAAGTCCCTGCCGGTGAGGCCTCAAAAGGAAATGTGGAAAACGTTATTGAAAACTGGAGGAAAAGGAATCATTATTATATAATAGGAGAAACCTTAGTGGAGTTATATCCTACAGTTATATAGAAAGAAGAATTTGTAAACAGTGTACTTGAATATCTACGTGAGGAGATTTCTGAGTGATATGCTTCTTCCCACTGCTTATAGTAAAATGTGAAAGGAAAGAGCTAGATTGGGAAGCACTATTAAAGAAAAGGAAATAGGATTTGTTAACATGAAGAATTCTCAGCCTATCCAGATTACAAAGACACAAAAATTAGGAGGTTCACTGTCAAGAAAGCCTGCTCTGAAGAGAAAGCCAAGGGTGTGGCTGGACAACCGTTTGGTAGGGCGTTTGAAGGATCAAAAGAGCAGAGTATTCAATTTCACATGTTGCTCTTTGAGAGATTAGACAAGTGATTCAGAGATGCCCTCAGCCATTTAGGCAGAAGCCAGGAATAGAAATGGGATTTCCCAAGATAGATCTGCATAGGAGCCTGTTGTCTAATGGAGTAAATCCCTGAAACATACAAGGGAAATTTACAAGGTTCTTCAGAGTGTTATGTCAACAGTTCGCTGCCAAAGTGGAATAAAAGAGACAGAGAGAGAACAAAATGAAGGAAAGCTGTTGGACTCCCAAAATTCCCCAGGTAGGCAACAAACTGATAAAACTACTCAGCTACAACACATACTACTCTTCATGAAAAAAGAAAGATGAATCCAAGTGTGCAGGCCTGAGCCAGAGGGTACAGCCAGAATCCCAAAGGATTATTACCAGGCCTTGAATCTAATGTTTCTTGCCCAGTTGGATTCAATTTCCCAACTGAAATTACTTAGGACTGGTGACCTCTTTTTCTTTCCACTTTCTCCCCTTTTTGAATTGGGACATTGATCACTGTTATCCCATGCCCGTCTCACCACTGTATTTTGGGAGCAGATAACTTGCTTTCAGGTGTCACAGATCCATAGATGGAAAGGAATTTTGCCCCTGTATGGATTATACCTAGAGCTTCACTCATACCTAATTTAAATGATTAGATAATGTGAGTTACACTTTTTGTAATGATGAGACTTACATGAGATTGTGGACTTGAGATGATCCTATAAAGTCTTGAGATTCTGGAAGATCTTGGAATGGGATCAATGCATTTGGCCGGTATGATGGACATGAATCTTTGGGGGTCAGCTGTAGACAAAATAATGGTCCTCCAAGATGTCTACATCGTAATTCTTGGTACCAATGAATACGTTACCTTACATGGAAAAATGGATTTTGGAGACGTCAGGTTGGGGGAAGTATTCTGGATGCACTGAGGGGACCAATATAATCACAAGAGTCTTAACAAGAGGGAGGTGGAATGGGAAGAATCAGAAAAAGGCAATCTGATGTGGAAGCTGAGAAAGAAATATTAAAAGATGCGTGCTGCTGGCTTTGAAGATGTAGGATGGGGGACCAGAAGCCAAGAAATGCACAAGGTTCTAGAAGCTAGAAAAAGCAAGGAAATCAGATTTTCCTCTAGAAACTTCTTAGAAGAAATGCAGCTCTGATGACTCATTTTAGACTTCTGCTCTTCAGAATTATATGAGAATAAATGTGTATTGTTTGAAGCCATAAGTTTGTAGCATCCACTCCCTAAACTTCCTCTTATCTCCCCAACCACTTTCTCCCTCACTCATTCACTTGCTCTGGGATGAAGAAATAGGAGAGAAGAAAACATAAACCATCAATTTAAATATTTAACAGCAAACTTCAAGCAAATAACTCCAGTAATTTAATAGAGGGGTTTATGGGAAAATCAAGTAGATTTGTGTCCCAGAAGAGTCCCTCATCCTTCATAAGGAAGAAATAACCAGGGTGTGCACTGAACCATACAGGCAGCAGATTAAATTTTTGTGTCATTCCAGGGCTTGGTGTCCCATTCTGCAATACAGGTGGCATCCATGTAACCTTAAACTTAAGTAAAGCTCTCAGGCATATTAGTCTTGCTGGAAGTCACAGTAGGAGATTTAGGCACAAGTATCCTTCTGAAAAATACTGAACGAGGAGGCTTTTCCAAAACATAAATCCCCAAGTCCATCTCAATAAATTTCTATTATTTTAAGTCACTCAATTTGTGATACTGTGTTACAACAACAATAAGGAACTAACACACCAACTAAACCATTGATCCAGCATGAAAGCAAAATTGTATTTCAGACATATATCGATACAAAATTCATTTCATGTACTCTTTCCCAGGAAGCTCTTGAAGGATATATTTTCCAACAGAAGAAGTAAACTCCAAAAGAGGAAGGCACATCTTTTTTGTCCTAGAAACCAAAAATACAACACAGAAGACACTTGAATGTCTTCACCTTGTAGACTGCCATTTCCTCTGGTTTATTACAAGACAACAGGATACTGCCCGTACATCTACTTATTTGTTCACTAAAAGTTTGAACTATAAGCTTCCACATAGAATATCTGAAAACTGGTGTACGGAATTCTGACATATTTCAAAGCAGAAAGAATTCCCATGAAAGGTTCAACAGTTTGAGTGAATCATGCTTCTTTCTTATAGAAAAAGAATAAGAGCAAGAATAAGAGCAGCTATAACATATACAATGGATTTACTCTCAGATTGTCATTAGATTAAACTTGTTAACGAACATACACGGACAATAATGAGGTAGGTTTGTAATTATTCACTTTTAGAGGTGATGAAACTGGTTTAGAGAGGTGACAGAACTCTCCTGGCAGTACTAAATAAATAGATTAAATAAGAATTGGCCCATTTCTACCCAGATATGGACTAACGTGCCAGCTTCACACTGGATATGATCAATTTTTATCATACACAAAATGTTCCTGGTTTATGTAAAGAATAAGGGTTAAAACAGAACCAGTCATGAAGTCAAAAGATATTCCCACTTGACTAGCTGAACTCTCATTAATGTCACAATAATTTTAAGAACAATTTAAAATAAGACCATTCACCTGGAGATAGTTAAGATCCACGGTACATATTTATCTGCCATGAAAAATGTTTTCCTTATACATAGTGTCTAAAAAGTGTGGGATTTTATTTCCTTTTTCACAGCTGGAAAAACTCAGTAACCAATTCATTTTTCATGGTGTAATATTTGATTTTAGGAAGTGCCAGAAAATAAATGAAAAAAAGAATTGAACAGAATATATATATATATATATATATATATATATATATATATATATACACACATATGATTTTAAAATCAAAATCAATGTGAACCATGTACACTGGTTTCATATCAGATTTTTTAAATGGTTTTTCAACTGAGTGTGAAAAAACCTAAAAACCCTAACACTCCAACTAGAAGTCCATGAGTTGTTTGTGAAGCTGGTTTTCTTTTAAAAGTGTCAGCAAACATGAATTAAGTAATCATGATGTGTCTGTTGCTGTGATGTATTTCAATTTTTTTATAGTATCACAACTAGCAATGATCCTATGAAGAGATTTTATAAATGAGCTTCCTTTGACAGGGAGGTCAGTTTACCCATGGGGTTATAGCTAATTATTAACAGTAGCACTATTTGAAGCAAGTATTCTGACTTCTGCTGTAGCTATGTTGAAGATTTTTTTCCTAAAGTTTTAAAAGAAAGCTGAATTAAGGAGATGCATTTTATCCAAACTCGTAAAAGCAAACCACCCAGTCAGTAAGAGGATAGATGCATGCATGCATTCTTTTCTCAGAGATAAAATTTCTAAAAATAATTCATTCCTATTTTGGTACAAAAGCAAAAGTGCTATTTCTGATTAAAACCTAGACTATCAGAGTGGTATAGTAAGTAAGCTGATTATAATGAAGGTGTTTTAGAAAGTTATAAATAAGCTGCTCTTGCCTCAAAAGCTTTAAACGTTTTAATAAATTAAAAAGAAAACACGTTAGTTAAGTGTTAATTTTACTCAATTACTTATCCTCAGTCTTGATTTCCAGGGGAAAATTATTACTTAGTTTACACAGCAGGATTTCTTTTTTAATACATAGAGCTTTCCGGAAATTATTTTATAGGAATAACGTTTAGACTACTGGTGAAAGGTGGCAGATTGAGGAAAGGCATTTACCTCCTTCCCTCCCAATATCCTGTAAAACTGAATAAAATTTTTATATTAGAAATGTGTAAATCCAAAACATGGTTCTCAAAGCAAGGAGGTGTGCTATTAATGCATTTCACTGACTTTGAAGAGTTTCTGGAATGTAGCACTGGTTTGGGATTGGAAGAGCAACTGAATAGAGCAAGTGTAATTCAAAACAGACAAAAGAAAATGATTGCATAGACAGAAGAATTCTTCCTAACTGTATCCCAGCCAAACTCTCATCTCGGTGTGCACATGCGCAGAGCACAGGAAGAAAATGCAGAACCGAGCTTGTACCTCCGCAGGTGACCTAGCTGTACAGATGAGCAGGCTGCTCCTTTCCAGAATGCTCTGCTGGCTTCTTACCATCTACTGAATCTCCATATTGGAGTTCCATAGGTCTAGGTCATATAATGTTTTCTGTGCTCTGTAATTTTTCCTATTTGATTTAAACTTTTCTCATTTCTTGAATATCATCGATTTATTCATAGCCATCACTATTTTTTGAACTGCCAACTTATACCTACATACTAGAGTTCCAGATTCCCTACTGACGTATTTTAAGACTTTTATGTGAACACCCATTGGGTGCTATCCATTCACTCATTTTGTATTAGGTTAAAAATTGCAAGAACTGCGAGTATTTCTGCATCAACCTAATAATAACAACATCTCAATTATCCTTTAAAAAAACCTTTTTTTCCCCAATTCATCCCATGTGGTCCAGATTGGGCTTATTCCTTTATCTGATCCAAGAATCAGCCTATATTCAAAGTTTAGGGAATCACGGGAGTCAATTTCGACCAGTGAGAAATAGGCTAGTGCTTTTACTAACATTATTAGAAAAGAAAAGAAAAAAAAAAACTTTATTCTGCTGGGGTTAACAAGGTGATAGGATGTAACCATGGCGTTTCAGGGCGTCACCACGGAAAGAAAGCTGGTTAAACACACACACACACACACACACAAACACGCACACACACACAAACACACACACACACAGAAATAGGTCCAAGAGCAGAGAGACCAAAACAAAACTGTAACCATATAATCGGAACCTCGGACTTCTGGCCCCTTCCTCAGATCACCACGTTTTTGCCACCTTTGGGATATTGCTCTGCAACTCCCTTTACCAGAAGGCTCTAAGACCTTCCTAGTCTTTGCCTGGCTTCTTTCTTCTCAACCTTTAGGTCTCGGTTTAAATATCACCTCTTCAGAGATGCTTTGTTCAACCATTTATTCAAAATAGCACCATCAATATTTTCTGTAAAGGCAAGACAAGTTGTATCTGTCATATCAGTTGTAATGATTTTATTTACTTTTTATGATCCATCGTTTCCTGTGACATTCAAGCTCCATGCTGGCATCAAGTCAGTGCTGCTCACCGTTGCATTCCGAGCCCTTGGAATAGTGACTAGTGCATAGTATGTGCTCACCAAATATTTTTGAATGAGTGTATAAATGAATGAATGAATACAGTGAAGATAACAATTGTACAATTACTCAAATTTGGGAAGTTAAAGGACGGTAAATGGAATGGTAAGTATACTAAATTTCTCATGTTATATAAGGACTCCATAAATAAATCCTGAGTAAATTGATATTTTTTTTAAAAAGAAGCATATTAATGGTATGATGGTAAACAGCATAATAATTTACACAAAAAATGTTAATAGCCTTCCTTTCAAATGTTAATGTTGATTAATCATGTCTGCTTATCTGCATAGTGTGCTATTTTTCAGGTGAACAGTTTAAGGTTGAAGAAAAAAAGTTCTAAAATTTAATTAGCTATGCTTCTGATTTACTTTTTCTCATACATTACTTTTTCACATGTATTTACTTTTTCACAAGTTTCACTGCTCTAAATTATAATGGTTATATTAATGTAGTTTAATTTTTAGATTAAGTTTGATTAATTAACACTAAAATGTTAAGTATTCTCTATATTATTAGTTATGATATACTTTTGTTTTAAAATGTAAGTGGGAATTACTTAAAACAGCTGATTAAAAATCTATAAAAGTTGACTACTAAGTCAATATAATTTACAACCATTTGCTTCATGTCTACTGTTTTCAAAACACTAGATTATGTAAGGATGATTAAGACTTTTATCCTGCCCCAGGAGAGGAAATAAAGAGAAAGAAACTGACATTCATTCAGTGCTTACTCTGTACCTGTGTCCTTGATAAACCCTCACAACAACCCTGAGAAAGTATCGAATCATTCTGGAGTGAAAGTGACACTCAAAATATTGGAGCACTTTCCCAATTTTCTACTGTTAAACAGGATGAAAGTAAGATTAAAAATGTGGGAGGTTTTTTGGATTATTTTATTTTTTTTATAACATTGTTTTTCTTACAAAAATCACTCATTTGTAGGTTTATTTTTTATGCCATTACTATTTGACATCTAGAGAAGGGATACTGCTTTATATTTAAAAGTGGCCTAATATGATGTTTATTTTGTAAACCACAACTTATATGTGTATATATATATATATAATAGAAAGAAGATATTTATTCAATATATACGGAGTGTAGTTGGGCTAATACATAGCACAACTAAAACATTTTTCAGGATTTTTTTCTTCAGTGACAAATGTAGCAAGGTTTTCAGTGTGAAAAATGTAAAGAAAGAAAGTAATGGTTTTTAGAACACAATATTTCAACAAACTGATATGAAATTTACATAAACAATGAGATTTATTCATTGTGAGTTATAACTAGTTATTTGTGAAGACGGTTTTGGCTTTAGTGAAGTGAAATCAATCTATAGTAATTGCAAATAAATTATTACAATTGATTGCTCCAAAAGAATTTGACTTTTTATTTATGCCAATGCTCAGATACTGAAGAAGATTCAACAACATTGTGCAATTCCAATTCTGTCTTACTCTGCATAAATAATATTTCTTCCATCTGAGCATAATTTGCAAATGCAGGGTTTGAATACTCATACTCTGCTGTCTGAAAACAGTTCTATCTTTTTAATGAGTACCATTGCAGGGCTTATATTAGGATATGAATGTTGACAACCAAATCCAAAATTCAAATATAAAAGTCATTTAAAAAGAGATGTTTCAGATTGTTTACCAAGAACAACACTAAGGTAAAAATTAAATCATTTCTCCTTTGGATGTGTGGGTTCTCTAGGGGTGATGTGGCTTGGGGAAGATTTTCTCAAGGAAAACATCAGTGTCACTAATAATACAAAGTTTTATGTCTAGTAAATTTAAATTATTACATTGATTTAAATGTACTGATAAGGTCACATTTACACATTTTGTTAATATCTTTCAAAGTTTATTGGTATTTAATTTTATTCAGGATTGCCTCTAATAAATTAGAAAGACATTATTGATATTCTTTAAATCTTAAGAGGTAAAACACATGTATGTGAGGATATGTTTATGTGACTACATAAAATTTTTTGGAGAGCCAGTATGTGTATATGATTGAATTATGATAAAGATCTTGATGTTATTTTTCTTACACCAAAAATACCACATTTATTTCATTGTTTTTAGATTCTAGGATTTAATACTTCAAATTTCTTCACATCGCGTATGCTAGATGACGATTGCTTATGTTAGAGATATGAATTAGAATACAAGTCATATAAAAACCAGAGAACAGAAGAGAAACCACTTATTCAGGTTCCACTTTCTCTTTCTTATAAAATAATTTAATATCAAATACCTTTGACATACTTCTATTCTTTGAATGTTAAATGTAAAGGAGTCCTGAGAAACTCAAAATCATTCATTAGAATTAAATATTTATTATTAAAACAAAATACACAACTATACTGTTATGATTAAATAAACATCTAATGTTCCTATTTAATTAGAAATATATACTGTCATAAGCGCAGATGAGAAAAAAAGGTGGTTTTTTTTGTTGTTTTTTTTTCAATTTTCCAAGTGATAGATATTATAAATGTCTGAAAATGTCAAATTATAGCTTTGTAGCTGAAATAGGCAAATGGGTGCTAAACTTCATTATGTTGATTTATGCTGAGTATGGGTTCTAGTTACCAACTATTGCAAGACAAATCAAATCAAACTTAGTGGTGTAAAAGAATGAATATCTTATTACATGAACGGATTCTGTAGGTCAGGAATTTGAACAGAGCACAGGCAGTAACTGCTTTTTGTCTCTGCTTCATGATATCTGGTGACATCAATGACTGAGTGACTGGAGACTTTCTTATACACGTATCTGATAAAACTGAGTTGAGAGAGCGCAAAGGCCGGGCTCATCTGGGGCTGTAAATTGAAGTCCCTACATGGGGACTGCTGTCACTGGTTTCTTGTGGCTTGGGCTTCCTCGCAGCATGGACACACTCTGTTAGCTAATCTTTATACATGAAATCTTAAGTCTCCCAGATAGAGCATTTCAATGAATAAGGCAAAATCTGCATGGCATTTTATGACATAGCCTAGGAAGTCATATAGCATCTTTGGCTTTATTGTATTGAATGCTGCAGTCATTCTGCCCAAATTCAAGGGAAAAGGGCATAGTCCCACCTCTTCATGGAAGAATATCAAAGATTTTGTGGCCATGTTTTAAAATCACCAAAGTCTTGTCTCTGTCCACAAACTGTTCACATTTCTTCTCAATGAAAAGTATCTTCTCTCCATCACAAGACCGTGCAAAGGTCTCATCTCCTTACAGTATTATCAAACTGGGGTTCAAGGTCTAGAATCTCAATCTAAATCAAGTCCAGGTGGAGATGACGCTTCTCAGAAATGATTGCATTGGATGCACAACAGAGACAAGGTATCCCTCCTGCTCCACTACCACAAACAACACACAATGGTGGGAGAGTTAAAGATAATTATTAGTATTGCACCAAAATTCTAAGGCCTATCAGAATAATTGTATTTAATGTAAGGTTACTTAGTTATTCCTATTATATTCAAATTCTAGTGGTTACACTTTAATGTAACAGATGTGAAAATGTAATTTTAAATATTTTATACCTATAGTTTATAGTTACACAGCATTGACTTATTATAATTGATATTGTATTTCAAATTCGCAAAGGAAGATACTTTAAAATCAGATTTGATTTCCCAGAAACAAGATGAAACATACAAGTTAGATGATCAAATATTTAGAGACTTTGGCAATAGAATAAACAATATTACAGTAAATGTGGGGAAGACGAAAACTTGCTGAAGCTTGAATTGTTCCATCTAAGTAATTAAAATAGCAATGACTAATTGCCACTGGATAAAGGGAATTGTAGATGCCAGGTTGCCTTACAGGAAATATTGGGAGAGAGGGGGATAAAACTACTAACCTCAGACGCTTTATCTCTTAAAATTGAAAACAAATTCTTCTAATCTTAAATATTATAGCTATCACAAAGCATCCCAACATAACAAAAATAATATTAAGTAGTGATTATGGGACAGTGAGAAGATGGACATTTATTTATCACAACAAAAAGCCTTTGGAAGAAAATGTTCTAACCTGAAAACTGATAACACAAAGGCAAAATATTAAAACTTTAAACAGGAAATATAAAATATGTTTTATTATTTCTTAAATCCCCCCCAAAAAAATACAACCAATAGAAATAGTGTGATTACGTGGATGAGGTCAAATCTTTTTCTGTACTTAAATTGTATAAGTACTTGAAAGGCACAGGATATAAAGCTAAAGTTTTATACCTAGGGGCCACTGGAATTCTCTATATTCTTTGGAGTCAGCTGTTTCAATGAAACCACTCTCATTTCTGTGTTGATCTACAGTCTGGAATCCAATTAATTTTTACTTTTTATCTAAATGTTAAAGCTACAATGTCATTGGAAGACTCCATTGGACAATACTAGGACTTTAGTCTCTGGTCCATTTACAGCATTTCACATTATTCCCATGCTTGGCTTGCAACATCTCTCTGAGACTTAAATATAACTGTCTCAGTTTGGCATTTAGTCCACTAAATTATTTCACCTGTTTCCATGCTGACTCTAATAATATAGTCCCCAAGGAATTAATAGGAATTTCTTGGGAAAAGGTGCACTCCTAAAAATTAAGTAGCGGTTTCTTCCTGGTATTCCGTTGGCCAAAGGAAGTGCACTAGGGGATTCCCTGACAGTATTACAGGAATTACCACTACTTTCTCACATAAGTGCAGGGAAATAAGAAACTCCTAACTCAGAGTAGTTATGACTAAGAAGAATATAATAATCCCTTTCCAAAAAAGACATTGTATCTTTATATAACCTAGGACAAACCCAAACATTCAAAAAATGAATATACTGACTTTTATAAAATCAATCAATCTATTATCTATCTGTCTGTCTGTCTATCTATCTATCTATCTATCTATCTATCTATCTATCTATCATCTATCTATTTACCTATCTACCTACTTATCTATTTATCTATCTGTCTATCTATCTATCTATCTATCTAACCCTTACACTCCCAGAGAACAGAGACTGATATGTTTTGTTTTTTCCCTAAAATTTTAATGGCATTTTCGAATGTATTATGACAACTATTCCAGACAACTAAGGAATTCCTGATATGTAATTGTTTAAATAAAATTACAATAAATTGATTATTTGTTAAAAGCACTAAAAAGACTTAAATTTATTTATAAAGTGAATAATTAAGCTTTATCGTAACTGTTTTAAACCATCATTTGGTTTTTATATATTAAGTTTTCTTGTACTACAACAATCTGTGAAGATAGATAGAAAGGCAGATAGACAGATGATAGATAGTAGATAGATGTTATTAAACAAAGTAATATTTCAAATAAAAGAAAATACCACACATTGAGTGTTAGTAGATTTGACTATCTTGTAAAAAGAGGCCATATCTGATCATTATATATGTTTCAAACAGAATCGTCTGAGTGATAAATTACTTTTAAAATTATTGATTGTGTTATATAAAAACTAAAGATAATGAAGTGACAAGTATTGTACTTAGTGAAATCCATTCCAAAATATGCTTTACTAGACAATAAACACACACTAAATATTCACTGTTGTAACTTATTAAATGATAACTTGAATACAAACACATCAAGAAGAAGATTTTTGAAACAATCTCAAACAAAATTCAAGCAAGCAATATTTACATACTATGGTTCAAGGAGGAGATATTAACAAAAAATTATCTTCCCACAGGCTGCTGTCTAGACCACAGGAAACCTGGTCAACAGCATATGGGACATCACGAGGTACAGACTCAGAAGTTTCCATAAATCTGTGGCCAACAGCTAGACACAGTGAGTCACAGACACAGCAGCAATCAAACTCAGTACACAGGCCGTTAAGACAGCGATGGACCCAACTTCAAACAATGTCAGGCCAAGCTAATATCGTAGAGCTTTAAAGAGCAATTTGTCTTCAAACAGTAACTCAGTGGAATATAGACAGCTTTGCCAGAGCAAGAAAAGTATAGGAAATTAGAAACGGACAACTCTCACAACTCAGCTTCCTTTGGGAAGGAAATTGTTGGATTAAAGGATTTAATCTAGATAGTTATAGTCATATCTACATCCTATTCACATCTGTAGACATCTAAGGTTAGTATCTGTATAGGCTTATAACAGTACCTATCCCAAATGGAACTAAGTGAGAAATAAATTACATCCTGCAATTAAAGTTGATCAGCATTTTAATTTTGTAATCAGGCACGCACACACACACATACACACACACAACTCACTTTTCTTGGGGTGCTTATATTTCTTAGAAAAAACAATGCATTCATATTTGCCAGATGGGCAGAGTTACTAAACATAGCAATGAGCTATTTCACCCACAAAAATAAGCATGTATAGCAAGGGCTAGCTAGATTAAAATTTGATGTCTTAGCTGGAGATTAGAAAGTAGCTGTTATTTTGCCTTCTGACCATTTTATATACTTAGGGAAAGCTAGCACTGGCCAGCTTTATTTATATGGCTTGATTTATCGTAAAATAATGCTATAATCCCTGCCAGTGATTGGTTCTCATTGAAATCAGGCTGAAGCCAACCATTACATGGCATTAGCCTGGTCACATTGGTTGGTTCACGCAGGAAAGCATGCGATCCTATCAGCTAAGGATATGTGAGAGAAATATGTTTGGAAATATGGAGAAATATGTTTTGTTGTTGTTGCTGCTGTTACTGTTCTTAGGTTTTATTTGTTTTGTTTTGTTTGTTGGTTTTTTTTCTTTTTTCTCTTTCTCTCTCAAGAGAGCCACTGTGGAATAAGTTTTCTTGTCTGCACATTGCAGTTGCATGATAGAGGCCGGGGACTAATACCAACATGAGAAAGAAGCTGCCGTATGGAAAAAGATGACAAGAAATTCAGAAAAGGAGAGTTGAAACCAATGAAATAAGCCAAGTCTAGATTCTTATTTGTGCAAACCCATTAATGGCCTTACTTTATTGTTTAAGCCTTTTATTATTAAGATATTTTTTTATTTAAACTAAAATTGATTTTTATTGATTATCCTATTCTACTCTACCATAAATGTATCCAATTAAATATTCACATAAAAACCAAGAACAACACTTGATGTTATTTTAGTCAATTATCTCCTTTTGTACTTTAAATCCTTCTTACCTTTATTGTGTTTTCTTTTTTTTGTTGTTTTTTCTTGTTTGTTTGTTTTTTAAATCCTAAACAACACACCTGGATATTCTTTTCTTTTTTAAAGTTTATTGGGGTGACAATTGTTAGTAAAGTTACATAGATTTCAGGTGTACAATTCTGTAATACATCATCTATAAATCCCATTGTGTGTTCACCACCCAGAGTCAGTTCTCCTTCCATCACCATCTATTTGATCCCCCTTACCCTCATCTACCATCCCCTTCCCCCCTTACCCTCTGGTAACCACTAAACCATTGTCTGTGTCTGAGTTTTTGTTTCTCATTTGTTTGTCTTGTTCTTTTGTTGTTTTTGGTTTATATACCACACATCAGTGAAATCATAGGGTTCTCTGCTTTTTCTGTCTGACTTATTTTGCTTAGCATTATAATCTGAAGATCCATCCATGTTGTCACAAATGGTCCTATTTCATCTTTTCTTACTGCCAAATAGTATTCCATTGTGTATATATACCACAACTTCTTTATTCAATCATCTATCAAGGACACTTTCGTTGTTTCCATGTCTTGGCCACCATAAATAAAGCTGCAATGAACATAAGAACACATATATCTTTATGGAAAAATGTTTTCTGATTTTGGGGGGAGATACCCAGGAGAGCGATTGCTGGGTCATATGGTAATACTATTTGTAATTTTTTGAGGAACCTCCACACTGCCTTCCATAGCGGCTGCACCAGTCTGCATTCCCACCAACAGTGTATGAGTGTTCATTTTTCTCCACAGCCTCTCTCCACCTGCATATTCTAATCAATTCAATTCTGTTACCAAAGTACAAGCTCATTTAAAAGCATATTGATACAGAATATGTTCAATATTCAAAAGATAAAAGAATAGATATATTAAAAGCTTACTATTTTATCATATCTAATTTTTTCACATTTATTTATAAAGATTTTACATATATATGTAAAATCTTACATATGTATGTTATATATACATATATGTATATATACATATATACATATATCACATATATATATATATAGAGAGAGAGAGAGAGAGAGACAGAGAGAGAGAGAGAGAGAGAGAAAGATAAAGGTGGGGAATGTTCTGATGTAATTAGTTATTACACCTACTTAATAAGGTTGAAGTTAGAGACAATTTTTAAACATAATATTGGTTAGTAGTTATTGTGCCTATTTCCAAATGACTCAGAGGCAAATATCAAATTATAAACTTCACTTAATTGTTATTTTTTTCTCACGTGTCATTTAGCTCTGTCATTTCATCAAAATCTATTTTATTGAAATATATTTTAAAAATTAAGCTTTGAAAAATTTATTTTCATTGAAGTTTGATTGCTTGAATGAGTAATAAGTCAAACTTTGAGACTGTCTTAAAATAGTTTACTAATTTGGCCAACATATTTTGCATTCAACGAAAGTGTTGGAAGAAACAAATTGACAGACAAACATGCTTACAGAGCTCAGACTTAGAATCTCAACTTATTTAATTTAGATCCATTTAGAGAAGCATTAAAACATCTGTAACTATTTCAAAAAGTATTATTTCTTAGCCTTGCAAGAAATAGCACAATTTAGTTTTCGTTTACATCCAGTCAATTCTAGGAGATATGAAGAAAATGGAAACTAGCAAGAACTCACTCTAAGTTGGAAGGGGCATACTTTACAATTCCACCCAAACTGGAAGCAAACTTCCCTAGATCCCTTATTTTTAATGAAGCAAAAAATAGAGGCAGTGAAAGAAGAGTGCTATGAGATAAACATAACATAGATATATGGCTGACAGTCTTCTCTACTGATGTTTGTAGAAGTCAGTGATGTTGATGGAGTTAGAGGTACCATCTCCAGATAAAGTATGTTTTAGCCAAGCATGCCCACTCAGAGCGATAAGGCCTAAAACTTAGAAAAATAAGATGACATGGGACTGCACAGCAAACAGGAAAAATAAATTATGATTTCAAACCTATCCATTCTTTAGTGTAGGAAATAAAATACATAAATAAATCATTATCAGTAATGCCATAATTGGATTAGGAGAGTACTGTTTATATGAATCCACATAGAATTATAAAGATTTCAACCCAGTCCAAAGCCTGGACTGAGAACCTTTCCTGAGGCACCTCCTCTGTCACCAAAGAAGATGGCCAACTTGTACATGCAAATAAAAAAAAAAAAAAAAAAAAAAAAAAAAAACACAACAGACTTTGGTTATAAAACAAAAGACTGGGATTCAACAATCTAAACTTAAATGATTCGCTTAGCATAGGCAAGTCCAACAATAGCTATTATCAATTACACCAGCCCCCCCTTTTGAGGACAATGATAGTTATGTAATATGTGCAGGGCATTTTAAATTTACTACATAAAAATGGTTCTTGGAACATTCAAGGTATAGCAGAAATTATTACAGTAGGTTGACTTCTCTTCCCCTGAAGAGTATCCTTAAGTGCAATGCTCAAATAAATGATTTGCAGTGGCATGTACTATTCTCTTTTTTTCTGGCTCAAAAGTATCTCTGAGTCTCTCCTCCAAGTATTTATGTCAATCTATCTTCAACATGCATTATGTGTCTGACGCCTACCAAGATGATTAAATGGCAGTGTACTTGCATTCGATGTTATTCTTACCTCAATCAACATTCTCTTGTGGTACTCACAAACCTTAAGAATGTTTTACATAAATTTTGACTAGTAGATACACAAGGTTGTTAGAAATTAGAAGAAACAGCTCATTGAATACTGTGGATTATTTTGTGTAAGTGCTTGAAACTGCATCAATGTAACATTTGCACAGTTACTACTTTGAGGAGTAAGTTGGGACATGAAATCGCATGCCTTCAAACAATATGATGACATCTATAATTCCTTAATAGCTTAGCTAAAATCAGTGCCGGATGTATAACACAAAATCCCATACAATTAATTTAAGGCACTTTGACATTTTCAGGTCAACCTAGGCTAGTGACTTTTTGGCATTATTTGATGTGGAGTTACCAACTGAATTATAGGCAATTTTCATGAATATTTGGAGTGCCTTCCTGCTGAAGCATTACATATTTTGTGCAATTGAACTCAAATGTGGCCATCTGGTAAGCTTTGTGCAATACAATGTAAAAGGAAGTGACATACTTCCCTTGTCTCTGTGATATGACAATGATCATTGTTCTAGATAAAGAATACTCCAACAAATTGAATACTTAAGTGAAGGTGATGTGGATAGAGCTACACCTGAGCTCTGATGGACATAGAAAGTGAGCGGGAAAGAAAGATATGCTTTTGTGGCAAGTTACTCATTTAGAGATTATCAGCAAATGATTTTTCTGCTCTTTTTTTGTCTGTCATTTTCAATCCCAGCTGCTATTTTCCAGATACTTCTCAAATATTCTGCTCCACTGAGGTAATATTTTCCCTAGAAATCTGAATCTGAAACATTGGTTACTTATAGGTAGTCTGTGTTTATCATGCAGGAAACCGGAATGGAGGACTGCAAAGAGTAAGAGAGGAAATGAAACCAAGTTTCTTATCAAGCTGTAAGTAATTGGGACTTGATTCCTTTGAGACCCATTGAGGTGTCTGGGAATTTGTGTAGAATGCTTCCCACAGCTGTTCACCTGAAAAGAATAAAACAGAGGACATTTATCCATTGGCTCTTGTCCTTCATCTCCCACCCGTCAAGAGTTGTTTTATGGGTGTTAACACATTTGTTTATTCTAGTTTGAAGTTTAGGAGCCAAAGCACACAAAAAGTTTTAGGGCAGAAAACAAGCTCACACCTGTGTGAGCTAGTTTTCACGGCAATGGTTATGAATGAATTGCTCATTTCAAGAAAGTTGCCATATTTATCAATATAAAGTTGTTAATGATACTCTTAGAATCCTTTACAAAACACAGCAGATCTCTATTTATATCCTCTTTTGCATGCTTGATATTGGCACACTTTTCCTTCTTATGCTTTTTTTGATCAAACTTGCAAGGGATCATCGATTTTATTAATTTTTTCAAGTAATCCACTTTTCATTATGCTAATTTTCTTTATTATTTGTCCATTTTTCCATTGGTGTCCTTTATATTTATATTGTTCTTTCTAATTACTTTGTGTTAAACTTGTTCTTTTTTGCTAAACTTTAAGTAGCGGAGATTAAATTATTGATTTTTAGCAATTATTGTTTCATAGAATGATATATACAAAAGAATTCTAGAACTCTAAATATCACTTTAAACCTTCATTTAGCTGTATCCTACAACATTGATATGTGATTTTTCTACCAACGTTCAATTTAAAATACTTTTTAATTTCTTCCAATGATTTCTTCTCTAACCTATGGGTTGATTGTAAGTGTGCTGTTTACGTTGCAAATATTTTGGGTTTATCCATTTATATTAATTTTCATTTATTTCAAATTCAGTTCTATCATTAGTCTTCTATCAGCGTCTATCAGATTGCTTTGTGTCCTACAATAATATCTACCTGGTAAATGTATCATTTGAATTAGAAAAGAATATATGAGATGTGATCAGAAAATATGGTGAATGTTTAAATTAAAAAAAAATATTACACTAAAAGATATTGTCATTAATTTCCCACAAAATACTCCTCCTCACTTTGAGCACACTAATCCCATCGTTATTGGCACTTTCTGAAGCAGTTCTGGAAGTCCTCTTTTGTGAGTGTCTTTATTTGTGCTGTCATGGCTGCTCAAGTTCCTGAATCGATTTGAAACATTTTCCTTTCATGGTCATTTTGATTTTGGGGAAGAGCCAGAAGTTGCATGGTGCCAGATCCAGTGAATAAAGCAGATGAGCATACACCGTATTGTTTTTATTTGACAGAAATTGCCGTACCAGAAGCCATGTGTGACACAGAGCTTTTCCATTGTGATCAAAACGTGTAGTGAATGCTGCTGCTGAGTGCCATCCAAAAGAAAGGCAGGGATCTTCAATATGGGAAGCAGCGCATCAAAACTTAGTCACAGTGTGTGACAAGTTACAACTTGTTCGGTGCAGTCATGTATGAGCTAAGGTTGAGAGAAGGTGTATTTTAAAGTATGTCCTGAGTCATCCTCCATCATTACAACGCTCCGTGTCACACATTGCTTCTGATATACTGCAATTTCTGTCAAATAAAAACATTCTGGTGTTTCCTCATCCACATTATTCACCGGATCTGGCACCGTGCAACTTCTGGCTCTTCCCCAAAATCAAAATGATTCAAGACATGGAGGCAGCCACTAGAGCACAACTAAAGACACAAAAACTGACTTCCAGAACTGCTTCAGAAGTGGCATGAATGATGGGATAAGTGTGTTTGAAGTGAGGAGGAGTGTTTTGAGGGGGATTAATGGCCATGTTTCTTTTACTGTAATTTTTTTTTTAATTTAAACATTCACCATATTGTTTGATCACACCTCCTATATTCTACCATTATTAACTTTAGTGTTCTCTAAACTCTGATTAAATCAAAGTGGTTGATGGTGTTAGGGATTCATCATTCAAATCTTTATGACTTGGTGATTTTTTTTTTCTAATTGCTCCCTCAGTTGTTGAGAGAGGGATACTAATATATCCAACTATATCTATGAAGCTGTCTATTTTTCTCTTTAATTCTCTCATTTTTTTCTAATGTATTTGAATTATTTGTTATTGATTTCTTAGGCATTTATGATAGTTATCTCTGCATGATGAATTTATCTTTATTAATTATGGAATATTCTTCTTTATTTCTGGTGGTACATATTGTCTTAAAAACTTTTATAATAATCTCAAGATCCATCACTGTTGTCACAAATGGCACTATTTCATCTTTTCTTCTGGCAGCAAAATAAATTAGACAGAAAAAGTTGAGAACCATATGATTTCACTGATATGTGGTACATAAAACTGAAAACAATAAAGAAACAAGATAAACAAATGAAGAAAGACAATAGTTTAGTGGTTACCAGAGGGTAAGGGGGGAGGGTGGTGGTGGATGAGGGTAAAAGGGATCAAATATATGGTGATGGAAGGAGAACTGACTCTGGGTGGAGAATACACAAAATGCTATATAAATGATGTAATGCAGAATTGTACACTTGAAACTTATATAACTTTACTAACAACTGTCATTCCAGTAAACTTTAATTTAAAAAAATATACAAAATTAATACAAATCTTCCAGTCTTCCTATCCTTAAAGTTTGCTTGTATGCATATATATATGTATATGTGTGTATATATATATATGTATATGTATATATGTATGTATATATGTATGTATATATATACATATATGTGTGTATATACATATATATACATATATTTATATATGTATATATACGTATACATATATACGTATACATGTGTATATATATACATATATATGTAAATGAACAGTAAACGAACAGAAATATATATACATATTTCTGTTTATTACTTTTAATTATATTTGTCTTTAAAATAAAAACATGTCCCTTGTAGATAGTATGTAGTTTGTTTTGTTTTTCAATCCATTATGAAAATGTGGTTTTACTTGGATCATTTAATCTATTAACAAGTAATGTAAACATTAACATGATTGTTCTTATAATTAACATTTTATCTGTTTTCTGCTTTTCTCTTCTGTTTTTATTCCTTTGATCTTTTACTGTCATTTTTTATTATTTGTATACTTTTTTAGAATTCCATTTGAGCGTTTCTATTGTCTTTTTAGCTACACTTTTTTCATGATTGGCAGAATTACAATGTGCAACCTTAATTCTGTATAGTTTAGTCAGTAATGTACTACTTTGTCTAAAATATCAAAATCTTTGAAATGTATATGTTACATGTCAGCCTCCTCTTCTTTATGCTATCATTGTTTTAATATATATATATATATATATATATATATACATGAACCTATACGATGTTTTATATATATGTTTATGATTTTTTTAATTACAAAAGAGAAAAACATGTTATTTTATATTTATCCAGATAGTTTCCAATTCAGCTGTTCTTCCTTCTTTTCTTATAACACAGTCTATTCTCTGCTACAATTTTTGTTTACCCTGAAGAATTTCCTTAACATTTATTTTAGAGCATACTATTGATTATAAATCACCCTGGTTTTCTTTTACCTGAAAATATCCATATTTCACCTTCATTAGTAAAGAATGTATTTGATGAATGTGGCATTCTGTGTTGTCAGTGTTGGTTAGTTGATTTGTTTTCCTTTCAGCACCTTAAAGATGTTTCTGTATTTTCTGTCTCCATAGTTTCTGATAAGAATGTAGTCATTAATTGAAATTTTGTCTCATATACGATATGTTCATTTCCTCTAGTTGCTTTCAAAATCTACTCTTTAATCTTTGGCTTTCAACCATTTGACTATGTAGTGTGCCTCATTTTTGGCTTCTTTTCCATTTTCTACTTAGAGCATCTTATAACTACAAGTAAATGTCTTTCATCAAATTTAGGAAATATTAAACAGCATTTCTTAAATATGTTTTGTTTTCAAGTCTCACTCTCCTTCTACTATTCTTATTGCAAATGTGTTGTCCTGTTTGAGATCATCAACAAGTTCCCAAGTCTCTTTTCATTTTTCTTTTTTAAATATTTTCTCATATATTTTTTACCTTAGATAATTTTCACTGATTTGTTACAAAGTTCATTTCTCTTTTCTTTGTCATGTCTATTTATCTAGAAAGTTCATCCACGGAAGTCTCTTTATTACAGAAATTTTATTCTTCACTTCTAGGATTACCAATTGGTTCTTTTTCATTTTTTTTTTTTATTTCTCCATTTGGCACCTACTGGAGCACAGAACAGATTTCCAGAATGAAGTAGAAAATTGGAATAATATACAAAGGGAACATTGAGACAGAAAACAAAATACATATTCACCACAGTGTTTATGTAATGTGTGTGAGTATTTTTGCCATGGATTTAGTTATGAGAACTTTGGGACAATTTGAATGTAGTATCAAAACGTTATAAAATGCTATTGTTGCTTTTGTTACTAGGTAACATAGTTCACTAATGTAACTAGTTAATTTTTGGCAGGTGTCCATGCTATGAGCTTGTGCTCAATTATCTAATTCCTAAAGAATCTTAATTAAAAACAAACATTGGGGAGTGTTCTGTGGATGTATTTAATGTCATCATGAAACAACTTAAATAATTTTGCTGCTAACATAACTTAAGAAAAGATAGAGAACTACAATTATGATAAACCTACCAGTGTCAATGTAAGTGGTTGATGTAATAAAATCTTATGTATTAGTGTTTTAAAGCAAAAGGAAAGTATAGAAATATTTTAGGTGCTCCTTAGAAAACAGTGCCAAAATGAGGTTAGGGAGACATGCATTTATTGTTAATTGAAGAATTTTAATTTTAGAAATAACTTAATATGAAGCATAAAATTGTGACTTGGTTTCACATAAAATTTTGATGTATATGAGATATGCTTATAATGTTCTAGAATCATGTGTACCAATGTACACACATATTCTTGTGTATTTATAGAACCCTGCTTACAAATCACATTTTACCTATTGTGTGATCTCAACTTTCCTCAACCTGGAAGTGGGTCACAACATTTCTGTCCATTCTCATGAGATATTTCAAAATTTAGGGCTAAAGCTCCTGCATTCTCACAGAAGAGTACTTCAGACATGTATGCAGTATCTGATTACACAGAATTCTGGAAAGTTCCTAATAGATTAGAAATACACTATTTGGAAGGAATGGGATTCTAATGTGAATTTGTTAACTGGTTAAATTATTGACAGTTCAAAATGTCAGAGTGTAAGATTATATACCATAACACAATCATATATGAACAAAAATGAATTCAATAAAGATGAAAAGAGACAGGCAAGAAAGGGTATTTTGTCAAGCTAGTTCTTTATTATTTTTTACTAAAATTTTGTTTTAGCTCATTAAATTTTACTCATATTTTTCATTTCATCTAACTTCCAAGAATTTACCATTTTTCTTCCTTGATCTCTGACTTATCATGAAATAAAGAATATTCCCCTATTATTCCTATTGGTATAAAATAAAGAAATATAATAATCATGATACAATAATGGTAATATATTAGTCAGACCTCTCCCATACTAAACAATAAAAATTAATGTCAACTAGATCAGTACCTAGCTGCCAAAGAATTTCATTTGTGTTTGATGAGGGAGGGGGGCAGTTGACTGGTTCCATTTACTTGGAAGGTCAGACAGTATAAGCAATAGTTTTATGTATAAGTTATATCTCTTTCCAGTCATTCAGTTGAAATTAGAAGAACCCTGAGCCTCTCACCATTGTTTCCTTTGTTCACTAAAACAACAATGGTTTCAACAGAAATCTGTCTTTCCCTTTCTTTTCATGTTATCATCCAGTATAAGCAAGTTTGTCAGATGTCACATATAACTTAGGAATAATTGGTCAACATCACAGCAGAAAGAGAAAGTCTCTTTTTCTATATTTGGGAAATTAATAGAGAACTCCATACTTAAATTTTCCTCTCAGCCATCTAAGATGTATGACGGCCATGGTTTTGCCATATGCTGCCAAGGTCTGTGTCGTGAACAGACCTTGTAAGAACAGACCTTATAAGACCTTATAAGAGAAGTGAGATTAAGCAGGGTCAGCCCTACCAAAAGCATATGGAATGGATTTCCACAAGAGGTATTCTGCTACCTAAGGATGGAGGGGGGATGCACGGGGTAAAAGAATAGATCCATCATAAAGTATGATAATAGCAATAGATGTTTTCCTTAACAACAAACAAAAGTACCAAACACTAAAATTCATGAGGCGAATCTAAAGCATGAAGTCTGCTGGCGGTCCACACCACTCTACAGAACAATTTCATTCCGTGGGTTGATTTACTCTTTTTGGCCACTTGATCCTATAGAAACTCCATATCAATATGCAGTTTGAATATTGCCAATTCAAAGACAGACAGAGAGAGAGAGAGAGAGAGAGAGAGAGAGAGAGAGAGAGAGAGAGAGAGAGATCTAGTGATAAAATTATTACACTCAGTTGTCACTTTTACTTACAGTTAATTATCCAAGCCAGTGCCTGGCCATATCTAACTTTGAGGAGGTAAAAATTCAACTCTTATATTTCCTGACGGGTAAAAAGAATGAAACTCATTGAGTTTAAATACATGAGAAATATATATATATATATACACACACATATATATGTATGCATGCATTCATTTTACATATGTATGCATATATTCATATGTATGTATCTTCTTACCTCTACGTGTGTATATATGTATGCATGCATTTATAAATATTAATAAAGAGAAACCATTAAGAATTATTCTTAAGGGCATGAAGGGGTGCAGGACAGTCTTCCCCAATATGTGCCACTTTGGCATCATGTGTCAGTTTCGGTATGTGGATTATTTTGAGCTGAAGGGAATCAAGGCCTTCCAGGCTCAAGAAACACTTTTATCTCTTCCTTAAGAATTTTAATTGGGGACTTACCCATAATAAGATCTATTACCAGAAATAACTCTTTATGTGCTATCTATATGGCAGGACAAACATCTAAACACTGATTATATACTTTTCCTATAATCCTCCAAATGACCTTTTTCCCTCTCAAGCTTCAGGCCCCTTACCTCATTCCTTAGCTCAGGATGTCATGTATATCTCATTTTACCTTTCTGTCTCTGAACATGTCATATTTGTGGTGTGCCCATGTATACATATACAATTAAATTTTGTTATTTTGCCTTATTAATTTGTCTCATGTCGATTTAATTATTAGACATCTGAAAGAACCTAGAATGCAGAAGAAAATTTTTCCTTCCCAATAGGTACAATACTAGAAGCATGTCTGTTAAAGGCAACACTACATGTGTTTTCACCTGCTCTCAATTAATACCTTCCTGGGTGCCCGAATCAATGTAATTTTTAAAAATGAAACTTTAAAAATTTTCTACTTGATATGTGGAGATCTACTAACATTTTCGCAAACAGTTGATTTGCATGTCTGAAAACAAAATACAATTAAAAAAAGAACTAGAAAAAATAATATTCAGTAATTAGAATAGTAAAAAAGTAATAGTGATATATTCATTATTTTACTGCAGGAAAACAACAGCTAGTTTGAAATATTCTAGACCAAAAGGCAACATTTTCTGTATTTTTAAAAAAATGTAATGCTGAGGAATAAATTTTAAAACAAGGAGAGAATATACAAAATTCGACTAAGATACATGCAGTGGAGAAAATTTTTTAAATTACATATTATTGGGATAAAAATCATCTGAGACTTTGGACAAAATGATGACTAGGATATCTTTTGAAAATTATGAACACTGAGGGAACACTTGACTTAAAATTGTAAGATGAAAGCCCATTAGGCATGTTCTACCTTAAGAAGAAAACACCCATTTTTAATATATTGGTTGCAATGGTCATAACAAAAAGCATGGCTGTTGAAAACTATATTAAAGTCAAATCTTTGCTTACAGCTAACCCTAAGATATATGTTATAGGGTGCTTAGCCTCTCAAAGAAGGAACAAATGAATAGGTGAAAATATGTTTAAAAATATTCAGATCGTATTCAAGTGAGTTAAAAAGTTATTTTGGAGCCAAACTAAAAGTTGGAAGTTTCACATACTCTCTGGACAGGGACAGGGGGAAATTCCTTTTGCTGCATAAATGAAATATGCTTCACATTAAAGAGGACATAAGAAAATGGAGTGGAGGCCTGGCCCTAACCCCTGAAGCAGTGCAGAGAAGTGAGACACTTCTGATCTTATTCCAACCCTGTCCTACTCCTAAAGTCAGACCTGGATCATGCTGACCCATAGATATCACTATGGAATTTTAAAAATATAAATAAATTCTATATTTGACAAAGCATTGCAACCTTTTCATCGCTAAAGCCTCTTACAGAGAGAGGGATAAAACATATTTGTATAGTCAGAAATTGAGATTGATACTCATGAACATTTTTTTCTAAATATTTAAATTATTTATCAATAATACAGGATCAACTTGTCCCCATATAGAGATGTGAGGAAAAGGGAAAGTTAGATGGCTAGTGGGTAGGGAGGGGGAGTTGCGGGAGGCAGGAATACTCATACACATAGCTGACAGTGATGGGAACTTCTCCTATAACCTTGAAGCAAGTCCTAGACCAGAAGTAAACAGAATTAGGTTCTTGTTCTCATTCTACTTCTCATAGCTCTAAACCTCAGGAAAATTATTCATACACTCTCCAGCTTCAGATTTCTCATCTCAGAAAAAGATACAATATTTGAGACAATGTATGTAGATGTGCTTCCTAAAGTTGCAAGCTTGGGCTTAGTGTTATCATCAAGTGTTCACTGAATTCAGCCAAAATTGACTTATACTATAAAAATGCCAATATAACTACCAATAAACACTAGCCTAGCTAGAGTCATTTGTGAGTATGTGAATTCCTAACAGTATAGGATCAAACCAGTATTAAAGCATTGCTTTGATTATTTCAGGTAAACAATTTTGTACATTTCAGGTTTACTCAAATGGCTACAATCAATGAGAAAGTAAGAATGACAGATTATTATTTTTAAAAAGCATTATATTAGAAATATATGAAATTCATTGCCCTACAGCTTACTAAGCAAGCGTTTAATTTATTCTCTGCAATAAAAATTGTCAATTTGTTCATTCTATTACAGGATTCAATCTCCTCTTCCACTTTCCCCACCCCGTCACTATTTTGGAGACTTTTGACAATGTTTTTAAGGACTCTTAACTTCAGCTGCTTTGTCTACACTTTGATTCTATTAACTTAACTGTTCACCTGTTTTAATATTCTAAGATTCTCCGACTCCTGTATTTTGTATGGCAAATCCTGCATAGCTAAATGCATAGGGTAAAGGCATAGCACGGGCCTTTCCATTCTATCTAATCTCTAAAGGAAGTCACTGATCGCCACTTGTGAATGTTGCAGTTATTATAAAGCCATTTTATAAGAAATTTGGAATTCTTAATCATACTTTAAAAATGACATCCTTCAATATTCTAGAGTTTTACGTTTTCTTAATTATTATACCTGTCTGTAAATATTTGCCAATTCTATAGAGGCAAGTCTAATCTATAGGAACAAAAAGAAGGTGGTTTGCCTAGTGTAGAAGATTGGGAGATGAGTGAGTGAAAAGGAGCCAAGTAACATTTTGGAAGTGATGAAAATATTCTATGTCTTGATTATATTTGTGGCAACACGCACAGATTTCTGAAGTCTCATCAACATCAACCTGTACACATAAAATGAGTACATTTCATTGTTTGTTATTCATACTTCAATGAAGTTGATTTAAAGCATAAATAATTACTTGGAATATTTTTTTATTGTTCTTGTTGCATTATATTTTTAAATCTTTCCTTTAGTCTGGATAGTTTATATAAATAAGAAATGAAGATCAATATCTTCACCCATGCTCAAAGTCATTTGTTAGACTGTAAATGTTTCTGCAATATGCCTATTAATTCCCCCAACTTTAAATTAAAAGTGTGATTTGATAATTCATTGTCAGGTCAAAATCGCATAGTAAGTAGGTTATTATGAAAGAGTATGAATAATAATATCACCTTTTCCAACCCCATTTGTCTATTAAAATTAATAATTTCAATGTTTGCAAATAAGTATAAGTGCTTAGAAGAGCACCTGATGTGTGTTAGGTATTCAATAAGTATTTGCTAAATGAATGAACAAATATATATACCTAAGCAAGGCCACATCCATGCTTTCTTTGACAATAGAAAGGAACAAAATTTAAAATTAAGCAACTAATGATGGAACAAAAATACTCATTAGTAAAGGAGGGTCCAATCTATGAGAAAAGCTTTCTATAAAAAGAACTCAATGTATAAGATATGGAATAGCTAATAATCAAGTAACTTCAGCATGCATTTCTCCCAAATGGGTTAATTTTGTTTGCTTTTGTTTCTCATTTGTAAGTGTGTCCCTTGGGAATTATCTTGTCTGTGTTACTTTGCGTAACATCAATTCCTTTGATGTACTTCCAGCCAGACCCTCTCTTAATAATTGTCCTCTCAAATGGCATTGGGATCTGGGAATTCCCTTGTAGTCTTTCAAAAAATACCCTCAAATTTCTCCTTAGCCTAGAAAAATAAATAATGGCATTGCTTGAACAAGTTTTTGGACAATTAGAGGCATTTAGTTATGTTTAATCACCAGACATTATACTCTGCTATTGATTCCAATACATTTTCTTGTGTCTTCTATTTGCATACTAATCATTCAGCCCATAGTTGCCTAATATTGAGCATTACCATGAAGGCCTCCAGGAAATATGTGTGTGTGTGTGTGTGTGTGTCTGTGTGTGTGTGTCTGTGTCTGTGTCTGTGTCTGTGTTTAATAGAGGGCAGAGCAGATCTTGGTTTATAGAGATCTTGGTTTATAGAGATTCATCATGTTTCGAATTAGCCCCAAATACCTGCCTAACTCCCTTTTCAAAAGGATTTAGCTTTAAATCCCAAATCTTCCAGCACACGTAAACGGAGGGTTCAGGGGAAGAGCAATAATAAAAAATTAATAAACACAAATTGAAGGGATTTCTATAATTGTCAATCTACTGATAATAATGTTAACATTTTAATTAATCTATCTAAAATAGCAACGAGTCATGAATAAAAATTGAGTGGCCACTTGAGAATGGTGTTTACCAAACAACATATGCTTATTATATAGAAGAATGCATCTTAATGTTAAGAGCTAACATTTATTGAATGCTTACTCTTTCCAGACATTATTTTTAGTATTTTACATTCAATCTCTACAATAATCCCACAAATTAGATATTATTACAAACGCTTCCTTACTTCCTTACTAATTAAGTCTAAGCAAGTTGTTTGTTGTATAAGTCGAAGTGATAGAACTGAGATTTTTAACCCTAGACAATCAGAGTCCTTGCTTTTAATTATTACATTATATTTACTCAAATTCCCTAAATTGTGAATTTTGAATGATTGTTTCTTATCTCTCTTCCACACAGTCTTGCTGTCTATGAATTGCTTAAGGAAAAATACTAAGAAAAGAGGGAAGTGATTTATTATTTTTTGCCCCACAGAAAGAGTTAAAAGGGAAGATGATATTGTTATTTCTTATGAAAAGTATGTGATCAAATACCAAAAACCTCCCTTCTCCAAATGTTAAGTAAATGAGACCTGGAACTCTTATCCCTAAAGGAAGACTTAAAACAGTGTAGAACAGGTACACATACCAGTCCTCACAGTCACACCATAATTTTCAGGTACACTGAGGCCATCCCTACATAAACACAATGAGGTAGATACCATCACGGTGCCCGTATCCTGCCACCTCCTCTGTTACTTCTCTCATCCTTCAGGGACCCCACCGGTTCCTTTCTCTTAGATTGCCCATCAACTCCACAGACATTGGCAGCAGCTAGCTTCGAAGAGTTTTCCAGTACCTTTGATTTACAGTGACATTAATGGTGGCTCCAAGACATCCCAGAGCAGTAGCCACATTGCTGAGATGTGTCATCATTCTTCGGAGGTCAGCATCGGACCATCAATTCTCCATCTAGCCCCTGATTCCAATCTTAGAGAACTTTTCAGCTGAAAGAATACATTCATTGGCCCTAGGCAAATGAAATTTCTTTTCTGAATCCACGTGGACCTGTCACAATGAAAGTGCAGGAGAAGAAAGCTTCTTTAGAAAAGCCATGCAACACCATCAAAGGCAACCAGTGATTCCATAAAGCCCTCTATTCAACTAAGGTCCCTGGTAAAAATTGTCCACCTCATTTAATGTGGCTTGACCTACCTCTTGTCTTTTCAGTTGTGATCTGGGTTAAATGACCATGTAAATGATGAGTCCTTCATCTCTAATATTTTCTCAATGTGCTAAGAAGTCTCTATGTCCATGTGTTTGCCTATCTAGTATGTCTCAGGGTAGCCATCTGCCACAGATTGCATACTGAAAAGTGCCTGTTAGGACTAGCCTTTGCTCTGTCATGATCTGCTGTCCCTGATGTCTGTACAGAAAGCCCCAAGTTATGTGGTCCCAGTGTTCTGTCAGACCTCCAGACAACTACAGTGTATCTTCACCTCCAGACATTTAGTGTTCTTCTCCCAGCAAATCTTCCAAGTGACAGCTTTGCCATGGAATTCACTCCTCACTACGAGAGACCAGATCCTTCTCTCCATTTTAGTGATATAGCCTCATGGCTCCTCTCTCGTCCTGTTCTTAACATTAAATTTGAAACTTCTTTTTATATCTAAAATCTTCTTCCCCAACATGCCACTATTAGAATACATCTTTCTGTCCTTCCTGTCTCATTCTCCCATCACACTCCTCCTCGCTATGACCCTGTTCCCCCCCGCCCCAACATTGCCACAATAACTTGCCAATTCTCTTTCAGCTTTGCTCTGTGCCATGTGTTTCTTGGCCTATGTCTTTTCAGTACAATGACCTCTCACCACTAACCCTGGCTAGTTTCTGTCTGTCTGTCCAACTTGTTCCTAAATCCCCTATGGATGGATAGAGTCAACTATTCTACCTTTTTGTTCCAACATTCCACCTACTTAGGGTTGGTCTGAAATATCACAAAATGGTGGGGATTGACAACACTGCAATTCATGGTTTCCAGCCTTACACTCTGGGCTTAATACACCTGAGAAAAGCATCTACAAGTGCATTCAGCTTTCTCTGCTATTTCTTATCTAATAATTTACTGTCTGGGGCAAAAAATAGTTTATGTAATGATATATTGGGAATATCAGTCATCTCCTTCCTATTGAATGTGTCTAAATCCATAATCAACTACTTTGAATTAAAATTGGTTTTCCTTCTATAGGCCCCATTTTAATAAAAGGCAATACTAACCATTCAGTAACCCTTGTGAGAAACCTGGTAGTCATCATCTCTTTTTATCCATTCAACCACTCACTAAATCTATTAATTCCACTTCGCTATTATTGCTCCTCCAAGTCCCCTCTTCTGCCTTATTTCCAGCCACCATTGTTTGAGGTGTGAATTATAGAAATTGACTTGCTGGTCAAAGAGACTCTGGCTATCCTTACACTGTTGTCTGGGAAATATTTCTAAAATACAAACTGGGCCTTATTATGAGACTTCACACAATCATGTGCTTACCATCCCATTTTCCCTAAATAAAGATTAAACTTAGATTATCATGCAAGCATCTCCCATCTCCAGACATTTCTCATAGACAGTACATTTCAGGCAGCCTCATTTTATCCCTGCTACCAAAGGCAAAATACTATTCTCTTCACTTATTCAAAAGAACAAAAAACAACAATAAAACATAGATTTCAGTTGTTGCAATTATGAAGATTTATTTTACTCAATAACCAAAGTAGCCATGTTAAAGTAGACTTGTTAAAATCTCCATAGTTCACATAGTAGATATGTACACTTGTCAAAGAAGGCACATGGGTAACCACCATGGACGACCAAATTTAGTTATTGCTATGAAAAACCCTACATGACATAATTTACAAAAGAAACAATTGCAATTGTAAATAAAAAATAAACTATGGGATGAAATCACTGTAACCTTCTAATGCTCCAAATAATATTAAAGTATATAGCATTTATCCTGTGCCAAGAAGAGTTCTAAATGTTTTACATATACTAACCTCTGTTAATCATCTCAACAATGGTATGATTCCTATCTTTTGATTTTACAGGGGAGCTATACAGGGAGACAAAGAAGTTTGCCCAAGTTTGTGCAGCTAGAAAGCCAGAGCTGGAATTTTCACCTTGATAATCTAACTCTAGTTTTGTTTTTGTTTTTGTATTTAATGTGTTTAATCATACAGCCACATTGCCTCACAGGAAAACATAATGTATAGCATATTCTAGAAAAATGATGTCTATTTACTAGGTGTTTGACATTTAAATAGCAACAAAATTTCCCAGAATCTGAATCCTTTCGATATCAATAACAGATTGAACACAACCACTAGAAAAGTCAAGCCAAGATACTCAGCCCTGGAGGTCAGGCTGGGTTGGTGGCCAGCCAAGAAATGAACAAAGGAATGTTCAGGGGCAGAGTGGAGGGGGTTGGAGTTTGTATCCCAAGGGGTAGGGATAAAGTACGTCAAGGTTTACAGGTTGGGACATGGATCACAGAGGGCAGGGAGCACAGGAAAGAATTCCATCCAAGTGAAGAATCATGAGATGCACTGATCCATTTTCAAGCTGCCAAAATTAAAAACGTAGGTGTGAGTTTAGACAGGAGTGTGGAAAACAGAAGTGTCTAGGTCTGGAAACAGTTTGTGGTTTTACACAGCTGTAATATCGGGGTACCACTAGTTGATTTCTAAGCAAAGACTGTCTTGGTTTAAGATGCTTTCCTGGACCAAGAGATTGTTCCCAAAAGTGCCACTCCCCAGAATGAGGCAGGGGAAATGGGATGGCAACAGCAGAGGATTCATCAGTCTTTGGACATCCTACATAGTCTATTGTGAGTCCGGAGGCAAATAGACCGCTTTCAATCCAAGCTCTGCTTCCTAAAATCTACAAGACCTTAAGCGAGTTAACTACCGTCTGTAAAATGGTGGTAATAAGAGGACCTGTCTTACAGGAATAGATGAAATTATAAAAATAAATCTTTTGGAATATAAATTGAACACTGAGTTTTTCCAAGTTGTTTGGATTAACACTGAGCTAATCCAAATAATCACTATTTGGATTAGGAAACATCTAGCAGAATATCCACATTCCTCTCCTCATCCATTGATAAGAATTTAAACTAGAAAAAGTTAAGTATGCTGGTAGTTTTAGAGAAAAAAATTGTGTCACTTTCCTACTGAATTCTCTCCACCTCTGTTCTGAGCAGTCTTTAGAGTTCACTTCTTAAGAAATAGAGTAAGTTAATTTATCAATAAACTGAGTTAAAATCTACTTAATAAAGTGAGACTAGACTAAAACTTCACAGACATTCTTTAAACTAGGAAAGATATTGTCAGTCTGAGAATCGCTTTCTTTTTAAGAAGAATATCTTATTTATTTACAGACACATTTCTCATTGTAGCATTTGTATGGGTTTATATAGAGCTTGATCCAAAATCTATAGTTAGCAAATTAATTTTGTCCTGAATGGTAGGATATCATACCTGAGTGGCTGGTGGAATTGCCTTCTGGTAATGAACAGTGGAGCTTGAAAAGTTAATCTCAACGCAAAAATAATTTTATCAATAGCTTAAATTATATAGAGACATGTACTAGAACAATTTGTAAATTCTGGTAGCTACTCTGAGTTGAATATAGTGGTCTCATATAGGGAAGTCCTGTGGAAAATCAGAATAGCTCTAATCATTCTGCCTGATCTCTGATTCTCAACCAAGGAAGAAGGTAAAACAAATGGAAGGCTTTACAGAAAGGCAGCCAGTTGTGGCTGAGGGGTTGTCAACTACACCAAAGACATTTGTTTCCATGGAAATCATTCTAATCATTGACACTATTGAAGGCAATGGATTAATATTCATGTTTTTATCATTTTATAATATCTTAGATGGGATCAAGAGGGAAGTAAAAGAATGATCATCTACAACAGAGCTTCTCAAACATTGATCTCCAGACATTCTGCATCATAATCATGTAGGGAACTTGAGAAACATGTAGAATGAACAAAATCACTGGTAGTGTAGCTCCCTAACCTTCATGTTTGACTGTGGGTTTTGCCAATGCTTCTCCCTGAAAATCACCCACTTGGTGGCTGCCCATGCCCGACCTCCCTGGTGTCAGATCCATTTCTCTCTCTAGCTATTCCAGCCATTATGATCCCCTTTATTCCCCTGTATTATACCCCAAACATAAACGGATGTCCATATTAAATCTTTAAGCCATTAAAAGAATATAACACAGACTCCAATACCCAATGATAAGCCCAAGAAATCAAACTAAGACTACTACTGCGGGTCCTCAATGCCCATCTTTAAATCCATCCCCTCCTTTCCTGCTCTGTCTCTCCCCCAAACCAGGTAGTGGAAATACAACTAAAACTTTTTGTTTTCCATTCCTTTGTTCCTCTAGCAATTTGCTTTTTAATAACCAATATAATTTTGATAAGATTTGATTACAGGATACTGGTAGGTGTCTTTTTTTTTTCCCCTACAGAACAGTTTTGCATTGTAAGAATGTAACAAAGCATATCAATGTGTTTTCCTCTCAATACATATTACGTTTCTGGCGTTTTGCTAATTTCTTCATCTGTTTGTCTCCCTTTGATTTGCTAGTACTCCAAACAATGCCACTGTTATAAGTATCCAGCATTTACTTACATGACTCCTGGCGAACATAGGGCAAAATTTCTCTAGGATATATTCCCAGGAGAGAGATTATGTATTCACACTTCTCAGCTTTATTACCTATGCATGCCAAAAATGCTTTCAAAAATGTCAGCACTAATGTACAGCCTATCTGCTTTGAAAGAGTTCCCGTTATTCTACATCCTTGCCAAATCTTCATGTTGTTGAACTTGTTCATTTTTGCCAGTGTGGTGGGTGTGAAATGGCATCTCATTGTGGTTTTCATTGGAATTTCCCTGGTTACAAAAGAAGTTGAAATGCTGTCATACAAGTATGAGCCATTCATTGAACTGTTTGTGTGTATTATTAATTATGATGTTATTAGTCGTTTACTTACTGATTTGTAGAAGTTCTTTATATATCCTCTATAATAATTCCTTGTTAGTCATGTTTGTTGGCCTAGTATGCAGTACCTCTCTTCACATTCTTTATATTTATTTATATAGAGGGCTTACTAACTTTTCCATATGGGTTTGGTTCCTTTTTAAAGGAAATCCTTTTATACTATAAAGACGTACAATTTTCTCCTGATTCCACTAAGACGTTTTCGTAACTTTGCCTTTCACATATAGACCTTGAATCCACATTGCAAAGGTCAAAATAAGCAGTGGATATAAAATACACTTGAAAAGTCTTCAAGTACTTATACAAGTCAATGAACCACAATGAAACTATAAATCATGTGGTTAGACTCCCCATGCTATTGCTTGTTTTGAGACTGTTAAGAGAAAAATTGAAAATGAAATGGACACATGGGACCCATGTTTCAAACCATAAATTTTAGGGTAGGACCAATCCACAAGTAAGAACGTATTTTCCTCAACCTCCTCTATGGTAATTATGTTAGAATATAGAATTCTTGCAGGCCATTTAGGCACATTCAGAAATGTAAGGGGGACCTAGTCCCCGTTATAAACTTAATGCACACATTATAGCTATAGTAGGAAAGTAAATGAAATCTGGTCTTAAAGAGACACACCTTTTTATAGCTATCATATGTTCACCCTTACAAAACAATTTTAAAGCATATGAATGGAGCTAACAGATAAATCTAGGTTGACTTACTGTGTTTTCTCTGTTTCTTATTTATTACAATATTTGTTGTTCTTATATTGAGTCATTCAAAAAGTATCTATTGGGATTCTACTGTTTCCAGTAAAATATATTTGATTTGATCTGATTTTTACAATTACTAATATGTACAATTATCCTTTCACTTTTGGAATTGTAACTCATCAAACATTTTTGTAAAAATGTTTAGTTGTTCCTGTCTTAAACAATCAAGAATTGAAAATTCGACTCCAAACTTCTAGTGATTCAAAAACTTTTTATGTGTTTTAATATGCAAAAAAAGTTATCTAAATAAACGTTAAAGTAAAGTTGTTTAGAATCTTTTTCCTCATATACACCAATGAAGTATAAAACAGGATTATAACAAAATACTATCGTTTCAGTAGTCCATGAATAAAATTTCAGATCTCTGTACATTTCATGTTGCAATTGAAAGTTCACAAAAAAATCAATGATTTTAAAAAGAAGGAAACAAATATCTAAACATTTTTAAAGTGTTATGTGCTCAGGGCAAGCATTTGGATTGGTTTTTATGAATAAGAATTTTTTATTTAAATCTTTCAAAATTCTACTGTTCAAACTTACATAAAATTTAACACCAATGTTATGGAATATGCAAAAATCTGATTTCTACCCTTTGTTAAATCACAAGTATCTATTGGATGACCTTGGAAATTAACTCACACTCATTCAATTACAATTAGTTTTCTCAACTACTGCACATCACAGTCATGTGAAAATTAAATGGGAAAGTGTTTTGTAAACCTTAAGATTTTTATAATCCTATAATGCATGATGTGGAAATGAGACAAAAGATATAACAATATTAATTAGAAGTCCCAGAAGAAATTTCTACTGAGTCCATTAAATTTGTTACATCTATTTTGAAATGAAATGTTCTATATTTTTCTTAAACTACATATCATAAAATGTGCTAAGTTTCCCAAGAGAAGGTATAGACAAGGTTATGGATTCAATATTAGTTAGCTAACAATTTAATCTTTTTTTGATATTTCAGGCTTTTGGCCAGGATTATAGCTCACGCATTGCTTAAATATTTTCCTAAAGGAATTCAATACTTTGAAATGGAATTTTGTATTCACCATACAAGCCAGCTCTCAAGCCTCAACTAAGTTCAACTTGTAAAACAATGCACAACACCACACCACAATTTTCTCATATTACTTAGGAGATTCTGATTGGATCCCAACAAGCAGCCCATATGGCACAATATCATTTGGCATTATTTTTCAAGTAGGCCAAGATATTTATTATTCAGAGTCTGGCAGCTATATCTTAAGACTCTGTAGGTAGTTACAAATGTAAATGGTCCACATTCCTCCAAACTTTTCCCCCTTCTTTACTACCTCATTTTTTATTTTTTTTGCAGTTGTGGTATTGTTTATGGTATTTATCTGTTCCATAATACCATCTCCCTGGCAGTATCAGCCATAAACATGGCTGCAAGGAAACTTAAAATTCTATCCAGAAAAATGGAATTCTCAGAGATAGTGATTATATTTAACTCAAATTATAGATGTTACTGCCTCTTTTTTTCTTTTTTTGTTCAGATTTATTTGGCTTCTAAGATAGCCTTCAGAGATAACCAAGTTAGGTATATTACTATGTTTGAGAATAATGATTATTCAAATAACATCTAAATTTTATGTACTAATTGTGACATTTTATGTCAACATTAATTACTTTTAAACTCATAAGAAAACAAGTAAAATAAAAAATATACATATTAATTATGTCTTTTTTGCATTTGATTAAATAATTAATTTTCCCTGGGTGTGCTTTAAAAGCTTGTCAGCTATAATTAAACCCATAGTTTTATTACATCATAAAACTTAAATAAAATGAAGAGAAACATTATACTTCAGAGCTTGAAGGAAAGGCCTTCTATCATAAAGTCTGTTTATATTAGAACTCTGTTCTCTTTCCTGTTTATTTATTTATTTGTTAGAATCTCACCCATGTTAAACATGTGTATTGGGAGGTTGTCTGCAAATTAATGACCAAACTTCCTTGTCTGTATGCATGCCTTTGGATAGTCGCCTCCCTCACTGACTTTGCTTGCCATGTGAATTTTCCTAGACAATAAAACACAACAAATGAAAAGTGCTTGTGCAAAGGGTTCACCCTCTCTTACTGCTGAGAACCTTTCTTCCAATATCTGAATAAGCCCAGGCAAGAATCCTGAAGGATGAGACAACTGTAGTAGAGAGGTTCCAACTATCCAGCCATTCCAGCCTTCTCAGCCATTCCATCCTCTGACTACAAAGATCAGCCACCTGAGCCCAAACCAGAAACACCACCCACCCAAACCACAGAATCAGGGACAAATATAGTATTGCTTCTGCCAGTGCTCTTTGGAATGGTTTTTCACAAAACAAAATCTGACTAATATGACTACTGCTGTGATAGTATAACAAAAGAAAAACTGTAGGGAAGACAATTTGTGGTGCATTTCATAATCAAATTTGTATTCCCATTTTAATACTTTGTTTTTATTTTTCAAAGACAGTTGACATACAATATTATATTAGTTTCAGTTGTACACCATAGTGATTAGACATTTATATAACTTATGGGGTGATAACCCCAATAAATCTAGTATCCATCTGACACCATACAGTTATTAAAATATTATTGACCATATTGCTATACTTTTGCTATACTAAAATACTATTGACCTTATGCTATACTTTACATCCCCATGACTATTTTCTGCCTACCAATTTATACTTCTTAATTCCTTCCTCTTTTTCACCGATTCCCCAAATACCCTCTCCCACTTGGCAACTCTCGAAATGTTTTCTATAAGTTTGTTTCTGTTTTGTTTGTTCATTTATTTTGTTTGTTAGATTCCACATATAAGTGAAATCATATGGCATCTGTCTTTCTCTGTATGCCTTACTCCACTCAACATAACACCCTGTAGGTCTACCCGTGTTCTTGCAGATGGCAAGATCTCATTCTTTTTTATAACTGAGTAATATTTCATTGCATAAATTCACCACCTCTTCTTTAACCATCCATCCCTTGATGGACACCCTGATTGGTTACTGTAAACAATGCTGCAATGAATATATAGATTCACTTGTCCATTTGAAGTAGTGTTTTGGGTTTCTTCAGATAAATACTTAGAAGTGGGATTACTAGGTCCTTCTTTGTCTCTTGTTACAGAGCCTTTGTCTTAAAGTCTGTTTTGTCTGGTGTAAGTATTGTTACCTTAGCTTTTTTTTTAATTGTCATTCTCATGAAATATATTTTTTGATCCCCTTACTTTCAGTCTGCATGTATTTTTCAATCTGAAATGAATTCTTGTAGGCAGCATAGGTAAGGGTCTTGTTCTCTTATCCCTTAAGTCACCCTATGTATTTTAATAGGAGCATTTAATCTATTTATGTTTAAATTGTTGATAGACATGTAGTTATAATAATTATTTTACTTATATTTTTGTTTGTTTTCTTCTTCTTCTTTAAGATATCTCTTTAACATTTCTTATTGCACTGGTTTGGTGTTGATGAACTCTTAGCTTTTACTTGTCTGGGAAGTTCTTTATCTGTCTTTTGATTCTAAGTGGTAACTTTGCTGGGTAGAATAATCATGGCTGTAAATTTCATCTTTTCATCACTTTAAATATTTTGTGCTAATTCCCTCTGGCCTATAAAGTTTCTGCTGAGAAATCAGCTGACAGTCTTATGGGAGCTCTCTCGTAGGTAACTAACTGCCTTTCTCTTGCTGCTTTTAAGATTCTCTCTTTGTCTTTAACCTTTGGCATTTTAATTATGATGTGTCTTGGTGTTGGCCTCTTTGGGTTCACCTTGTTTGGGATTCTCTGCACTTCTTGGACTTGTATGGCTATTTCCTTCACCCGGTTAGGAGAATTTTCAGTCATTATTTTTTCAAATACATTTTTCAATTCTTTAATCTCTCTCTTCTTCTGGTATCCCTATGATGCAAATGTTGGTATAATTTATGTCGTCCCAGGGGCCCCTTAAATTATCCTCATTTTTGTGGATTCTTTTTTTTTCTTTGTGCTATTCTAATTGGCTGGTTTCTGCTACCTTATATTATAAATCACTGATTAGATCTTCTGCTTCATCTAATCTACTACTGAATTTCTCTAATGTATTTTTTATTGCAGTTATTGGATTTTTCATTTCTTTTTTTTTAATGTTTTCTATCTCCATTTTAATGTTACCCATCTCTGTTGAAGCTTTCACTGAGATCATTAAGCATCCTTACAACCAGTGTTTTGAACTCTTCATCTTGTAGATTGCTGTGTCTATTTTGTTTAGTTCTTTTTCTGAAGCTTTGTTCTGTTCTTTAATTTGGGACATTTCTTTGTCTCCCCACTTGGTCGCCTCTTGTGTTTGTTTCTATGCATTAGGTAGGGTTGCTGTGTCTCCCAGTATTAGTAGAGTACCCTTATATAGTAGGTGTTCTGTGGGGTCCAGTTGCATAGTCTCCTCAGTTACTTGAGCCAGGGGCTCCAGGTATGTTTCTTGTGTGGGTTGCGTTCACTCTTGTTGTAGTTAAGCCTTGGTTACTCTTTGCATGTCAATGTGTGGGATTGATCCTAGGGCTGATAGGTTGTGAGGACTATCCATGACTACAGTGGAGGAGTTATTGTGCAGGGGCTGACCCTGTAGAGCAGGATTTACTTTAGCAGAGCTCTGGTGCCTGTCCAGACTGCCCTTTGGGTGTGTTATCTGCAGAGGGTGCCAGGTCATACTCTGCTGAGTTCTGAAGCTAGTCACCTGGTATGCTGGTTCTGGGGCCTCCTGGGCAGGGCCCTGCAACAGCCTAAGTTCAGCTGCAGCCTGTACCCTGCTCAGGGGCTACCTAGAATGAGCCATAAAGCGATCCACAGATTGCAAACACCGATGCTGGGCTTGGAGGTGCCAAGCCTCAAGCTGAGGCCAGCTATCCCCATTGCCTGGCTTAGGGGCTGCTCAGCAAAAGATATGGGCATGCCAAGACTAGGTGCTGGTTGTTTAGAGGCTGTGAACATTTAGGAGATTTTAGGAAAGTCTGCAACATGAGCCAAGACAGGATGGAAAAGCCACTGGAAGCAGTTTGGGTTGCCTGCATGTTGGGTGGGGTGGAGTCTCAGAAAATCACCAGGGCTGGGTGAACAGTGTTAGCCACTTTGATGGAAACTCACATATGGTACCAACCTACATCTGCATGCTGAGAGGTGGGAGGAGGGCTCAAGAAAGGAACAGTGGCTTCTGCCAGAACTTCTATCTGGGAGAAAGCTGCCGCTACAGACCTCACCCCGAAACCAAACAATTCAGTCCCTCCCTGTATGTCCCTGACACCTTTCTAGTTGATGCTTCATCCGTGGAGCTCAGTGCAAATGAGCCTGTCAGAAAATAATTCCATATGCAGGCCCTTTAAGAGGAACACCTGGAACTCTAGCTGTCCTCCATCTTACACAGCCATGATCCCTGCTGCTTTTCACAGCTAGAAGTAGTGGAGACTTTTCTTCTCAGCACTAGGTCCCTGGTCTTGGGCTAGGACACCTTAATCCTCAGGAAGGGAATTCCACAGTCAAGATATATCTTTCAATTCTTAAATGTCACACACAGGGGTTGGACCAGTCCATTCCACATCTCTGCCCCTCAGGTCTGATTCTAAATTTAAGGTGTTTTTGTTTGTTTGTTTGTTTGTTTAAATTGTTGTTGTTTTGTTTTTGTTTTTTAATTACCTTGTAGAAAACACATCCTGGTAAGTTTTATGCACTGAAATGGTTTACAAGTGATTTCTGCATATGATACTATCAAATAGAATATTTCTTTAGAGTTATTTATTTATCTTTGGGTAATCTGTGATTCTTAACACTGATCTAAAAGGAATTTTACATGTGAATTTGAATGTCCTACAGAGGAACATATTTAGGAAGTCTACAAGTTGTTAACTAGTCTCATGGACATCCCCAAATGCACCTTCCTGAAAAAGAGAAAGTGGTACAAAGAGAAGTTCTGTTAAATTACTCTTATTAAAATGAATATATACTGTAAGCCAACAGAAGTATTCTAGCTCATTACTTGTGCCAAAGAAGCTAAAGAACAGCTAGCAGTGTGAGTGCTGTGACATTAAAAAAAAAAAAAATCTACAAGACAATCTGCAGGTCATTAAATATATTCTGCATAGAAATGGTGTTTGCTTATTCTTGGGCCTTACTAACCTGTATCTATAGAATGAATTTATGTATCTGTTTTATATCAAATTATTTTCTCAAAGCCCACATTGACCTGGACTTCAAAAACTGACTCCTCAGCTATTTCCATTACTTCCTCAGAATTGCCTCATTTTTCCTCTAGAGGAAAAAAACCCAAAAAGAAACAAACAAAACCTCAAATTTCTCCCATGTGGTCTTCTCATTTTAATAGCACAGCACTAACTTCAGGGCTGACAAATGTCTTTATAAAGCCACATAGTAGGGACTTAGGGTCAATAGTGACCACCTCTGATGTCCCTCAGTCACCTCTAATAAAAAGTGCCATTATTCTTCCTAATCCTCCATAATACTAAAGAGACAGCATTGTGCCTTCTAATAAGACTTGACAATACCTAAAGATAATGGAAAGAAAAAGTAGCTAATAACTACTGGTATCCACTCTTAAAGACTACAGTCCTAGGCTCCACATCACCATCTTTGATTAGCTCTTGACAGGTTTCCACATAGAAGTGCTCAGCTTAGCCTGACCAACACAAATTCCTTATTTCAAATCCACGATCTTCAAGGAAAAAGTATATTTTCTCTCTCCAAGTTCAAGTACCACCTCATTTTCTGTCCCAGATATATAATTTGTGAAAAATGATAACACAATTCCCTATGGTAAACCAGAAATTTCCTGGATTCAAGGCTCAGAAAAACATCATCATAAGTTGACATTATGCAAAATTTATTTGTATTAGCTTAATTATGTAGTATGTATATACCCTTAGTTGGACCAAGATCTCTTTTAACCCAATTAGGATATCTCTTTAAATGTTTTTTTTTTTTTCCTTCTAGCATAAAGTAAAGGTAAGATTAAACTGAATAGTCCTTCCCACTTTTGTCTACTTTTAGTTCCTACACTACTTTGAATAAATGTTGAGACCAAAAAAACAAGAAACCCAATAAGATACATATATAAACATGTATTTTACGTAATTGGAGTACTCTAAATAAGCATACAGTACATTTTTATTCAATTTGAATGTTTCCAATAATTTTACTCGATCAAATATCCCATCCAATCTTTATTATTAAGCAGAATATTAATCATCTCCATGCAAACCATCTACTTGGGTTTCTTTACTAAGTATGTTCTTATTTTACATGTGCATAATAGGAAGCAATTCTTCTCTTAGAATAGAGATAATTCTACTCCAAATATAAATATTGGTACCTTAGAAAGAAAAAAAAAATTGCAACCCTCTGAATGGGGGTTTTCCAGCCCCAAATACCATCATAAGTCACACATTATATGTAAAAAAAACAGTATTGAAGTTTTCAGTAGATTATCAGAAATTACAGTGCTATGTGTTGTTCCCCTGAAAGAATTCTGAAAATAAATGTAAAATTTGGATTTAGCAAAGACAATATGAGACATTGGGATTGTGAAGGAGAAACAAACAATGGAACTGGGACATTAGGAGCTCTTTTTAAAGATGGCCAACTCATGTCAAGAACTAACTTAGCTCAGTAGAACTATTCAAGGAGGCGAGTTTGACTTTTAAGTGCCCAAATTAAGTAGCTACCAGTTGAGATAGATGCATAAGAAATGACTTAATTATTTATTATCTAAAGGTAACAGTCTACAAAAATATTCTACAAAAATATGACTTTGAGGGAAATAAATGCATCAAATATTTTCATACTGACAGACTGAAACTGGACACATACCCACACATACACACACTCCATGTCACTTATTTATTCATTTCCTCAATAATTTATTCAACATATATTTATTGACAAACTATTTTTCCCCAGGTTCGCATTTAAATATAACATTTAAAACCATGAAAAAAAATACACACAATTTCTCACTTCATGGCACTAAAATTTTAGTGAGCAACCAAAAATATAAATGCCTAGTACGTGTGGTGGTGATAACTGCTATGAAGACAAACAGAGTAGACAGAGGGGGGAGGAATTTCCAGAGCAGGGTACTGTGTCATGTCAGGAAAATGCCTTCTAATCAGGTGACATTGTAATTAAGAACTTAAAACTGTGAGGACCAAAACATGAGGGCAATTTGGAGAAGAACATTCCAAGCAGAATGAACAGCTTTTGCAAAGTCTCTGAGTAAAATCATGCTTAGGATATCCAATAATCAGCTAGAAGGCTGATACGGTGCTGGGAAAAATGTCAAGGGTGAGAATAGCATGAGCTGAGGACACCGAGGTAATTTAGGCCAGATTATAAAGGACCTGTAGGCAGGGGATAATTATAGTATTTTATTTTGAGAAGCTAGGAAAACACTGGACGTTTTTAAGTAAAGAAATGATAAAGTTTCACTTCAGTTTAAAAAGATCACTCAGGCTCCTACATTGTGAGTAGCTTAGAGGGAAATGCTGAAGCAGGATGACCATATAGTAATTGATTTCTTGCAGTAGCTGGTAGGAGAGGTGACTATTTGAGGTAGAGAGGTTACAGTGACAATTGGAGAAATGTTTCGATTTTAAATGTTCAGTACCTGTTGATTTGATGTGAAGTATAAAAGATAAAGAGAAGTTATGGATGACTCTACTAATTCAACGTTGGCATCTAGGAAGATACTGTCATTTAGTGAGATTGGGAAGACTGGTGGGGGAAATCAAGAATTCAAATTCCGATATTATTAGTTGACACCATCAGTTAAATATTCAAAAGAAAATATCAAGTAGGTTGTAGGATATATTGAGTGTGAAGTTCAGTGAAAATGTCTAGACAATGGCAGACATTTAAGAGTTGTAGATAAAAAAGATAAGCCTTTTCTATCTTTGAAACATTTTTAGTTATATGCGAAGATTTGACTTTCAGTCAACTTGCTAGGTCTTGTCCCACAATATTCTGGTACGTGTTAAATGCCATTTCTAGACAACATTACTTAAAACAGAAATTACCCCTAATTTGTAAATTGCCTCTGGACAAGAAACTATGAATACCCAATAGAGTTACACATTGGGCTTTCCTGAGGGCAATGACTCTTGTAACTGGCACATTTCCTCTGGATGCTATGCTTGTAAAGACACTGGCTCCTGTCTGACAGGAGGCTTGTAAGCCAGAGAAGTTCCCCCATGTACCCAATGTGGTATAACTTCCTTGAAACTGAATTGTCATCTGAGTTCATATCTTTTGGGTGGCTCTGCGCACTCTTTCATGGATTGCTGCAAGAACTCCTCCTACAAGGAATGTTTGCTGTTGAGCTGTTGGTGCACTGTGGCTCCTGTCTGGTAGTCTTCTAAGCAGGATTATAGAGGCAATTGTGGTTCATGACAGTGTTTTGAGTCTGAATGTGCAGTTGAACCTCAGAAGGTTCTTGGTGATCATTGTAGGAGTGTTCAGCATGTGGATGGTATCTAAAAGCATATGCCAGAGGAAATTTCTTAAGGAGTGTTAACAGAGAAGAGAAAAAAATCTGAAGACTATGCCTCAAGAAATTAGGCATAATTTCTTGCCTAATTATACACCCAGAAATTAGGATGCAGGAAGAAGAAAAGGGACAAAAAATGAAAACTGAAAAGAAGCACCTAATGAGATAAAAATATGACTGAAAGAATGCAGTAGACTGGAAACCAAGGGAAAAGGGTACTTCAAGAAAGAAGTAGGAGTCACCTGTGTCAAATGTCATCTAGGCCACTACAAAATAGATTATTACCAGAAACACCACACTGGGGGGCAGTTAATTTTGGCTGGCCTCTGTTCTGATTGGCTGATATCCATGCCACTCTAAAAAGGAAAAAATTAGTCCACCTCTTCTGGAATTGTGGCTAGATGTGCATAGGGGAATTAGAGTTGGTTAAAGGCACTCTAACTTGCCCCAGAGATGTAAGGTTGATGAGATAGTCAATGGTAGAGGGTGATGGTGGAAGAATGACAAGGAGAGAAGAGAGAAGGAACAAAGAGAGGAAATGTTTTTACTTATTGTCACTGTTTCATTCCTACATAGAAATGAGCAGAGGAAATGAAATCAAAGTTTGTCTTTGCTTTTGCTAATGTGAAGGACTAAGAATTAAAATTCATATAAAAACTAAAATATACCAAAAAGAAATACAGAATAATAAATATTTGGCAAGTTCATTAATATTAGGACCTCTTTGTTGGCCTAAATATTGGAGGAACATTCACAATTGTGTTTTTACTGGATTGAATTTCAGCCTGATTACTTCATAAGTTTTCTGTTTTGTTTTTTTTTTAAATTTTAATTGCGTGCCACGTTTGGTGTACAGTCGTTTCCCCTTCTTCATATGGTGTATAACACTTTCTTTGATGACACATGTGGGCTGGGGAATGTCTCAATGAATAAAAGCTGCAATTCCAGTCATTTCATACACCCTGCCGCCAGTCAGTGCATGTTTCTTACTGCCATTTGCTCATGAATTCCCTTTCACTTTATCCACAACCTCACCTTCCCGAGAAATCAGTTGTCGAGGATGACTATATTTTACTCATGAGGAAATTTCACATTACATCATCATAATAAAAAGAGAATGGGAAACTTTGATATTATCTCAAATTCCTGTGCTTTAGTTCAATTTTGTACATGAAAAATAATAGCGACAAATATTTGTATGATTGTCACAAGCAATCAGGCTATGAGTAAGAAGGGATGAATCCAAACGCATCATAGTTATGTAGCCATTGTTCAAATGGCCCAAAGTAAAATAATTAACTAATTAATTAAAGCAACAGAAGCAATTTGGTTATGTGGGTGTTATCTTCATGCCCAAACCAATTCCCGGTGACTTACTGTTTTATTCCAGCAACTCCTAATTTAACATAAGGTTGTGCGTGATGGGAATAAGGTTACTCTTTTAGATATATAAAAAAAAAATCTCAGTTATTTCAGAAGTAACTCACTCTCAATCTGTATATTTCAGATAGGTGCTATGACAAAATTTGTATAATCAATTTAAAAAATTCCAATTAGTACTGTAACCAAAATGTTAGTGATGAAATCGCTCTATATCTTTATCTCTATATCATTGTCTATATTATCTATATATCAAACCATATATAATAAAAACACACACTGTCAAGCAAAAGTTTGTATTTGTGACCAAAAACAAGATGTGCAAACCTTTCAGCAAATAGCTGCTGTGCTGTGATCTTGAGAACACAATTCAAAGAGCAAAGCAAAACAAAACTGTGTAAATTCTACTGGTAAGAATGAGTAACATTCTCAGGGTTTAATTTCTATGAAGAACTCAGAAGAAAAATTAATTTTCTGTAATTTCATCTAAACTTTTCAAAATAATTTTAGCACACATTTTTAAACTGCTGAGTGGCAATCAGAATTGGCTGAGGCACTAGACACGGAGGCAGGAAACCTGGCTTCAGGATTTGAGATTTTCTTTTTTTTTTCACCTTCATAATGTTCTTTTAACATCTCAAAGCACTTCTTGTAAAGAAAAAAAAAAAGTATGATCATTAAATTTTGGGGATTCTCAGACTGGAATGAAAGATAAAGGACCTCTTTCCCAAGAAAAATATATGCAAGAACAATTCCATAGCTGAAAGATACTTAAGAACCCCCAAAACAACACTGCCAGTATTCTTCCTATTTATGTACATTTATTTATTTGTTTTTATAAAATATGTTTTATGTTATATCTACAGTTCTGTACCGCAAATCTTTTTACTTAACAGTTCCTTTAGTATGGATTGCAATGTTATTAAATAATTCTCAAGGCTTAATTTTAATGAATGCCATTATAAAGGATATTTAGTAGTTCTCCTGTAATCAGACATTAAATTAAAAAAATATATATCAGCCATAAAAAAAGTTGAAATACTGTCATTTGCGACAACATGGATGGATCTTGAAATTATTATGCTAAGTGAAATAATTCACAGAAAGTCAAGAACCATATGATTTCACTCATATGTGGGATATAAAACTGAAAGCAACAAATAAACAAGACAAGCAAACAAAAACTCATAGATAGACAATAGTTTAGTGGTTACTAGTGGGAAATGGGGGACATGGGGAAGAAGAAGAGGGTAAAGGATGTCAAATATATGGTGACGGAAGGAAATTTAACTTTGGTTGGTGAACACACAGCATAATGTGTATATGATGCATTATGGAGTTGTACACTTAAAAGCTATATAATTTTATTAACAAATATCACCCCAATAAATACAATAAAAAAGAAAACAAATTATCTAATATTTACTTGTTTAATCCCATACAGTTACTATGTGAATCTATGTCCCATAACTATCCTAATAGACTAAATTATTTGATATTTCATTTCATTTTATTCCTGAATAATAAATCATTGCATAGTTGTTTCACCATTTGCTTATCCATTGATTGCTACCACTTTTTGTAATAATGAATTGTTCTGGGAGGTCATTGGGAAAATGTAAGTGATGGTTGACTAGCCACCTGGACCTGGGCAATTTGAGCTGGACCACTATATCACACTCCCAATCCCACTGATATATTAGTTGTCTGATGTATTTATTTATTCTTTTGCCAATTTCATGTTGTCATGGTTACTCTAGATTTATATGCCTTGAAATCATGTAGTTCGAGTCATCTAACTTTGTGATCTTCTTCAGTAATGTGTTGGTTATCCTAGGATCTTTGCACATCCATAAGAATTTTAGAATTAGTTTTTTTGGTGTCTTCAAAAATAGCTTGCTTTTGAATTTTGATTAGGATTGCATTGATTTATATATCATTTAGGGAAAATATGACTTGGTTTGTATTATAAGTACTTCGACAAAGATAAATAAGTAAACTATGGACGGGAGGAGAAAGCCCTAGATTGTTTGACTATTTGAATCCATTTATTTGTTTGTTTGTTTGTTTGTTTTTACTACTTTCATCAGTGTTTTTGGTTTTACTGCAAAATAATCTAAATATATTTTGTTAGATTTACCTCTAAGTATTATACAATTTTGATGCTAATGTAAATGGTAAATTTTTTTTCCTTTTTATTTCCAAATTTCAAATTTTTATTACGGGTATATTGAAAAGAAATTGTCTTTTTGTATTGATCTTGTATCCTTCAACTTGTAATATTTGCTTATTTGTTCCAGGAGTTTTTTGTTTGTGTGTATATTGTGTATGGTTTCCTAACTATAATCATGCTATATGCAAACAAAAAGTTTCATTTTTTCTCTTTTAATCTCCACTTTTTATATATATTTTTGGGTATTTGCCCTGGCTGTGACTTCCAGTATAATGTTGAATAGGAGTGATGGACAACGACATTCTTGTCTTATTTCCAATTACTAGGGGTAGAAATCCAGTTGTCCCACCATAAGGGGTGATGTTAATGTGGATATTATTTTTCATCAAATTGAGAAATTACCCTTTAGATCCCTACTTTGCCAAGATTTTTTTTTTTATTTTAATAATGAATGGGTGTTGGATTTTCTCAAATGACTTTTAGTACCAACTAATATGAGCATGTGATTTTCTTCTTTAGCTTATTGAAATGGCAGTGTACATTGGTTAATTTTCAATTTGTTAACAATAATCAAAAGGAAGCTGCAGTAGCTCTATTAATATCAGAAACGGCATATTTCAGAACAAGGAATATTATTGGTAATAAAAAAGGACGTGATGTAATTATAAAAGGAGGGATCAATTATCAAAGACATAAAATCCTAAACATGTATGCACATAACAAAAAAGTGTCAACATTCATGAGACAAAGCTGACAGAACTCAAAGGCAAACCAAACAATCCACTATTGTGTTTGGAAACTTCAACCGCTCTGCTTTATCATTAATTGATAAACCAAGCAAGCGAAAAATAAGTAAGAAGATAATTGACCTCAGTGGTAAATTTCAACCATTTTACTTGAATGAATACTCTTTGAATTGTTCTAGGCTTTTAGTTAGGAATTCTGAAAGAGTTGGTTTTGGCTATTTTGGCCAATGTTCGCATTGGTTTTATGGAGGAGTATATTTTTAGAGTTTCTTTTTTCACCATTCTTGATGTTCCAAACACAGTTTACTCTTTAAAATGAATTTTTATTCATATAATTCCTTGTATAGGAAGATTTGCATAAAGAAAATAACACTACAGATCCCAATCAAAGTATGTTTTATTTATAAAGTATACTAGTCTATAGGTCTCACCTATAAAGTAACCCTGTACTCTGGATGTCAAGAATGGTCGGTCTCCAGAAAACTGCAGCTAGTTTTAGTAAAAAGAAGCCTGGTACAAATTCAAGAGATATCTAGATCTATCTCTCATCACATTATGGCTGTGTGTCCTTGGGCAGAACATTTCAATTATATTATTCTTAACACAGGAAGCAAAATACCCGTCTATCTGTCACATTAGGTTAATATGGTCTAAAGTATATGAATACATCTAAAGTATATGAATACATTTTCTTTTTGTCACTTACGTCATGTTGGGTATTTGCATCAAGATTTTTGTGAAGAATTGTATGGTAAAGCACTAAAATTTGTTTGTCTCCAAGCTTTGGTTTGTTAAAATGATGATTCATTTTTATTGTAATAAACTTTTATTTTAGAATAATAAAATGGGGATTAAGAAATTCACATAACTTATCACTGATGAGTTTCTTTTATAAGTTTTAATCACCAACTTCCTTAACTGTCATTTAAGTTAAAATATAAAATATGTTAAATACATTTGTTGAATTCTATAGCCTACTGGATAAACTGTCTTCTCAAAGATCAGAGAATGATAGCAAATAGAATTCAAATATACTATGGACCTCTTGAAAATTCAATGAGTAGATGACATACTATTTTTACATATTGGCATTAAAAATATCTTCAAGCATTTTATGGTATTTTTTTATGAAAAGAGTATACGTTAAAGCAGGGAAATAAAACTGCAAAAAATGCCACTATATATATTTGCCTATTGATTTCAAAGATGACTAGATTCTTATGGTCACCTAATAATTCACAAGATGTCATTAGTTAAATAAAAATATTCAGTGACTGTACTTTTATTATTATGTCAACATCAGTGTCTATTTCTGCTTATTTTTGTGTATAGTAGAAAATTCAAGAAGTTATGAGGAAGCAATTATTTTCAGAAAGGGTCTAAGCAGACCCATTTTACATTTTGGATTGCAAGAATCAAATATTCTAAATCATTATAATGATATTTGGAAATTTGATTAAGAAGGTGATAAAAACATGTTTCCACATATAATAACTACATACTATATTTTCAGTTTGGGGAGGGTAATTAGGATAAGTAGAACATGATGTAATATGAATGTGATATGTGTACAAACTGTGTAAAATTGGGGTATATTCACATAACACAGAGATTGTAGATAGTCTTTCCCTTGGCAAGAAGTTATTATCTGATCATTTTATTCTACTAACTCCTAATGGAGGCAATGAAAATATTAAATTTGAACAAAATATACATCTTGTCCCGTAGGGCTTTATATCAAACCATCATGTTATTTATGCAATTATTCTGTATAAGAATTTTGACACCTGAAATCAATGTAACTTTACTAACAATTGTCACCCCAATAAACTTTAATTAAAAATAATTTTGAAATGGAAGCATTTTTTGACAAAAGTAAATGCAATGTTTTGTTACGCTTTCTATGTGTTGCCTTCGCTTTATTGTCATTGTCTACAATGCCAATTCTCTAAGACATTATTGATAAACATATCTGTTCATTAAGTAAATATTATAGAAAATATTAAACTATCAAGATATGAAAATGGCTAAATTTCCTTTAAGGTTTAGTTAATCTCTAAAGCAATATTATTAAGCACCAAGTTTTCTTTTCAGCAATATGTACAAATGCTCACCTTTTGGCCCTTTATACTTGTAATATGCATTTATTTTTTATTGAAAAAGAAGAAATAAGGAGTCAGTGAATGATGTCCTATGGCTCCTATGTAGCCTTTTGGAGCCCAAACACTGTGTTGTATGATGTAGGAAACATACAATGCATTGTCTTTTGTAGAATGAATTCCAGCACTATAATAGTGATTCACAGGAATTCAAGAATCCTCTTGACCTTTCAGTGTCTTCCCAGCCTTAGGGCTCAACCCCATTAAAATCCTAATTGAGGCATACTCCCAAATGTTAGAGAGTAGATAAATTCAGCACACAAGGAATATAATGTTTAATGGAATTAAAAGATGAGGAAATACTTTTTAAAGGGTACTTTGATGCCATGACTTCATATTTTAGGTTATTATGAAAATCCCCAATGAAATCAATTCTGATAGGTTTATTTAACATCTTAGTCTTACTACTTGATCATAGTTTTCTGAAAATTCTTTTATTTTCCAACATCCTTTTTGACCATAGACTCCCAATTTCTAGAACAAGGGATGTGCATGTATGTAAGGGTGGGGGAATTCCCTTCCAAAGCAAATTCAGAAAACAAAGAGTAATTGCCAATGGAATGATTGTCATCTTTCTCAAGAATATTCTTTAGAATATTACTGTTGTTCAAGTCAATAGATGAAATCTCCCAGAATGGAAAATGTGAAAAATGGGAGGGAGCATTGTGATTTTCAAAATAACTGAGTGCCTGTGTGTAGGCAGTAATTAATCATTTGTTTCCACACCTAGTGATTCACACCTTATTCAGAAAAATAGTTATAAAACAAACTTTTATCGATAGTAACATTTTGTTAACAAGGAATGACTTAATATGTTTTTGATAAATGGATGTTATAATTTCTTATTGTTCTTAAAAATCAACCTAAAAGAAGCGTGGACTTTCTCAATTATATGAATACCATTCTGATTCCACCAACTACAGGTATAATGCTATAACCTAGTATTCCAAGTAAACTTTGTACAATCACTTTCTGACTCAGAGGTGATACCCTTACAGGCATATCAATTAGACTATACAGGAAAAGTTATGATAGTAAATAATTCTTCACTTGCTTTTTTTCTATCCTATAATGCCTTTTCAGAATCATCCAGAAATGCAATTTATGATGGAGTAATCACATTTAAGTTTGATGTCTCATGTCACCAGGATCTCTAGAGAGTTTATGGCCAGGAAAGACTTGTTTTTTCTCAGGTTGGGTGTACACTTTAGGCATGAACTATCTGAGTAGAGCATAGAGGCAGAAAACGGTCCCGATGTTGGTGATTTCTCTGCCTCTTGCCTGTTCTGTACAAAGATTCTCCCACCTCATTACATCAGCACATTTTTAGTTTCCTGTTCTATTGCCTCCCTTAAACTACAGCACATTGTGTGTGAGTGTGTGAGAGTATGAGAGTTTTTGACAGGGCTGGAAAAAAAAGGAGATGTATATTATCAAAAGATAATGTTTCATTAGAAAGAAGTAATCCTAAAAGGGTGGATTCAGATAGGTAAGCCAGGGTGGTGGTGAGCTCTAAAAAGGTAATAATTTTAATTTTCATTAAAAGGTAGATCAGGGATCCACCATTTGAAAGTCTGGCTTCAAACCACTCTACTTTTAGATAAGCATAAGTCACAATGTCATAAAAATAATAGACACAATTATACAATTTTTATACATGTATTCCTTCCCTGAACAAATGTAATTAACCATTTAGCTTTTCTTCTTTTTCTTTTTTCTTTGAATGGTCATATAGAGGTAAAGATAGTTTATTTTGTCTTCATCTATTAGCAGCCAAACTCTTTACCCTATAGGTCAATTACTCCCCAGCCCCTAGTCCTTTACACCATCCTAGCATATAACCCTGCAAGCCTTCCTCTGCCTGAAGCACTCTTCAGTGATGGAATGCTCCTCCCTGGATGCAGAGTTCTCCTTATTAGGAGAACTAGCAGACCTCAGACTTACATAACTAGAAGAGTGAGAGAATGCATTTTGAATAAAATACAATTGTTTCTGCTTTTTCAGGTGCCTTCTAGAGTCCCTTGCTTTTCCCTTTCTTCTATAGATGACTAGAAAAGAAGGTGAAACCCAAAAGATATCTCTGGCTAACTGGACAATACAGGAAATATGTGGCATTTCAAAACTCAATTTTATATCAGACCAAGAGTTGGTGGTGACACATCCTCACTAATGAAACTGTTCACACAAGTCCTCACAAGCTTGGAGTGTTAGTTTGTTGTTGTTGTTGTTTTATTCTATGGTGACCTCACATAGAGGATTCCTTGGTTTGATGGATATTACTGAAAATGAACAAGGGATATTTATGAACCCTAGCGAATGAAAAATAATTGTTTTTCTGATGAAACTTTTTAATTGTTCATTCTTCCATTTTTAACTAATTTTTTTAACCATAAACAACATGACAAATTCTGTTCCTTTAATATCATTTAGTATTAAGAAGGTACCCCAGGTGCTGCAGGGGATATCTGTCATTATTTGTATGTGTTGAGGAAGATGGTGCCATCAGAAAAAACATAGGAGTTAGGAAATATTGCAAAAAAATAGAAATGATATTTAATAAAGAAATGATTCTTCAAAATGAAACTAAAAGTCTATACAAAATCAACGCACAAAAGTCCTTTACATTCCTATATACTAACAATGAAATCTCAGAAAAAAGAAATGAAAAAAAAATAAAAACAATATCTTTTGAAATTGCAACAAAAAGAATAAAATACCTAGGAATAAACTTAACTAAGGATGTGAAAGACCTATATGCTGAAAACTATAAGACATTTTTAAAAGAAATTGACGAGGACACAAAAAAATGGAAAGACATCCCATGCTCGTGGATTGGAAGAATCAACATAGTTAAAATGGCCGAATTACCCAAAGCAACATACAGATTTAATGCAATCCCCATCAAAATCCCAATGGCATTTTTTTAAAGAAATAGAATAAAAAATCATCAGATTTGTTTGGAACCACAAAAGACCTCGAATAGCCAAAGCAATCCTAAGAAAAAAGAACAATTCTGGAGGTATCACACTCCCTGATTTTAGCTTGTACTAGAGAGTAACAATAATAAAAATAGCATGGTAATGGCGGAAAAATAGATACACAAACCAATGGAGTAGAATTGAGAACCCAAAAATAAAGCCACATAAATATGGACAGATAAGTTTTGACAAAGAAGCAAAAAACATACAATGGATAAAAGACAGCCTCTTCAATAAATGGTGATGGCAGAATTGGAAAGCCATGTGCAAAAGAATGAAACTAGACTGCTATTTATCACCATGTACCAAAATTAATTCAAAACAGATCAAAGACTTAAGCATAAGACCTGAAACAATAAACTGCACAGAGGAAAACATAGGTACTAAACTTATGGACCTTGGGTTCAAAGAGCATTTTATGACTGACTCCAAAGGCCAAGGAAGTAAAAGCTAAAATAAATAAATGGGACTATATCAAACTTAAAAGCTTCTGCACAGCAAAAGAAACCATCGACAAAATAAAGAGGCAACCAACAGAATAGGAGAAGATTTTTTGGAACAGTGTCTCCTATAAGGGGCTAATATCCAAAATATACAAGGAACTCATGAAACTAAACAACAAAAAAAAACAAACAACCCAATTGAAAAATGGGCAGAGGACCTGAAGAGACATTTCTCCAAAGAGGACATACAAATGGCAAATAGACATGAAAAAACATCACTAATCATCAGAGAAATGCAAATAAAAACCACAAAGAGATATCACCTCATCCTGGTTTGAATGGCTATCATCAACAACACAAATAGTAACAAATGTTGGAGAGGCTGTGGAGAAAAAGCAACCCTCAGACACTGTTGATGGGAATGCAGACTGGTGCAGCCACTATGAAAGGCACTGTGGAGGTTCCTCAAAAAATTACGAATAGAATTACCATATGACCCAGCAATCCCTCTCCTGGGTATCTACCCAAAAAATCTGAAAACATTTATACATAAAGATAAGTGTGCTCCAATGTTCATTGCAGCTTTATTTACGGTGGCCAAGACATGGAAACAACCAAAATGTCCTTTGATAGATTAATGGATAAAGAAGTTATGGTATATATACACAATGGAATACTATCTGGCGGTAAGAAAAGATGAAATAGGACCATTTGTGACAACATGGATTGATCTTGAGATTATAATGCTAAGCGAAATAAGTCAGACAGAAAAAGCAGAGAACCATATGATTTCACTGATATGTGGTATATAAACCAAAAACAACAAAAGAACAAGAAAACAAATGAGAAACAAAAACTCATAGACACAGACAATAGTTTAGTGGTTACCAAAGGTTAAGGAGTTTCGGGGGTGGTAGATGAGGGTAAAGGAGATCAAATATATAGTGATGGAAGGAGAACTGACTCTGGGTGGTGAACATACAATGTGATTTATAGGTGATGTATTACAGAATTGTACACCTGAAATCTATGTAACTTTACTAACAATTGTCACCCCAATAAACTTTAATTAAAAAAAAAAGTTTATACTATACTTTTAGTATTATGTTTATGCATATGTTATACAATAGCATAGTGTGTATATTTTTCATTGAGTATATAACATTCTGAAATACTTTTGGGAAAATTATGTTTTTGAACTATTGGCAGTTTCTGGAAATAAAGGTTTTACTTTAATTTACTTGCTAATTAATATTTGTGAAGTTAAATATATTGAAATATGAAGTTGGAAAATAATTAGACTGCCACAAGCTTACACATCAATCAAAAACTACAAATGAAGATGTTTCTAGCAAGTACATGTTAAACCTACAACCACTGAATTATACAACTAATATTACAAATATTTAATTGCATTAATAATTCCCATCTCATGTTGATTGTCTACATATCTGTGCTATTTAATAATAATATTTTTCATTATTTTCTTCATTTTTAATAGAATATGTTTATAATTTTTAATTGGAGGGAATTATAGAAATAGCATTGCAATCAGCTATTTCTTATAAAGATAAAATGACATATTTAATAAAAAATGGTTCATTAAAAATATGTTTTTCTTTAGTGGTCTGCTACTCTGAATTGGTTAAAATGAGAGCAATGACATTATATAGTTGGAACCGATTCCCTTGAGACTAAAATGTGTTAAGAGAGTGTTGAATACAAAAAATTGAGCTGACAGATCACATCATATGATTTTTCACCCACACTACCACTCGTAGCTCCTTGTCTTTACAGATTTCAAATAAAGATCGTTTGAGTCTTGATGATAGGATGATAAAATTCCACATCTCCAAATGGCATTCCCATTTATGATGTTTCCACACAAGGAAAAATTGATGAAACTCAAAGTCCCCAGGTCTATCCTGAAATTTAAAGATATACAAAGATAATGAGCTTATGACGGAGGTGCAAGATAACAGCTTCAGTGCCTAAGGGAAGTGAGCTGTGACTGAAGATGCAGGCAAGGGACAGATGTCAGGACTACAGACGTCATGCAAAGGAGTGTGTCTTGTTAGATGTTGAGGAGGACTACGGAATTTTACCCAGGAAAGAAACACAACATTTACCTTTTAAAAGCCTCATTCTAAACAAGAGTGACTTTTTTTTTCTTCTAACACAATTAATAACTTTTTTAAAGGTTTGTTTAGTAAATAGAAACTTCCTTGAATATTTCAGAAATTTTTTATAGTTTTTTTTTCTTTTTTTTTTCTTTTAACAAAGGTTATAATTGTGGTTGTGGGTTCCTTAGGATTTTCAAATGAAAAATGTGTGTTTTATCCTTTAGTTAGTCTGAAAGCCATGAAGGATTATGCATTTTAGTTGATTTAGCGACTATACATTAACGCATTGGTAATATGTCTTTGGTCTATTGCTCCTTAAACATATAATCATACTTTATCATCATATGAGTACATTTTTGTGTCTATCCTGGTCAGTGCTTTCAAATATCTCAGTCACTGCACCTACCTTTGAGTTCAAGAGAAAAACTGAAATTTTATTTTTCATAATTCTCTGCTTATGATGCTGAAGCAAATAGAAAAATGTGGACAAACTGTTCTAAACTAGGCACATATTATTTTGAACATGCGTAGACTTTAACAACATTTGTTAAAATTAGGTAAAAATTAGTTTTACATTTGAAAAATATTTTTTTTATTTGTTAACCCATTTATCAATAAAGATTTGTTGAGTGCCTGCACTCTGGCAATCATTGTTCCAAAAATTTGGCATATGTAAGCGAAGAAAACAAAATCCATACTCTTGTGGAGATTACATTGAACAATAATAAATAGGGATATTTCACCTTGATAAAAGGAAAGAAAAAATGTGGTAAAAGAAAAATGAGAAAGATAACAGAGCTGTTTAAGGAGAATTGGGGGAGGTTGAAGGGAGATAAGGATTGTGACTATAAATAGAGCAGTCAGAGTAGTTTCATTAATTAAGTTAAATCTGAATAAAGGCATTAAGAAGATGAAGAACTTATCCATGGGCATATCATTCTTGAAAGAGTGGTCACAGTGTTCCTGGCATGTTCCAGGAATAACATGATGACACCAACAATGTTATGTGTTTTGATTCAGTCATATCCAGCTGCACTGAGACATGAAGTGCTGGTGGGAACCTGGATTATAGCAGAGTTGTGGCTTTGCAAGTAAGTTCACAAGGTAGTTATTATAATAACTATCCATAGAATTTAGGCCGGGTAAGAAGAGGAAACAGGATATGAAAGTGATGAATCAAAGGGAAAAGATCATAGAATCAATAGATTATAGCTCAAAGTAAAGTTGAAAAAAAAATCTTAAAGTTTGGGTACCAGAGGGAACATTGGAAAATAAATCTGAAATGCATAAATCTGAAATAATGGAGAGGTTGTAGTTAGTGGTAATGCTAACGTGTAGGGTAGCACTATCGAATAGAAATATAACGTAAGCCACAAGTATGAGCAATATATGTATATTTAAGTTTTCTAAAAGCTACATTTAAAAAAATAAAAAGAAAGGCTAAATGTATTTCATTAATCTATTTTACTTAGTCCAATATAGACAACATACCATTGTGATATGCAGTCCGTATAAAATGAATGAGCTACTTCACATTACTATTACTTTTGGAGGAAATTCAGTACGTAGTTTACACTTACGGGTCATCTCAGTTCAGACTAGCCACATTTCAAGTGGATATTCGTCACATGTGGCTGGTGGCTGCGGTAGGATAGTGGAAAAGAAACAGTGGAAATAGAGGCCAAGGTATTAGAATGATCATTTTTGTAGCTGTCCCAATTATGAATAATAAAGATAAGCATGGTGGTGAGACACTGTCATTGAGCTATGAATTAAAATAGTTAAAACCCAAAAGAACAACTTTGGTGGAAAATAAGGATATGAGAGCAAATTAATATAATCAGATGACATAAGATTCAAGGTTGAGAATTTTTAGGAAAAGAAAAAGAGAAAGGCTTGAAAATAGAAATGAGGCACAAAGACCACAGTCACAAAACCTCCAAAGCTGCTAGAATGAGATATAAGGAAGAAGAAAAAGCCCATCGTTGAGAGAGTTTTAGGAAAAGCGGTGCTTTTAGGGGAGAATTGGGTTTTCATTAAAGCAAGATGAGGGGGATACTTGCTAGGTAGGGGTGAGGGAAGGTAAAGGAAGAGGACATATACAGAGTCTTATAGTGATTAGTATGGGGTAGTAACGAGTGACCTGAGATTCTGGGAGATTTTGTAGTACTTGAATTAATAAACATAAGGAACATAATAAGGTCCATCCTAGTAAATAGCGCTGGAAAGTTTTAGTGAAGTCCTGAATGTGTGTGTAGAGGATGGGGGGTGGGGGGCAGGAAGGGCTTGCTAACTCAGACATCATATTTTTAAACAGCTTTATGGAGATATAATCAATATACCATACAACTCACTCATTTAATGTGTACACTTTAATGGTTTTTAGTATATTCACAGAGTTGTGCAGTCATTACCACATTCTAATTTTAGAACACTTTCATCACCTCAGAAAGAAACCCTGAATCCATAAGATTTCACTCTCCATTTCCCCTTCCCACCTCCCCAATCCCAACTTTAAGAAATCCTAATCTACTTTCTGTCTCTATGGAATTGCCTATTCTGGACCGCTCATACACATGAAATCATTAAATATATGGTTATTTTGTACTGGCTTTTTTCACTTAGCACAGCGTGTTCAAGGTCCATCCACGTTGTAACATGAATCAGTCATGCATTCCTTTTTATTTCCCAATATGATTACATTTTATGCATAGAACTTGTTTTCATTATCCATTCATCAGCTGATAGATTTAAGTTGTTTCTTCTTTTGTGCTATTCTGAATTATGGTGCTACGGACATTCAAGTTCAAATGTTTGTGTGAATGTATTCCTCCCCCCACCCTTTGGCTATACATCTAGGGGTGGAATTGCCGGTCCCCATGGAAACATTATGTTTATCATTCTGTGGAACGGCCAAACTGTATGCCAGGTGACTATTCCACTTTCCATCCCACCAGCAATGCATGAGGGTTTGAGGCTCTTTCTTGACCATTTGTTAACAGAGGCAAAGATGCCTGGGAAGGCAGGTTATAACTCCTGTGTTTGAATTCCCTTGGGGCCACTGAAGTTGGGGTTGAAACTCTACAAGTGACATTGTCTTAGAACCAATGTCTGAGTCGACTCTGGATGCTGATAGGGAGGGTCAGGGTTTACATTAAGTATGAAGCTCGGTTTGTCCATTGTTAATGCGAGACTGGAGCAGCTGAATGTCATGCAGCATGACGCCTTCCCCACTTTCCATGCCTGTTAATGGGGCCAGGCAACACAGGTGCATTATAAATAACCACTTCTAATATTTGCAGTAGTTTTGCAAGGACAGCTCCGGCCAATCCCGCTTTACAGAAGGGGAATCTAGGGTGTAAAATGTTTTCAACAACTTCCCTAAGTTCACACTGATTGTTGTTACTGACTGTATAATAACAATTATTTGCACAATCCATATCAACACAGGCATTTTGAAAGCTGACTTGTCTTCCAAAACCAGAATAGTCCTCAATAGCTTCACTTTTGTGTGTTTGGGAGTAATTCTGTGTACTGTAGTTTTCACTGGCACAGGCATCACACAGAAAAATCCCCTGAAATGTGGGAAAACATTCCATGAAGGTGTTGTTACTTGGCATTAAGTAAGGATGACTTAAATAATGAGCATAAGGTAAATTTATCATATTCTTAGTCACAGTGAAGAACCACATTTCAAATGATGTCTTTTGGCAAGTGGTCATTAAAAGTGATTTCATATAATGCCATGGGAAAGAGAAGGATATGATTAATACCTAAAATGAGTGTGAAAACTGGCCTCTAAACTGTGATTTACCTTTCTTCTAAGAGGCTATAAATTAGTGTACTAGACTTATCTAAAATTAATCTTTTACTTTAAGGCAAACTATATTATTCTCAATGTTCTGAATATGAAAAATATATGTATTATGGTCCATCAGTTTGGGAAAACAGAGTATGCTATGTTTCTATTTTAAAAGAACTTATGAAAAAGTTGTAAATAACTTCAATAACTTAAAATAAGATATTGAGTATATAAATTATGCACATTGATACAATATAATACTATGAAGTTATTACACATCACGATATGGAAGACTTTTCAATGCCAGGAAAACTGTCACAATAAGTTAAGTGAAAAACAGAAGCAGGTAGACTGGGATAGATATATGCATCTTGATTTAAAAATATATCTTAAAAGAAGTACACCAAATGGTAGCAGTGGTTCTCATTGGGTGTTGGGATGAAAGTTGCTTAGTATGCTTAGTATTTTCTTTTTTTTTATATCATTAATTTCTAAGTTTTCTATAATAAAATAATATTTTGAAAGATCTGATTCTAAATTATTTTACCAGTATCTTATTAGTTTTGCTTATTCTGTTAGTTTTAGTTATGAAAAAAAGTTATATAAAACATTTACAGAGAAGTTACTATCTGTAAAACAAAAAGCTTCATTTGTATCAAAATATGAGTAAAATTAAATAGAAAATTGGAATTGAGAAAGTTTTTTACTTTTATTTTTATTTTATTTTGTTTTATAAATAGTTTATACAAAATGTATAATTTATTGAATTTGTGGAAATGATACAACATGGTTTATTCTTATCAAAGATCCCATTTGTAAACTATTGCCCCGTTTTCCATAGAACCGTCCACATTTCTCGGGGTGGAAAGCAAGTAAGTGCTGACAAACTTTTGTGATCCAAGCCTGCCCCCTGGTGCTTGATATGTACCCGCTGGTGTAAATGCTAACTGAGAGGCAAGCGCCCTCTTTAAAAGCTGTTCTGAAGTAACCTGTAAATGAAAACACGGGAATACCAGAGGTAAATTTTCTTGCAGTGCCCCAGGCATTTCCATTAGTGGCTCAAAACCACTGTGAAAGCATAAAGATAAAATTAAAAAAGTGCTTGACGTATAATGGGAATGTAGAAACTCGAAATTACTTGGGTAAATTCTCAATGCATACTTACTTTTAAAAGATAAAGAATTACAAGCTTGATCAATTTCAAGGCGATTCTTTTACAGAAAATAATCTGATCAATTTTATTCACTAGGTGACAGGAAAATTGTTTAAGCGTCATTTTAAACCATATTTGGTCTTGAACATCAAGTAAAATAAGGATGCTATCTATCCATAATGTTGATCAAATTATTCTTTTGGTTTGTTTTTCTGAATCTGAGTAATAATAATTATAAAGGGATTTCAAAGAGGAGATATGAAGTGGAGCTATAGAGAGTTAAGAGTTGCTTCATCAGAAAGGGATGAGTTAACAGCCTTTTGCCTGGGAGTTGATATAGGGACCCTGCCATCAATTCTGCCTCATATTTTGTTATTTTAATACCAGAAGACACATTTCTTCCTCCAAGAAGCAGTATTGACACTGACATTATAAGGAAGCTAAGAAGTTTTGTAAGTGGGAATGGTGCATATAGGGACTCAATTTAGGAAATGCAAAATGGACTCAACAATAACAACACTCTAACAGGGCAAAAGTAAGAAGACCTAGCCCAACACTGACCTCACTGTATATCTTTTTTGATTGCTTTAAATGTATTTATGGTGCCAACATGAGTCATATAATTCCATCCTTTTCTGAGATATTGAAGCCAGAGGCTTAACTTCTACAATTGTATTAGAAAATGATTGAACCATTGTTACTATTACTTTTAAAAATACCATGGACACCTTGATGTCTTCTAGAACAGTTAAACAATTAATAAGATTTGATTTGGGACTCTTAAGAGTTTTTACTGAAAGGTCTATGTCGTAATACATTAAGAATTAGGCTATTGTTGAATAATACTGCAGCGAACATGGGAATGCAGACATGGCTTCAAACTCTAGATTTTAGGTTTTTTGTTTGTTTGTTATTTTTGCATATATAACCAGAAGTGAGATTGTTTATTTATATGATAGTTCCATTTTCAGTTTTTCACTGTTTTCCATAGTCTCTGCACCATTTGACATTCCTATAACAGTACACCAGGGTTTTCTTTTCTCTACAGGCTTGCCAAAACTTACTTTTTTTTTTTTTTTACAGCCATCCTAAGAGTGTCACAAGTATATGCATATGTCCAAGTTCATCAAACGTATACATTAAATATGTGCAGTTTTTTTGTATATATATTATACCTAAAAAAAAAAAGCTATTAAAAAGTATTTGAGAGAAGCAAGGTCTGAAGTTCCAGCCTCAGAGAAGTGGAATTACAACCAAAATGAACACTTCTCAAAGTCTTTCCATTATTTTCTTGAGAGCTTTTTAGCCCTAGTAGTTATCAAAATACCACAGCAAACTACTGCTCACATTAGCGAGAACAAAAAGAGAGGAAGAAAGGAAGGACGGAAGGAAGGAAGGAAAGAAGGAAGGAAGGAAAGAAGGAAGGAAGGAAGGAAGGAAGGAAGGAAGGAAGGAAGGAAGAATATCTTAGTAGTTCATTACAGTTAACATGAAGTCTCTTTATAAACTTCACATTTTTCCAAAAATTACACCAAACCAACTATTCACATAAAATCCCATGGTATGCAAAATGGAAATCTCTTCTGGCATTAGAAAAATTGAAAATAAGAAACAATTTAATGCATTTTAGAATTGAAAGGAATTTAAGTATCAAGTTATCCAACCCTACTTCTTCAATTTACATATGAGAAAACTGGCCCTGAAAATGTGGACTATTTCCAAAATTATATAGACAGAGGCAGAGCCAGAAATGGGATGAATATTCAACCACAAATCATCCTGCATCTGCACCCCTTCTGACCTATTTCCCTTTTGTAAATAAAGGAAGTCCCACTGATGGATAAAAGCCCATTCCTCCATCTCTGCACCAAACTTACCATCTCTCTAGGTCTTAAATGCCTTACTTGGTCTTTTCACCTTTCACCTAGAACCTTCTTCAACAGCGTTTAACTAAATCCAAGTCTTTAATATCTAAAACAAAAATAAAATAATCTCCTCTAGCAAACACACTCCACAAGGCACTGTCCTAGTTTCCTGATTCTTCACAGCCAAATGTCTTGACATAGATTGTGTCTCTTGCTAGTCTTGATTTTTATTACTATTATTATTATTATTATTATTATTATTATTATTATTATTTTACCTCCTATCTGCTTTTGGTCTATTGCAATAGGTATCCTCTCTCGTAGTTTCTTCCCATAGCCATCGCTAAAGTCACCAATGACTTGAGTGGCTCCTAAATCCAGCGGAGAGTTTTCTGTTGTTACCTTACTTGGCATCCCAACAATATCCAACATTAGTAGGGCATTAGCGGAGCCATTTCAAAACTCCCCATTCTTTTCACTTTCAACCTCCACCTTTTTCTGAGTTAGTCTTTGTTTTTGTGTTGTTTTATTTGTTTGTTGGCTGGTTTGTTGTTTGTTTTCCTGGTTGCTCATTTTCTCTCTCATTCTCTTCCTAATCTGGACCATTGATGGTTACAATTTTTCAAGGTTTGGGTCCTGACTCTCTTTTCTTCTTATTTTAAGCTCTCTCTTTGGCAATCTCATTTATTCCCATGGTTTTAATTCAAACCACACGCTAGTGTTCCCAAGTTTACATCCACCTCTGGGACCTCTCCTCTGAGCACCTGACATTTTGCTCCAACTACCTAATGGATGTCTCCATTTTGATAATTAAAAGATATTTTGCTTAAAATTTTTAATAGGTTCTCACTGTTTTGTGGTTAAAGAGCATAACTTTTCCGTGTGACCCGCAAGAACTTGGCCCTACTGACCTCAGAGGACTTATTTTGCACTAAGCACCCACTCACTCTATACCCCGCTCAAGTTAGCTTTCTTTCAGCATGTTCCTTCCATTCAGAGACTGTTTGCTACCTGTTCCATTTTCCTAGAAATCTCTTATCTTTATTGTCCATTCTCTCTTCTCCAAGGTAAATTCCTTCTTGTCTTTTGCATCATTTCAAATGTCTTAGGAAAGCTTTGTTTGATCTGGGCTGGCATTGAAACGACAAATGTTATAATGTTGGATTTTTCTACTAGTAATTTTTTGAAGCATTGTTTTCCCAACACAAAACAGCTTTTGTTTCCCAATATAACAAAAATTGATATCTTGTGTGTATTGGATAATAAATTAACATTTTTTTTACTTCCACTTAAAGAATTACATTTTGTAAAACAGTTTACAAACAACAGTTCCATTTGGATTTTTTCTGTATAAATAAGTTGCTTTGTTATCATATGATATAATGATAATTTCTATAGAATCGATAAATGTTAGTATTGAAACCTAATATTCAAGTTGTCCTCTTGTAGATATGAACAAATGCTCACCAAACATGCATTCTGTTTTTGTTGTATTGTATACTGCAACTGATAAGCCAAGGAATCAACATATAGTAGGTGCATGTTCTGTTTCCAAACATCACAAACTAAGAAAGATACTTTATCAATATAGTTTAGTATTTGCTAATTTTACTACACCTTTTTGTTATGTTTATATAGGAAAATCATCAGGAGTATAAATTCAATTTGAGTAAAGTTTAAAACAATACACAGATACTCCTTGACCTATGATAAGCCCATGGTGATTTGAAAATATTGTTAGTGGAAAGTGCATTTAATACACCTAATCTACCAAATGTCATAGCTTAACCTGTTTCCATTGAATTTGTCTTGCTTTTGCACCATTGTAAAGCTGAAAAATCATAGGTTGAACCACCACAAGTCAGGGACTGTCTGTATTTTATGAGAAAGGACCTTTAACCTAAGATGACCAAAGCACTGATATTATATATTTTCCGAAAAATTACAAGAATTTTTTTTCCTGATATTAAACGTTACTTAATAAAGATGTATTTCCATTAACTTGAAAGAAAAAAACAACAACAAAAAAAACTAGAAACTTTCAGACCAGAATTATTGGGTTACTATTCTTTATAGCACTTATACTTTCATATTCACTGTCATTTTTTGATTAGTGTCACCATTAGTCTATAAATCTCATGATGGTAAAGACCATTTTCTTTTTTACTTCACATTTTGCCCTGACACCAAAGAGAGTGTTTGATACTCAAGAAATATTTACTGAATGAATCAAAATGCAGTTTTGTTAATCAGAAGTACATTTTTGGTATATATTGACTCAAAATTGACACTGATACTACGTCATGGCAAAAGAATCATTAGTGATGATTTAGATTCTCATGTGCTTCAGCCCAACAAATTATTGATTCTTTCACAACTGATAGAAGTGCTTCGCCCATAGCATGGATTCAATAAATCACCAAATGATTAACAACAACAAAAAAAGATAGTAATCACGGAGCAAATGGACAATTTCATTTATCTTGTTCTGTAAAAACTCTTTGTATTTTAGGGCGTATGAAAGATTAAACAAGTAGGTATGGCTATCTCAAGTTAAATAAAAAAGAAAAAAAAGTGTTGGCAAAGATGAAGAGGAATTAGAACGCTGTGCATTGCTGGTGAGAATAGGAAACGGTGCAACCATTGTGGAAAACAGTATTTTAACCCCTCAATAAACTAAACAAAGAATTACCATATGATCCAGCAGTTCCACTTCTACATATATACCCCAAATAATTGAAAACAGGTACTAGAACACTTATTTGTACACCCATGTTCATAGCAGCGTTACTCACAATACTCACAAGGTAGAAAAACCCAAATGCCCATTGACAGCAAAATAAATAAATGAAATGTAGTATATGCATACAGGGGAATATTATTCAGTCTTAAAATGAAATGAAATTCAGAGACATGACACCATGTAGATAAATGTCAAAGACATTATGCCAAGTGAAATAAGTTATGATTATTACCAAATAGTAATATTCTAATTGCATCATTCCTTCGATGTATATAGCTTGTAATTCTACTTTAAGAACTCTCTTTTGTCCCATTCATCCATTTATTTATTCTTTTCATTGTGTACTTGTAGATTTCCATTTTATTCAAGAGGATATAATAAGATAACCATAAATTTTCCCAGATTTGACCAATGGTAACCTCTTAACGAGGTGTTCTGCATCTTTTGACACATCCCCATGTTATATGTATACTTCATTATTTCATATCAAACAAGATTCTCCTTGTACTTTTCCTGACCTAGCCCTACCTAAGACCAGCAATTTTTCCAAGAAGTTCCGCTTCCTCTTAATGAGGATTAGTATTTAGATACAAACATCATGTATGTTTGCTTATTGTTACAGAGTCAACATGGCCCAAGGTTCTCTAAGTGAACAAAGCTAAGAAATACACACACACACACACACACACACACACACACACACACACTTTTACATCTGTATTTATTTCTATGTCTATCTGTCTTATTTATCTAGCTACATTGAATACTGTGAGCTCATGCAAATATTTCCAATCCCAACCCAGCAGCACAATGTTCATTTTAGCATTCCCCTTTTCTTATTTTTAGCCTCACTTTTCTGATTGTGAGAAACCTGGCTCCCATTATGCTCAATACATTTACTTATTGCTCAGCCTTCTATGTGTAACTGGTATCTGGACCCTGCTGGACGTCTCTCGGCTCAGTCTTTCCTCTGGTAGGCCCCATTCTGTCAAGCCAGGTCCTCTTTTTCATTTTGGAAAACCTAACATTTTTTTGCCTAAATGATTCAGAAAAGAAAGGAAAAAGGAAAGAAGGGAATGAGGAAGGAAAAGATAGAGATATAAAAAGGAGTAGAGAGGGAGTAAGGGAAGAAGGAGAGAAAGAAACACAAAAGTTTTAGAATGATATAGCAGATTTGAATCCAGGAATGTCTAACTCCAAATTCTGAGCACTTTCTTCTATCTAGTGTCATTTCCTAATGCAGATTACATCTGAGTGTGTGTGTGTCTATGTGTGTTATTTACCTTCAGCTCCAAAACAGTGATGTGATTCCTTATCTAAGTAAAATGGTTGTCTCTGGAAACTTATCATCAAACTATATAACAAACCAGGTGTGTGTGAGTATTCAATTTACAAATAGGAAATAAAGTACCCATCTAAATATACAATGCCCTTATAATTTAAATAACTTAAAGACGCATATTGACAAATGTAATATCTTCTAATTAAGATGAATTTTCTCAAAGGAGTGAATTTGAAGACTGAAGATGATGATTTAGTGAAAAGAGAAACCTCTAGTAGTTATTAAACTGGACCTTACCCTTAGCTCTATTACTTACTTGCATACCAGCTGGTTGACTTTTAGCATGCCTACAGAACTCTGCGGGTATGAGTTTTAGAAAAACTCTTTTAAAAAAAGCATTAGGGATGATTGTTGTATCTAATATATTTGAAAATGTTATATATCCCTTAATCTTTGTTTTACATCGTTTAAGAAGAGATGTTTTCAAGAATATATGAAATACAAGTATTTGGCACCTCTGATAGTAAATTTAGCAAATAAGAATATGTGAATTTTTGCAGTAAAAGTAAGGAGATAACAAGGAAAATGTGTAGCTTCAATTAAGATAATTGAAAATGAATATAATTACTTCATATAAGATCTTAATATAATTTGTAAGCATTTCTACACGTATAATTAAAAATAAGAAAGAAACTAAGCAATATATTGAGCTTCTTGAGTTATTAAGGGAATTTTATGTCCTCTACATAATTTATTGTTTTAATTAGGATTTTTCTTAGGAGATAGAATTAGCACAAAGGACAAGAAATAAAAAAAATAATGTTCTTACAAAATTAGCAATATTATTATTTTTTGAAATATATTGCATAAGTTTATGAATTTTCTAATTATTAAAATTATTTTTAAAACTAGACTAAGAACATCATGTTATATTGAATTTAAAAGGCCAAATAAATTAAATGTTTGAATTATGATTTTTTGCAAGTAGAAGCTCAACAAACTCTACATAGATATTATATATATACCAGGGGGTGCCAAAAAATGTATACATTTTTAAGATACATATTTAAGAAAGGAGAAAATTGTGTTCAAGTTGTAATAGTCAATATATACCGACACCAAAGATGAATACAAGTCACATTTCACATCTACAATTACAAGAGGTGCTCAAAGTGGTTACCCTCAGTGTCCAGACACAGTGAACTACTGCTTGAGCAATGTTGACCAAAGTGTCTACTTGTATACATTTTTTTGGCACCCCTGATATACATATCAGAGAGGTTTATGGTCAAATAAATGTGAACAATCACTTTGTTCCTCCTCGCTGTTTGCTGTTTCCTCCTGTAAATAAATGTTTTTGTTGCTGATGTTGCTTGCAAAGTGGTATAAAAAAAAAAAAAAAAACAGAAAATTCTGATTTTTGATGATTGTCCTATCTTGAGCAATTTAATCTGATTGATTATAACAAAAGAATTTCTAATTTTAGCATTTATGGACTTTACAAATGTATAATTACTGTATATGGCTCATTAAAAATAACAAAAGGATATCGTAATGGTGCATATATCCCAGGCTACTTAGAGTTGTTTTCATCCCAGGTCTCCCTTTAGACTGAGCATGTTGTTTATCCAAGTGACCTGGGCTATTTATGGTAGCCATGATTTTCTGCACCCATGCTGATTCCTAGATCTGGATATCTTGAATGGTCAACAAATCCACAAACACTTACTTTACCTTTTAGTTTCACTTCTTGCATTATATGTATTTCTGTAAACTTCCTTAATTTTTTTGGACTGAGTCAGTGAACACATTTTTAATTAACCAATTGTTTAATAAAGTAATGCTTTTCTATCCTGAGCTCTTTAGAATGGATCTTGTGGACCAGTGTCTATGTCCTAAATGACAGTTCTGGTGACTTACGGCTTATCACGGGTGGTAGGTAGAGATTTTTTCCTTATTCCATCAATAACTACTTTAGATACATCTTCTGGTTTTTGATGAATTATGTGACAAGACTAATGTTTACTAACTCTTGGAAAGTACATTTAAGTTCCATCCAAAAGGGATTCTCACCAGCTAAAATTATAACACACACTTCTTTGAGTTTACATAATCTAGCTGGCTGGAAGGATCCTGCTGAAAAGGTTACAAGGTCATAAAAGACAACTATGCCTTTGTTTTTGCTGTTGTTGAAACATCTTCATAGATCTATCAGGATAAAACCAATGATTTAGATCATTAGGATGTGTGAGAGAGATAGAAAACACTCCTCTACAGATAGTATCCCCTTTCCCTTCCTCTTCCTTCTGTATTTTTCTTCCCCCCTCCTTGGAGTGCAGAAACAGTTTTAGTGCCCTTTGCCCTATGACAATTGCCACTATCAATGTCTATCCAGAGGAGCATGTAAAAGAACTCTCCAGGTCAATGGCCTCTTTTAATTATTATTATTATTATTATTATTATTATTATTATTTATTTATTTATTTTTTGGCAATCTCTCAGTCACATACATACCTGCAGTGCCTGACACACACTAGAATCAACTAAATTTGCTCTTTCTAAAGAGCTGTAAAGGAGAAGTGTTAGAGGAAGGGTCTATGTAGTCCTGACCTTTTCACTGATTGATTTGTCTATGAATCTCTGCCTGAAATTAAAGCATAAAAACTAAAAGAGAGGAGATATACTTGTGTAAACTACCACAAGACATTAAGGAATTCATATTGACCTCATATGTTTCCATACATATATATATATATATATATATATATATATATTCCAAACATTCCAAGTTCGAAATGAAATCAGACAGGATCTGACCTACCTCTTGAACATGCTGATATATTTCCTGCTGCATCTAGGATTCTCTGTATCTTAGGTAACCGTGCTTACATAATCAGCATTGTTGGTGTTCTTTTAGATGCCACACTACATATCCAATACACATTACATACATTTTCAACTTATCAAAATATTTCTTAACAGAAAATTGAAAAGAGGACTACTAAAAGAGCTCTGTATTTGACAAAGTATTTTGAAACAACTTAATGAAAGGTAGAACAGTGACTCGTCTTTAACAAAATTGTATTACCTCTTAAAGCCTCCTCATTATGGCATAGCCACATTTTGACACTTGATGACTAATTTTTAGAAACCCCATTCTGACTCCCTCGCATTTCCATCATGAACAAGAAACATTATAATTTTATGATCCCCAAGTTTTCTCCCTTCTTTTTTTGAATCCGTAAACGACCAAGAATAGAGTGCTTTTATACGGCTTCCTCTTCAGAATGAAAGAGGTAACTTTGGGTGATGTTGTTTTTCAAATGTGGACACGGATTTCACAACTCAAATGCCACATGCAGGGAGCAAAGTATGAATATTTATTTGCTCTCATCTGCTCAGCCAGCAGTGCTGACAGCCCTCTTTTCTGAAGTTACCAGAGGCAACACCTAGGTGGATTCCTAGAGGGATGTAGTTGGCAATGACATTGTTCAGACACTGACATGTAAAATGAATGTTACAACAACATAAGTATTTCAGCCCACGATGGTGTTTCCTTCAAGGTTTGCTTGGAAATAGAAATTTCTCAATTGTGTTGTAAAAAGCACTGTATGTTCTCTTTTCCACTGAGCTTGTGAAACTAAAAGAATGTTTGATGTGTTTAATATTTTAGATTATACTGATGGTAGAATGATAAATAGGCTAAATTTTGCCAACATAGCATATGGTGACTGTTGAGATTGTCTCATGTGTGTTCTCTTAATGAGCCCCTATGCTTCTTGGGAGATAATTGACTATTATTTATTTTGTTTTCAGAAGCCCAGTGGCTTAAATGTGACTCATCTGGGAAAGAAGAGCTAACTTTTTTTTCAAACGAAGCGCACAAGATAAAAGTAGGTTATTGAGTTGAAAATAGGATTCATGTTATTGACTCCATGTCTCAGGGAAAAAGCAGGAAGACCTGAGCTCAAAAGAATGGGACTATTATCAATATCTTAGTCAGTTCAGGTTGCTATAACAATGTACCTCAGCATGGGTAGCTTACAAACAATAGGAATGTATTTTTTGAAGCTCTGAAGCTTGGAAAGTCCAAGATCAAGGTGCCAGCATTGTCCTGTTCTAGTGAGGACTCTTCTGATTCATAGCCATTGCCTTCTGGATGTCTTTCACATGGAAGGAAGGGGTTAGGGATTGGAGCATCTTTTGTAAAACACTAATCTGTTCATGAGGTTTACAGCCTCCCCAAGGCCCAATCTCCTAATACTATCACATTGGACATTAGGATTTCAACATGAATTTTAGGGGGAGACAAACATTTAAACTATAGCAGTCAATATGCCAACATTTAAGAAACTCTACCTTTCATGCAATTATGGGAATGTTTCCCTAACTGAACAGTACACAGAAAGGGTATATATCTCAAAAACAAAATTTCCCTATGTAGGTGTGACTTCTTACACTATAAATTTACCTAAAAGAAATATGGTGGCAAATCAGATCAATGGGAACAATTATCTTAGAAAGTTCCTGATAATATTTGAAATCCTAGAAGAATTGAGTATGACCAGGCTTACTGTGGGTGGCAGTGAATCTGTAAACCAGAAGAAAAAGATGGCTGAGCAGATACAGAAACAAGTCATATAAGCAATTGCCACTGATACCAATAAGTAAAAGCCTTAGATTATTTTCACTGATAGGCACATTAGGAAATTCTTTGTTTGGGACTTCTGAAAACTGGGGGACTTGGGATATGTAATCTGCTTAAAAATGTGTTGGGCATGTGATTCACAGTTTACTATCTAAGTGAATCAAAGCAATATACTTTCTTTACTTCTAGATCTGAATTTAATATCTGAACTGGGGCCTTTGCTTTCCTAATATAAACTGCAACTAGCTCATTATGGTTCTTCCATTTGTCCTGTTCTGAGACTTCCTAGGTCAAATCAGAATTGTTAGTCAATGCAAGGTTGCTCATACCTCCTTGTGAGTCTGTCCTCCTCCTCTTCCCAATCCTGCCCTAGCCCTTGAGGGTCACAAGTTCAGCCTGCCAAAGACAAGGACAAGTTCTTCCAGGTGATTGTTCACCCGTTGGTGGTGGGAAGGGAGAGGTCTACTTGTTGTGTGTTGCCTTTGTCAGAAACAGCAACTGGAACTGGCTTATTAGTGCACATTTGGTTCCCTGGCAACTCCTTAGCATTGCCTGAAAGGTCCCAGACTCTTTGAAGGAGTCTTAATTGCATCATACATTATCTTATATTCTTATTGACTTAAAACAACAAAAACATTTATTTAACTCGTGGATGTTCAGGATCAGTTAGAGCAGTCTCGCTATAGGGGGTATGGTGAATTCAAGTCTGCTTCCAGGGAGCAGGGCCCAGAAACTACCATATTTCCCCAAAATAAGACCTAACCTGAAAATAAGCCCTAGCATGATTTTTCAGGATGGCATTCCCTGAACATAAGCCCTACTGCACCTTTTGGAGCAAATCTTAGTATAAAACCCGGTCTTATTTTCGGGGAAACACAGTAATTAGGATCTTCTTATGGTGGATGGCAGAAATTCAGGAAAAGAATAAGAAACACAAAGCAGCCCTTAAAGATTTCTCACCAGCCCACTATCACTTCGTCTCTTATTATACTCACAGAAGCAATCAGATGGTCAAGTCCAGTTTAAATAGGTGGTAAATTGTACTCTACCTCCAAGAAGTATGGTAAAGGTGTGGGATGGAATAGACAAATACTAAATTATAAGAGTTTATTTAATCAACCTTTCTTTGTCCACTCCACTTTCTGATTCAAATCCAATTTAGAAGTAAAAACAAGAGTCAAAAAGATGGTAGATCAAAATATCATATTTTCTTACAAATAAGACTTGTTAGAGAAGTCGGTGTAACTCTCTAGGCAACATTGGACTTCCAAACACCCAACTCCATGGATAGTGCTTATCTACCCAAAAATTCAGAGCCAGCGGGTGTAATCTTTCTATAATGAGTTACAAGATACTAGACAAGCATTACTAAAACAGAAGGAACCCAGAACATAATGAATAATGCTCACAAACAATTCCTAATTCCCAGTCTCTCCAGGAGATATCATTTAGTACCATTTCTCCTGAAGAAAGAGGAGTAAGGGTAGGAAAAGCCTATATTTATTCCCCTCTTATATTTATCCCCCAGGGAGTAATAATGTTTCCAACCTTCTTAAAAATCATGAGTGTGGAATACACAGTCTAACATACACAGTGTAATCAAAAAATATGGTGAATGTTTAAATATATATATATATATATAACAGTAAAAGACACATTTCCATTAATCCCCTCAAAATACTCTCTCCCTTTGAACACACTTATCCCGTCATTCTTGCCACTTTCTGATGCAGTTCTGAAAGCCCTCTTTCATGAATGTGTTTCGTCATGGCTACCTCGATATCCTGAATAATTTTGACTTTGGGGAAGAGCCAGAAGTCACACGATGCCAGATCCAGTGAATCAGGTGGATAAGGACACACTGTAATGTTTTTATTGGCAGATATTGCCATATACCAGAAGCGATGTGTGACATGGAGCATTGTCATAATGGAGGATGATTTACAGCACACTTAAAACACGCCTTCTCTCAACCATAGTTCACACCTGACTGACTGCACCAAACAAGTTGAAACTTGTCACGCACTGTGATTAAGGTTCGATGCCCCACTTCCCATATTGAAGATCCCCGCCCTTCCGTTGGATGGCACTCGGCAGCAGCATTCATCATATTTTATGATCACAATGGAAAGACTCCACATCACACATTGTTTCTGGTATGACGATTTCTGAAAAGTAAAAACATTATAGTGTGTCCTCATCCACCTTATTGACCGAATCTAGCACCATGCAATTTCTGGCTCTTCCAGAAAGTCAAAATGACATGAAAGGTAAATGTTTCGAATTGATTCAGGACATCAAGGCAGCCATGACAGTGCATTTAGCACAACTAAAGATACTCAGAAAAGAGGACTTCCAGAACTGCTTCAGAACATGGCAGAATGATGGGATAACTTTGTTCAAAACAGGGGGTAGTATTTTGAGAGAGATTACTTTCAATGTGCTTTTTACTGTAAAAAAAAAAAATATATATATATATATATATATATGTATATATTTAAACATTCACCATATTGTTTGATCACACCTCGTATCTCTCTTCTGATTCCCATCCTGGCTCTCATCCTGCTTCTATGCATGAAACTCTTTTCAAACTGCCTTGGATATGCTCTTACTGCTGCCTCAGTTTACTTTTTGCCTTTTCTCGATCCCTCTCCTCTCTCAATTCACCAACTTAAATGAGGTGGTACAGATTCTCCACCCCGAGTAAACCATGTGAAGAGGGAAGAAAGAATTGTACATAAATCACACAATTTCTGGTTTAGGATACATCAATTTGGCTATTAATCTGAACAGTCCCAAAATAAATACCTTTCATATTTATTATTTGTCTAAAATTCTTCAGACGTCAAGATGGGCTTATATATCTACTTCCTTCTGCTTTGCAGGGTTTACTCAAGGGTTGGGAAATGAAATGTGGTCCCTATCTCTTTCCTTTCTCAATTCTCTCATCTACTCAATGCTAGTCTTATCTCTTTTGGGGTAGAGAGAATATACAGTTGTGTCTGTACTACCATGCAAATCTGTATAAGCTCATCTCCAGATTGGTGTGTTTTCAATTTAGGATTTAATATCTGGCAGCTTTGCTTTTAGGGCAATATTCACAGGTTTTTGTTTTTTTGTTTTTTTTTTTGTTACTGACATAGAGAAAGAGTAGAAGTATAATACAGAGGAATAGGTAGGAATTAAATTTTCATCAGTACAGAACTTATAATTCTGCCACACAGAAAGCATATATACTTAATATGTTAATTTATGTTGTTTATTGGCAAATATTTCTTGACCTTGTTTTGTATTTCTAGCACTCTGAAAAGGATTCAATATTCCATAACAATCAAGATAAGAATGTACCTCATACTCATCTACTCATAATTTACTGGGCCATTGATTTTATCAATTTCCCCGTCTTTTTAATTAAAAATCTTCTTTCAATGATTGTAAGAATGTTTTTAAATGGAGAGTAGCAGGCTTTTCCTAACTTTGGCATATTTCAAATCAAGAAATGTAAGCCAAATTCCTTTTAAGATAACATAGAATTTTTATCTTTGGTATATTAAATGATTTCTATAACTAAAACATCAACAACAACAACAACAACAAAACAGCCACAAGATACGCAAGTCTCATTGTTGTACTCCATTTAAACCAGTAAATATGCAGTATGTATAAAATAAATTTGTGTGGAGTATTAATATGTTGATGAGTTCTGTTTCTAATAAATTTACCAGATAATTCTATGCAGTTTTGAACTGTTTTATCCTAGAGTTTTCTGACGGTTCAGCTCAATTTTTGACTTCCACAGCTGTATTATATCCTAAGTGGCTCTCATATCCAGATTTTTTTTCTTATTAGATTTTACTTTTTCACCAAAAAGAAACAATGGGGTTACTTTAGGACATATTCTCACTGACTTTGCTTTGTAAATAATGTTATGTGAAATCTAATTTTGAAGGTATTTTCACTAATTTTCCTCTTCACTTAAAAATTCCATTGTTAAGCACACCCTAAATTAGGATTTCCAATAAAAATGTATAACCAAGCTATGTGTTTATTACATTTTGAATAATTTTTGATATCTGTCATTCACCCAGGCTTTTCTGTATCCGACTTCCTTCCTCCCCAACAAGTACTAGACATTGACAACCTGCCTAGTTCTTCATAACCTTCCAGTCTGGAAGCTGGACTTTGTTTCCTGCTTCCTCAGCAGTTGGCTGAGACAGATAGAGCATTAAGCTCCCCTCCCCCCACACAAGTTTCTAACCATCCATCAGCAAGACTATCAACAGAGGTAATACATTGCTTGTCAAACCTCTTTGAAATTAATCATATAAATTAAAAATAATGTAAATTGTTTGCATGTCTTAAGGTATGCTCAGAAGACAATATTATAGCACATTGTTGGCAATAGAAGCATTTGCAATTATAGGGTGCCAATTATATTCTAGGATTAAATCTTATCTTCAAAACTATGTCATGGATATTGCTTTTCCTGTTTATAGGTAATGAATGTAAAGTGTAATGTGATTTTTCAAAGCTTTCTGAAAATATAGAGCTAGAAATGCACTTTTTAAATTCAAACTCTATGCAACTGATTCTCAGTCAGATTCCCTGCAGTATACTATTTTCTTTCCTTTCTGAATCTATAGCATTTTACAGTAATACTGAAGTCCTTACATCAGCTAAAGGTAGCAAAGTCAGTAGCTTTTAATAAAAACAGGAGAACATTTTATAGTTTTGGGCAGGTGGTGAACCCAGTAGCAGGGCAATAAAATCTGTGCCAGCAAACTCTCTCATGCACTCTACAGAACACCCACTAAAAGTTCTGACCCATAATATTATATTTCCTTGCAAAAACTCTGCTTTTGTTACTAAAAACCTCTATGACTAAAGTTCTGTTATTTATACTTTCCCTATGTATCTCAGCTATCTTAGATGACATTTCTTAATATCATTGTAGAAGCAACCAATGGTAGTTCTGATTCCAGAAATTACAGAGTAACTTGTATCAGACTACTCCTGAAGCAGATAATTTTAAAACTCTAGATAAATACAACAAAAACAGATACATGAAGGCCCTGGGTACTAAACAAAAGTTGGGAAAAACAGGAGGAAGTTTGGTCGTTGAAAAAGAAAACGGCAATAATGAGATGCTCATTTATACACCCTTTCCCCATGAGAACAAACCAAAATCTGCACAGCACCATCCACAATTATTTTGGCTATAGGTATCAGGAGACAGATTTGGGGTCTAAAATTATTTCAGATTGATGGAAGAAATGAAAGAAAGGAAGTTAGACACAGAAAAGGGGAGCCTGCAAGATCTGTGTATAAACCCTGCTCAATTTCTTGACTGAACCTGAACTAAGAATGTACAGAGAAATCAGCAAAATCAAACTAATTAGCACTAACCAAAATTAGAAGTGAAAATATAGCACAGAAATTTCTTTTGTTGATTGAATACAGAGAAAGATTCAAGCTTGAGTCCTGCTAAGTGAGAGGATCATGGTAAAATATCAGCCTTTTCATTAAAATCCCAGAAGTGTCACACAGTAAGAAAAGACAATGTTCCAGGACTAAAATATTTGTACTAAACCTGAAACAGATATACCATAACAAAATATAAATCCAAGCCTCCAAAGGAAAGGTTACCAGTCTCTTACTGATCAGTCAGTACTTTAAATGGCAAACTACAACAAAATTAACACTGATCAGAGGGAAATAACAGAATCCAAGATGTCATTGGTGGTGATATCATTTATACAATTAAAATATTTGGATATGCAAAGAATGAGGAAAAAGTGACACAAATTAACATAAAAGAACCCTGAAATGATGCAGATTTCAGAATTAGATGATAAGCAATTTAAAACTAATATTATATAGTAGAGAGATCCAAGATGATGGAGTAGATAAATACTGTGGCTGGTTCCTTCCATGAATATATTAAAATTGTAACTAAATTATAGAACAGTCAACCTTGAGAATCACCTAAAATTTAGTTAAACAGAAGTTTTATAAATAAGGATATAAATAAGAAGCCACAGTAAGACTGGTAGAAGGGGCAGGGATGTGAAACTGACTGACCCCAAACTGCTATGTGGTGGCTGAAAATTAGGAGAGCTATTTCGGCCACAGAGGTTCCTGCCAAAGGAGCGAGGGACCCAAACCCCATGCCAATTTCCCCAGCTCAGAGTACTGGTGTTGGGAAAAGGAGCTCCTGCAACATCCAGCTGTGGAAATTTCAACTGTATGGGTAGGACAGAATACTGCGAGAAACCCAGATATCCTTTTAAGTGGCTCATGCACAGACTCACTCATTTGCAGGCACTCACCTCAGCGCTGGTAAAAGAATGTTGATTCAGGTGTTGGAGGCACATAGGGGCAGCAGACTGAGGTGTGTGGCTTCAGAGCAAGGGCTGAAGGACAACCGCCATTTTCCAATATTAGGGGGCATTCTTCCGTATAGGCAACAGGTGTGCACTATCTTTCCTGTGTTGAGCTCATCTTCACAAGCCAAATCTGAATATGTTTGGTTTGGAGAGCTCCACTGGGTCCAAGCTCTAGCCAACTCCTCCAATGAAGAAGGCACTTTCTCAGTGGGCAGCCAGCTCTGCCCATATGGCACTCTTTTTTGAAAATCTATCAGAGTCTGCAGGCCCCAAATGGGCAAGACTGGCCTCGGTGTACTCTGAGTCTTGCTGAGTAGCTCCAGGCTCAGCACTGCCACCAAAAAAGAATCTACATTAACCTGGGGAACATAACTCTTCCTACTATACTGACTTCCTGGAACTCTGCCTCAACCAACTGCATGAGACTGTATCAGTGGCTGAACTTTAAGGGAGCCAGCAGGTGAAAGCAGGCCTTGAGATGTTCTGTTTTTTTGTGGAGCTACCCTAGGCCCAGTACTGGTGGCACACATCTTCAGTTCATAGCGTGGCCTTGCCCACATGCTTCAAGCTTTAGCAAAGGCAGCAAAACAACCAAGTATAGAAAAAAGTGAGAATACTTTAAGAGACCTCTGGGACAACATCAGGCATAACAATATTCACATCACAAGGGAACCAGAAAGAGAAGTGAGAAAGCCAGGGATTGAGAACCTATTTGAAGAAATAATGACTGAAAACTTTCCTAATCTGGCAAAGGAAATAGATATATAAGCCCAAAAAGCACAGAGAGTCCCAAACAAGATGAATGTGTCAGGCCCACACCAAGACACATTATAATTAGAATGGCAAAGTTTAAAGCAAAGAGAGAATCTTAAAAGCAGCAAGAGAAAGGCAACTAGTAACTCAGAAGGGAGCTCCAATAAAATTGTCAGCTGATTTCTCATCAAAAAATTTACAGGCCCAAAGGGATTGGCATAAAATAGTCAACATGATGAAAAGCAAGGACCTACAATTACAACTATTCTATACAGCAAAGCTATCATCTAAAATTGAAGGACAAATAAAGAGCTTCCCAGACAGAAAAAGGTAAGGAGTTCATCACCACCAAACCAGTATTACAAGGAATGTTAAAGGTCCTTATTTAAGATGGAGGTGGGGAAGGATCAAAATTATGAATAATTAAATAGCAATAGCTACATATCTATCAACAATTACTTTAAATATAAATGGAGTGAATGCTCCTATCAAAAGACATAAAAGGGCTGAATGAATAAGAAAACAAAACCCTTACATATGCTGTCTACCAGAGAATCACTTCAGATTGAAAGACACACACAGGCAGAAAGTAAAGATAGAAAAAAGATATTTCATGAAAATGTAAACAAAACAAACAAATGAAAATAAACTTTAAAACAAAGGTATAACAAGGGACAAAGAAGGATCCAATAATCTCACGTCTGAGTATTTATTTAAGAAACCTAAAACACTACTTTGAGAGGACATGTGCATCCATATATTTATTGCAGTGTTATTTACAATAGCCAAGATGTGGAGGTAGCATGGCTATCTGTCAGTGGAACAACAGTAAGGAGGAGGTGTTACATGTATACAATGTAATATTGCTTGGCCAGGGAAGAGAATGGATTCTTGCCATCTACGGTGGTATGAATGGACCTGAAGTATATTGTGTTAAGAGGAGCATCATCAGACAGAGAAAGACAGATGCAATGTTATTTCACTTATGTATGGAATCTAAAAATAAATAAATAAATAAACAAACAGAACAGAAACAAATTCATAGATACAGAAAACATTTTATATTTGCCAGATGGGAGCGAGTTTGGGGGTGTGGGTGAATAAAGGGGAAGGGATTAGGAAGTAGAAATTGGTTGTTACAAAGCAGTCATGGGGATGTAGGGTATGGCATAAGGAATATAGTCAGTAATATTGTGATAAGTATGTATGCTACCCTTTGGGTACTAGATTTTTGAGGGTTGGTTTGGTAGATGGGAGGCAGGGTGAAAAAGGTGAAGGGATTAAGAAGTACAAATTGCTAGTTACAAAATAGTCATGGGGATGTAAAGTAAAGCAGAGGGAATATAGTCAATTATATGGTAATAGCTATGTGTAGTACCAGGTGGGTCCTACACTAGTCAAGGGGGTCATTTCTTAAATTATATAAATGTCTAACCACTACACTGTACACCTGAAATTAATTTAAAACAATATGGAACGTCAACTATAATTGAAAATTGGTAAAAGGGGGCAAAAGGGGAAGGGGAAGAAGAGATTCAAATTTCCAGGTATAAAACAATTAAGTCATGGTGATGTAAGGTACAGCATAGGGAATATAGTCAGTAATATTGTGATAGCAGGGTACGGTGTCAGATGGTTGCTGGACTTATCATGGTGATCACTTCTTTAGGTATATAAATGTTGAATAACTATGATGTACCCCTGAAACTAATATACTGTTGTATGTTACCTTATTTTAATAAAAATATTTTTAAATAAACAAATAAAGCAACTTTTATACATATTATGGTCATAATTATTTAACAAAGATGGAATCTCAAGGGACTATTAAAAATACTTCAAGGAAATAAAAAAGGTAATGAATGAACACAATGAAAAAATAAACACATTGAATAATCGACTGAAATATTTTCCAATGTCTAAAGTTGCAACAACATGGGCAACAAACCACTAGATTATAATCTAAAGTATGAAATTCATACTGATGAATACTTTTCATACTGATATAAATCAATCAATTTTCTACATGGATTTTATACATGGAGGAAAAAGTGACAAATCTCTCATACAGAAGAATTCCAAATAATGTATGTGTGTGTGTGTGTGTGTGTATGTGTGTGTGTGTGTGTGTGTACCAGATGAGCATTACAAGAGATTGGAGATGGCAGGAGAAAGAATTAATGAATTTTTAGATGGTTAACAGAAATTACTTAATCTTAAAAACCAAAATAAGAAAAAAAAAATACTATAGCTTCAGAGACTTGTCAGACAATGTCAAAATGTCTGTCATATATGCAATTATATCCCCAGAAGTACAGAAGAGAGAAGAAAGTATTAAAATGAAATAACCAAAAATATCCCAAGTTTGGAGAAAAACATCAATTTAAGAACACAAAAAGCTTAACAAACTCCAAGCAGGACAAAATAATTTACACTGACAAATACATATATTTTCAGGTAAACACAAACTGAGACATTACATTTCTCAAGTCCCGTACTATAAGAAATGCTTAAAGGAATTCTTCAGACTGAAGTGAAATGAAGTGAAATTCTTCAGATGGAAATACAGAGCTCTAAGAAGGAATGAAGACCACCAGAAATGAGAGCTGTTGATAAACTGAAAGACTGTATTTTTTTCTTAATTTCTTTAAAGAAAATTGATGGTTTAATGCTAAAATTATAACATTGAATTATGAGATTTATAATATAAGTGGATTTAAAATACACGACACCATTAATACATACACTGTGGATGTGTATATATGATTTCAAGGGTCTCACATTTCACATTAAGAGTTGCAATACTAACTTTAAATGACCTGTAATAAATGAAAGATGCCTATTGTAATATATACAGCAAAAAATTAAAATTTTATAGAATATTTTAACAACTGTGAAATTAAATTTGATATCAATTAAAATAAATGAGAAATAACAGTTCAATAATTTTGGAAATCAAACCAAACACTTCCAAATAATGTGATAAAAAGTAAATCACAAGAAAATTGTGAAGTGGTTTGAATTTAATTATAATAACACAATTTATTAAAATTTGTGGAGTTAAGTTAAAATTATGCTTAGAGGGAATTTTATAGCTGTAAGTATTTTAAGAAAAAAAGAAAGATTTAAAATCAATGATAAAATTTTCCACCTTATGCAACCAATAAAAGATGAGCAATTTATAAAGAAATTAAGTAAAAGGAAAAAAATAATGGTAGTAGATATTAAAAATAGATGTATTTTCTAAATAAATAAAAAACAAAGAATTGTGTAAATAAAAAGACAAAAATTTTTGTTTATTTTTGTTTTTTAAAGGTCAGTTAATTGATAAACTATAACCAAAACTGGACAAGGAAACACAATTAGAAAAAAGAAAATTAATAATATCAAGAATCATATAAGTTATATCATTACAAATCTTATTGACAGTTCATGTGCATTAGGGAAATATTTATAAATAACTTTATTCCAACAAACTTGAACACTTTGATGACATGGACAAATTATTTCCATCATAAGAAAAATTAGGGAGTTTCAGTAGGTAGCTCTAACATCTATTAACTTAATTGAATATGTTATCAAAAACCTTCCCTTCAAATAAAAGCTTGTACAAGCCAATACATTGGTGAAGTATATAAAATGTTAAATATTAAATAATACTAATATAAAGAAAATTGTGAAACATTATCTGGTTGTTCTCATGAAAAAAGAAAAAGAAGGATGAGAGGAGACAAGGGCAAAGAACATTTAACTTACATTTCTACCACACAAAATTGTGGTTGCATTTCATTCAACGTTGAACTTATTTCTTACCTAGGCTCTTGCAATTTGTATTTTCTCCTGATACCTCTAATGAAACTACCTTCTTAGGGGTTACAAAATTTTACCTCTTTTAATATCCTTGCATTTGCACAAGTTATTTCCTCTGCCCAAAATTTCACTCCACCTATACATGGCCTAGATTAATGTCTGTCATTTTAACTGTAAATTTCTATAGTTATAGTGTTGCCACAAAATTTTAAATAGAGGATAGTTGGATAAAGCTTGGAGGAGAAGGTAGGCTTAGAAGACCTTGTAATTGATACAAAGGAAATGACTGAGTAGTAGTGCTCTCCTATGCCTGGGTGAAAATTTGGGACTTACATCTTTACCAAATTATCTCCTCCCCTGGCAGAAAAAGAAAGAAATACCTACTTTAAAAAAACGGAATTTTAAACAGTAGTACTAAAATAACCCCAACAAAATTAAATGGTTGTTTTCAACATTTGCTTAAATGAGTAGAATCTTTACTGGATTATAAAAGCACTGTTTGTGTGTGTGTGTGTGTGTTTTGTTTGTTTGTTTGTTTTGTGTATTTTTTAAGTATCTCCTTATGTTAATCTGAAGACTCAGATGATTTTTTTCACTTTTTGTTTCAATACCATTGTCAACTATCTATAATTTTCTACCAGTATGAAATTTATTCTGCAAAATTATTTTTAACATCATTTTGGAATCAGCACCTTTCTCACACTAAGGAATATAGGTATACACACATTACATACCTGTAACTTTTAGGTTTGGTCCTTGATATTTCAAAGGAATTTAGGGAAAGCCTTCTATCTACCATATTTGAATTCTCAACCCTGATTGTTTTCAGTTGTTTGTTTGTCAAATGGGTCCATTGATTTCCCTTCACTATTCTGGAGTATGTAGGACTCAGGACCCATCTTTACATGTGGAAGGCTTAGGGGAACATGGGGATAGGAGAAAACAAAATAAAATAATTTAATATTTACAACACATTTTTTTGGAATTATGTTTTTCTTGGAGCCACACACAGATTCGATATAATTTCCTTCTTTACCTTATTATTTATACACAGTCTTTGTAATAAAATATCACCATTAAAATATTCTTCAAACATTTATTCTACAAAAGCTAGTGCTATGTGCTTCCTTTGAACATTACATAATAACTGCCTTATCTCCAGTTCAATCAATATCCTCAAATTTAATAAAAACATGTTCCCAAGATTTCAGTAGTTTCAAAAAGGGACATGTATCTAATCATATTATAAGTTTTTTGGCACAATTTCTATAATTTAATATGTTGCCATAAATCAGATATTTCCTGTTATTTTCCATGAAACGATGGGAACAGCCAGTAAAACAGCCAAATTATCTGAGGATGAACAAGAATCAGTGAATGCCAGGAGATCTCAGCCATATATGCTGTTTTTTGCCAATGCTAAGTATACATTCTAAGATATCTCTAAAAGACTATGCTATAGTTACAATGAGAATTCTTCCAGAACAGACGGTTCATTATATCACAAGGACATTTTTATACTCCGTTCATATAAAAGCTCTGATTGTAGAAAGATCATCTTATATAGAACCAAATTCTACCTTTTTAAAATGTTTACTGATTGCTTGTGGTACCTGCAGTTCTGCAGTCATTCAGCCTAAGCTTGTCTGCTTTTCTAAATGACAAGCTTTCCAATATTAAAAACCATCACTTCCCTAAATAACTCCATTGTCTCCACCAAAAGTTTTACACCCCATTTCTTGCAGCCTCCAGCCATGAAACACGTCTTTTTTTTTTTTTTTTTTCTTTCAGGATGTATATTCTTAGTTCCTTTAGCTAATCTTCACATGGTAGTTCCATCGCCCTGCTATCTTATAAAGCTTTCCCATGCCAGTAGCATAGAGGACTACCGCCATATAAGACAATGACAACTGAGCAACTCTATTCCTCCATTTTCCTGAGAAGAAATGTAAAGTTCCCTGATATAAAGTGAGGAAGAAGAAAATTAAAATGATCAAACTACATTTATTTTCCACTAAATACATATAAAACAATCAGGGGTACAGACTTGACTGAACCATCCTAAACTTGGTGTTCTTATGTAGTTAAATACATAGGTATATGGACTGTATAAATTTAGGCCGTTCTTCTCTATTGTGGAACATGTTTTAAACGTTCGATGATGCAGTTTCTAATAAAATAAAATATGGATAACTCAAATTTTCATTACTGACATGAAAGTATAGAAAAGCCACTATAATCTATTTTCAAATTGACCTTTATGATAACTTGGTATAGATAAATTAAATAAACACAAAGATGTCAATAGAAAAATTGGCAAAGTGTATGTATGGATGAAAAACTAAATAAAATGCCAAAGCATTGTCAACTTCAAGAAATGCAATTTGAACAAGAATAAGCATGCACTTCTATATATCATTTTGAAAAAGTTAATGTTATTTATATTTTGTTACTGGTCACTTATGATGGAGTAATCTGCAAAATCACTTCTTTCCAAAAAAACATTTTCGAGAAATATCTTAAATGCCTTAGAAATACTCACATGCTTAGAAACAATAATTCCCCTCTCTAAAAATTTATCATATAGGATAATTAAATGTACCCTCACATATTTCTGATGTTTCTGTATACATGTAGTCATTGTGTTATCATTTGTAACAGCAGAAAATATTATGTACATCCTGGATGGTCAAAATTAAGGGTAATTAAAATGTTCAATGCATTTATTTCATGCACTGGATTGTATATATCCATTATATTCCAATTTTCTGAGGAATATTTCCTGACACTTAATATTCTCATAATTCATTTTTGGGAGAAAAGACCCACAGGACACAAAACAGATTGTAGAATATTATGTAGAGTGTTAAAACTTTACATTTGCATAAACTGGGAGAAGACACACCACAATAGTAATGTCAGTTTCTACACTGATTTGGCTAAAGATAAGGCAGATATTTCCATGGAAATTAGAAAGATAAAAAAGGCAAACTGGGACAAGAAACATATTATGGGTTGAATTATTCCCCCCACAGTAACACCCAGTGCTTCAAAAGTCACCCTATCTGGGGTATTTAAAGAGGTAATTACATTTTAAAAACGCAGTTAGGATGAACCAATCCAACATGACTAGTTTCCCTATAAAGAGAAGGTTAGATCACAGGTATATATGCACAAAAGAAAGGCCATGTGGAGACACAGAGAGAGAGAACATAGTCATCTGCAAGTCAATCAGAGCAGCGTCAGATGCAATCAGTTCTGCTAACATCCTCATTTCAGACGTCTAACCTCCAGAACGGTGAAAAAATAAATTTCTGTTGTTTAAGCTACCTGGCCTTATCTACTTTGTTATGGCAGCCCTAGGAGACTAATACAGAATATAATCACAAAATAAGTAGATAAGAACAACTGGAATTTGCTGATTATTCAAACCACAAGCTCTATATAAAATCTGATCTATGACTAAAAAACTAGAAGGGCTTAATTGTTGCAGGTCATGCATTTCTTTTTTATTTTCTTTTTTTTCTTTTTCTTTTTCTTTTTTTTTTTTTGCTGTCGCAGTCTTGTGACTGATTATTTCCCATTTGGCCTGACTCTTCTTCTGAAATAGCTTGTCTTCTCCAATAGTTCCAAATTTCTATATGCAACAGCTGATTCTGGACACCAAGGTTTAAACTTTGATGAGTAGAACACAGACAAATTTAAGGCTTGAAAGCTATCAACTATGTTTATAATTTTTGAGTTTGAGACTTGAATTTACCTTCAGGTTAGGAAAGTTTATTGTTTGCAGATAGACACTTAATGGGCTTTGAATTATGTATTGTTTAAGCAAAGTTCCTATTCTGAGATGTTGACTCTCCAGACATTCTGGCTCCAAGAAACTAAATTGTGCTACTAAAAAATATAAAAGACTCTTTATTCATTATGTCTATAGATTAGAACTCCACTTAGAAATGTTTCCTTCATAAATATGGGTGTAGACTGTACTTTCCCTAATTATATTTATTGTTTCTTGGCAGATGCATTGTGTGGGTGGTCTTGTTATAGCATTTGCTCAAGATATTGAAAGTAAGGATGTTGTGATACATGTGGATGCCATGCTAGCTGGGAACCATAAAGAAGCCAACTGGGATTGCTGGAATCAACCGTACAGTCTACAATTAAAGACCCGCGCATGGAGTTGTTTTTGTATGTATTAATTCAGATATGGACTAATGTAATGACATACAGGAATCATGTGTTCTGATGGATTATACTCATGAAATACTAAGACAGCGTCAACCTCTTTATGTAGAAAACACTTTTTCCATGAAGAGAGTTGGAATTCTCTAGCTCAGTCATCTTGCTTCAGTGTTGGGGCAAGAAATGAGCACAGTGAGATGTATTGTTTAGACTTGGTAAAGGAGAAGGGCAGCAATAAAATTGTCTTCTTTAGCCCATGGGGAAGTTCAGGTGTTGAGCTCCAGGTAAAAGTGACTCAAGAAGATGCTCACTGAGCAACACTAACATAGCTCCTGTAGCGTGGAGATGAGCCAAGCCGAGTCACAGGAGGGTTTATGCAGCAAAAGAACAGCTGTAGTTTCCTCTTACTCCAAATCTTTTCCTGTGGTAGTTACCTTTTTCCTAGCTTCATATTCGCTCATTGATTTCCAAATGCTGGAAAGGTGACTGTGGTGACTGTGCCTCCAAATAATAAACTTAACACTTAATTACCTAACCTCATTCCTGAAAGGATTTCTCTAATTAATGAAACAGAGGCCACTGACTGTAGGAGACCATGTGACTAATAGAACCAACAGAATGAAATCAACATTCTTGTTTGGTCTTGGAATCTAAATAGACATCTGAATTTGCCCGAGGCTCTTAGAGTCTCTACATTTTTGTTCCTAAATAAGGAATTTGAACAAGATGACCATTATGGTCAACTACCAGCAGTAGTGTCTTCTGGTTTATTGCATGCTATTAACATAAAAGTATCATTATATTTGAACATCAACATTATACTCAGTTGTTTATGTAAAGAGAGGGTCATGTAGATTTAATGACATCCAGAATTGATGCCACAAGTGGTTTTTCTTAATTGTTTTTCCTTAAAAGAAAAAGTACGATAGCAGTGTACTATTGTTTTTCTCCTAATTCCCCTTTACTTTCTCCCATAGGAAGATTGTAAAATTTTATGATCTTCTATGAGAACTCTTGATACTTTTCTGGAAAACAAATTTAGTTGATATAAAAGTATCTTTTTAAAGACTCTAAAAAATGTCTGTAGGAAATATTTTATTTCCCACTTGCCATCATCATTGTCTTCAAAGCTTTATCCATAATTTCCCCATCACAAACACAATGATTCACAGACGCTTTTAGCTCACTTAACCATTTAGTCTCACTCAGAAGTTCCTGGATTCAATAAAGTCTGGGTAATATATTTCTCAATCTTTTAACAATAAACTTTGATGTATTTTTATTTAAACTTACGTTTTAGTAAGGACTCAGTTTAGAAAATATAAACATGTTCGATACCTTAAAGGAAAAGGGACATAATATAGATTTTATGTATAATGTAGATGTATAACAACTGAAAAGTTAAAGAAACAAGTCCTAAAACAGATTGAAAAAGAAGAGCTACTCATTTGTGGCCACTACTGAAGTGATACTAGTTTCCACATCAGAGACTTGAGAAAATGGATTTCCCAAGCCTCACTGTTAGAGTAAGGGATATGGGTCAATAAACCTCTTTTTCTTGACACCCAGGGTTGCTAAAGAATGAACTCAGTTAATTTTTGGACCTACCTAACCAGCAGCAACATTAAGAAGTTGCATGGAGATTGTCCATGCCTCATATCTGCCTTCTGATCTTGCTTGGGAGTCTCTGGTTAGATGACCCCAATTCGCTCACAGTAACCAAGCTTCAGAGGAGTTTCAGAATCAGGGCTTAACCTTTTTAGCCTCTTCAAACAGAAGGAAGATGAATTGGGGACTGAAAGCCAATCCAAATATCAGTAACAAGATTTTAAAAAGTCAAAATATACTCATAATCAGCATTATCTTAATCAAAGAAAACACTTTAGGAAAGAAGACAAAAAACTTTCTTCAAATCAAAATATTGGATTTGATGAAAATATTAGCAACACAAAAAAAATAACATGACATTTACACAATTGAAATAGTTTAGGAAGGCCTTCTGGCTTTTCTGTTAGCTTTGTAAAGTCTACATGTTTTTATTGAAAAAATCACTCTAGGAAATAAATCTTGATTTGTTACTTTAGCCGTATGTCACACTGATCCAAAATAAGTGGAGATACTGAGAAGCTTGACTTTTTGAATTTTTTTTAAAAATCCATGAGAATTTTTATATTTTCATTTAAAGTTTATGCAAATATCTTAGGTTTGCAGTCTTTATTTTACTTGAAAATATTAACATTATTATTATATGGATAAAAGTGAACCATTTCTTGTTTGCTAATGATGATTTTGCTTTGTAAAATATTAGCATTTAACCAGATGGCTTCACTAGAGAATTCTACCAAACATTCAAAGAGGATTTAAATCCTATCCTACTCAAACTCTTCCAAAAAACTGAAGAAGGGGCAATATTCCCTAACTCATTTTATGAGGCCAACATTACCCTGATACCATAACCTGGTAAGGATAAAACACACACACACACAAAAAAACTACAGACCAATATCTCTGATGAATGCAGCTGCAAAAATCCTAAACAAAATTCTAGCAAATCGAATGCAATAATGCATTAACAAGATTATACATCACTATCAAGTGGGGTTCATCCCCGGGGCACAAGGATGGTTCAACATACACAAATCAATCAATGTGATACATCACATAAACCAAATAAAGGACAAAAATCATATGATTATATCAATAGATGCAGAATAAATGTTTGACAAGATACAACATCCATTTATGATTAAAACACTAATAAAATGGGTATAGAAGAAAAATGCCTTAACATAATAAAGGCCATCTATGGCAAGCCCTCAGCTAATCTCATAATTAATGGTGGAAAACTGAAGCCCTTTACTCTATGTTCAGGAACACGACAGGGTTGTCCCCTATCACCTCTGCTTTTCATTATATGTAGCATTGGAAAGCCTAACAAACGCAATCAGGCAAGAGAAAGAAATAAAAGGCACCAAAATTGGGAATGAAAAAGTTAAGTTGTCGCTTTTTGCAGATGACATGATACTATATATATTAAGTTGGTGCAACAGTAATTGCATATAAAAGGTTAAAATAATTGCAAAAAACGCAATTGCTTTTGCACCAACCTAATAGAAAACCCTAAAGACTCCACCAAAAAGCTATTAGAAACAATCAACGAATACAGTCAAGTTGTTGGCTACAAAACCAACATACAAAAGTCCATTGCATTCCTATATACTAACAGTGAAATCTCAGAAAAAGAAATAATAAAAAAAAATTCCTTTTGCAATTGCTACAAAAAGAATGTAAAACCTAGCAATAAACTTAACCAAGAATGTGAAACACTTATATACTGAAAACTGTAAGACATTTTTAAAAGAAATTGAAGAAGACACAAATAAATGGAAAGACATTCCACGTTCATAGATTGGAAGATTCAACATAATTAAAATGGCCATATTACCCAAAGCAATACACAGATTTAATGCAAAATCCCAATGGCATTTTTAAAAGAAATAGAACAAAAAAAAAAAAATCATCAGATTTGTATAGAACAACAAAAGATCCCGAATAGCCAAAGCAATCCTAAGAAAAAAGAGCAATGCTGGAGGTATCACACTGCCTGACTTTAGCTTGTACTACAGGGCTACAATAATCAAAACAGCATGGTATTGGCAGAAAAACAGACACATAGACCAATGGAATAGAATTGAGAACCCAGAAATAAACCCACATAAATATGGACAGACAATTTTTGACAAAGAAGCCAAAAACATACAATGGAAGAAAAAAAGCCTCTTCAATAAATTGTTCTGGGAGAATTGGAAAGCCACGTGCAAAAGAATGAAACTAGTCTCCTGACACCATGTACCAAAATTAACTCAAAATGGATCAAAGACCTAAACCTAAGACCTGAAACAATAAACTGCATAGAAGAAAACATAGGAACTAAACTTATGGACCTTGGGTTCAAAGAGCATTTTATGAATTTGACCCCAAAGGCAAGAAAATTAAAAGTTAAAATAAATGAATGAGACTATATCTAACTGAGAAGCTTCTGCACAGCAAAAGAAACTATGGACAAAAATCAAGAGGCAACCAACCAAATGGGAGAAGATTTTTGCAAACAATGCCTCTGATAAGGGGCTAATATCCAAAATATATAAGGAACTCATACAACTCAACAAGAAGAAAAACAAAATCCAATTAAAAATTGGGCAGGGGACCTGAATAGACATTTCTCCAAAGAGAACATATAAAAGCTAATACATAAGAAAAAATGCTCAACATCACTAGTTATCAGAGAAATGCTAATCAAAGCCACAGTGAGATGTCATCTCACACCTGTTAGAATGGCGATAAGCAACAAGACTAATAATAACAAGTGTTGGAGAGGCTGTGAAGAAAAGGGAACCCTCATACACTGTTGGTGGGAATGCAGATTGGTGCAGCTGCTATGGAAGGCAGTGTGGAGGTTCCTCAAGAAATTACGAATAGAATTACCATATGACCCAGCAATCGCTCTCCTGGGTATCTACCCCAAAAAATCTGAAAACATTTTTCCATAAAGATATATGTGTTCTGATGTTCATTGCAGGTTTATTTATGGTGGCCAAGACATGGAAACAACAAAAGTGTCCTTGATAGATGATTGGATAAAGAAGTTGTGGTATATATACTCCATGGAATACTATTCAGCAAAAAGAAAGGATGAAATAGTACAATTTGTGACAACATGGATGGATCTTGAGATTATAATGCTAAGTGAAATACGTCACACAGAAAAAGTAGAGAACCATATGACTTCACTGGCATGTGGTATATAAAACCGACAACAACAAAAGAACAAGACAAACAAATGAAGAAACAAAAAGCAGACACAGACAACAGTTTAGTGGTTACCAGTGGGTAAGGGAGGAGAGGGTGGGAGATGAGGGTAAAAGGGATCAAATATATGGCAATGGAAGGAGATCTGACTCTGGGTGGTGAACACACAATGTGATATATAGACGATATATTACAGAATTGTACACCTGAAATCTATGTAAATTTACTAACAATTGTCACGCCAATAAACTTTAATTTTTAAAAAAATAGCATTTAAAAGTGTTAAAATTTGTTTTTCACAAATCTAGAAGATGAGTTATGAGAAGTTCATTGCTGAATATTCCACCTGACCCTGATCAGCTACATTTTAAAAGCCACTTGTGCTGTTGGCATTGTTACTCTTTGAGAGTCTACATAACATCACATATACACATATTAAAGCATATCTCACATCAAACATTAATATATGTTATATGTTGTATTTGTTCGCTAGGGCAGCCATAACAAAGTACCATAGGCTGGTTGGCTGAGACTACAGAAATTCATTGTTTCACAATTTTGAGTCTAGAAGTCTGAGATCAAAATGTTACAGCTGGTTCTTTGTCACAGAAGGCTAGAAGGAAAAGCTGTCCTGTGCCTCTCTCCTAGCTTCTGGAGGTTTGCTGGTGCTCTTTGGCCTTCTTTGGCATTTGCTTTATTGCTCTGGTATCTGCCTACATCTTCAAATGGAGTTCTCCCTGTGTGTCTTGTCTTCAAATCTCCCCTTTTCATAGAACTCCACTAGTATTGGAGTAGGGGTCTATCCTACTCTAGTATGATTTCATCTTCACTTAGCTATTTACATCTGCAATGACTCTATTTCTAAATAAGGTTGCATGGTGAAAGAGTACGAATTAGGACTTCAACATATGGATTGGTGGGGGGAGCAATTCAACACATGATACAAATGATGTTGAAAAATATTTTGTTTGTTTGTTTGTTTGTTTTAATGAATGGTTTGTGAACAATGAACATTTACTTAATCATAACCTGGTAACTCAGGAAAAAGACCTCATTCAATGTCAATGTTACCTCTAGATAACCCTTCACAGCAAGCATACTCTGTTTTGCATCCTAAGATTTTCCCCACCAAGCTAATGGATTGTACGTGGTGGATTTGAGAAAAAGAAAGAATACAGTATCTCATCTCTTTTGTTCCAAAATATACTTGCTTGTCTGCTTAAATTATTCTATATTTTCCATGCTCTTTGGCATTAAATAAGAAGATGTTTTTTTAATTTTATTTTTTCTCTCTTGCTTTTTCTTTGAAGATTTTCCAACCACTCAGAGTCTTGTGTGTTAACAACGGAAAGCCCAAATTAAAGGAAGTGAGTGGTTTGGCAGTTGAAAACAGTTGTACTTGGGTTTGCTAAAATATCTTTCCACTACCGTGTTTTAACTTGTTTTAATAGTACTGAAGATATCCTTTTATTAGTTGTAGAGCAGTCTATGAATATTTACCTGTCTGTTAGGTGCATCTATTATAGGGAACACAGAGAGGAGATTATTTCACTTTAGGACACTGTTTCTTTGCTGAGCGTGGGTTAGTGAAAAACCAGTTTTGGCTCATGTTAGTGGAAAGTCACTCAGTGAGGAGTGGAGAGGACAGTGTTTCTATCCCCTTATCTGTGTAATGAGTATTTGGTTTCCATGGTCATTGCAAGTTCAGATCAACAGCAACGGTGTTGTAACAGAGTTCTACTTTTTATTCAAACTTCTGGCAAGCTGTCCTTTCATTTCACTTTCTTAAATGGGACAATTGAAGACATGCCAATTTTGTTTTTGAGTGGGCCCAGGTTCAAATGGAAGTTTGGCAACTCCATCAGTTGTGTTGTTTAAATCTTTACAGTTTCAATTTCCTCAAGCACCAAGTGGAGACGATAGGATGTAACTCACAGTTTTATAATAGTGAGAAGTCAAACTAAGTAAGTGCATGTATGAAAATACATAGTATAGTTCCGATTTTCAAGTCAATTGGGAACTTGAATTGGGAACAACTTTTTCTTCTTCAGAATAATTACTTCTGCTCTGTAGAGTTTTCTTTTCTTTAATTTGTGTTTTCCACAATGTTGCTTTTGCTATTTACTTCTTCTGATGGCATTTTTATTGTGCATGGCTGGTTGACTTCCCAGCAGTCATTGTACCAACCTCCCACTGTGTAGGAGCCATGAGGTTTGTGTGTTTGACTTACTCTTCTCTCAGCTACAGGGATGGAGCCTGAGTGATCTAAAACAACCCATAAAATGTTAGCCCCTTTATTGGTTCAGGACACTCAATTTGACTCGCTTCAATCAGACTCAAGCCAAGTTGAGAAAAGGGGATAAAATTGCATCATCCCTCTTATTGTTGTCTAACATTTTTTATTATTTTGTAATATTTTTATAGTTCTCATTTACCTTTTATCTATATTTACGAAAGGATAATTTACAGATTCTTGTTGTCTAACATTTTTTATTATTTTGTAATATTTTTATAGTTCTCATTTACCTTTTATCTATATTTCCGAAAGGATAATTTACAGATTCTTGTTATTGTTCCTAAAGTTATTTGTTATTGTTCAAACAGTCTTCAATTAAGTCTTCAATTATTTGAAGGGCTTCCGAACAAGAAGTTTCTTGAAATGTACATTCACTTCGCCATTAGTAAGGAAGGGTTCACTACAGCACAAGGAATATAGTCAATGGTATTATAGTACTAGCTATGTACGATGTCAGAGGCACAGTAAACTTGGGGTTATCGCTTTGTGAGGTGTGCAAATGTCTAATCATTATGTTGTTTTATGCACCTGAAACTAGTTTATTTTATTTTATTTTTTTAAATAAGGAAGGATTCACAATCTTAAGGTAAAGTGACTGTGCCTATTGCAGGCTTTCATATCTGTAATGATCAGGCTTTGCAGTACCTAGTTCTCATGTCTTAAAATCTGCCTGGCACCTATCCCTGTAAAGGAATGTGATCTGAAATGAATCTTCATCACTGACTTCAAAATAGCAATTTACCTCACTCCTAACTCTGCAACCCTATGCTGCACTATTTCTTTTAGAACATAACACATATCACTTTCTAGTATACTCTATGTTCTACTTTCTCTTTTTTAATTGTTAATGTCTATCTCTACCTATTAGAATGCAAGATTTTCCCATTCAAGTTGTTTTTTGTTTGTTTCACTCGTATATTGCAATACTTCCTGAAACATATGAGGTTCTGAATGACTGTGAAATCAATAAATACATAGATATGTATGTACAGATATGCATGCATGCATACACTTGTAAGTTTTTCCATTGTTTCATGTTAGGTTTTACAAAGATAAGATTATATTATGCACTTTTCTCTGTATGTTTGTTTTTGTTTACTTGTTAATATAAACCATGACCACTCCAAATTATGCATTGAGAGCTTATTGTTGTGGTTATTGAAGCTACACGTTATCACATAATGAAGATGCACCTCACTTTACTCAAGCTCTACCCAACTGATGAGCATTAGGGATGTTTCCATTTTTGCCAATAAAGCTTTATTGTCATAAATCATTAATTACTAGTGCCATTGTATTTAAAGATAATCACTCTGGCACTGAGAATGCTGAGGAAAACATATTATTGTTATTTTTTTAAAAACAGGCAGAACTTAGGCTAAGAACGATATCTCAAAGTCCACTTAATTCTTAGACTACTTTTAAAAGTATGCTTCCATATACTTGAGGTGTTTGGCCTTTCCTTTGCTGTGTAATAGTAAACATCCTTTGCCTATTTTTCTGTCCATTATTTGTGCCTCTTAATCATTTATTTATAAAACATCTTGATTGCTGATATTAATCTTTTGTCTTTCAAGTCTATCACTTTTTACATTTGTATTGACAAACTTTTGCGTGCTATACTTTTTGAAATATTTTTTGTAACTTTAAAAATATTCCCACTTGGTCACTCAGAATTTACAGGTAGTTTATTTGGTGCAACTATTGACTTCCTTTCTGTATTACAACAGGATACTTTTATTCAAAAGCCACTTCAAATACAGAGTGATAAATTGTTCTCATTAAAATAATTTATAGACAGTATGTTCACTGAGGATTTAGATGTAATAAAGATTTCAGTTTCAATCACTCTTGTAATATTTCCCTGGTGTTCTATATGAAAAGCTCAGTTTTTAGGCATTTAAATATGGACCACTAAAGTATTGGAAGATTTTCTTGCTTTTACGTCCCCTAGTGTTACAGGAGTTTTTAAAAAAAAACATTTAAAATCCTTTGTCGACTTAGGTGTAGATGAACATGAAATGAAAGTCTTTTAGAAGCAAAAACAGGCACAGCAACCTCAATATTTCAGTAGCTTAACAACAAAAATGATTGTGTCTTGCTCATATCATAATCCAATACAGAGCAAATCCTTGGGAGTCTCCCCTCCAAGTGGTAATTTAGGGTTTTAGTTTCCTTTCACCTTTTGCTATACATCCTTGCAGTCCTTCCATTTAACTAATGGACATAAATACAAATGAGGGATTGTAAGCATCATACTTCATTTCTGGCCGTCTCTAGGCCACTCATTGGCCACTACTAAGTCACGTGACTCACCCGACTGAAAAGATATCTGGATGGTGTTTGATAAACATGTATTCTCTGCCATGACAATGAAGATAGAAACTGATACAAGTGATTTATTTTTTCTTAACCCTTGATCATTATCTAAAACATGAATTTAAAACTATTTATAACATAAGTCTAAGCCAGAGTTATAATGTTTTTTTTATTTGTTTGTTTGTTTTTACCTGTACAATGCTCACATATACATCCCATTTAAAGACTCTCACTACCTACTGATGTTGACTGGGATTCTAATCATGCATCAGTTTTAATGGAACCTCTGGCATCAGGGGTGGAACTAAGAGAATATGACTCATGACTGTTGAAAATTAGTGTTAGAGATATTTTGAATATTAGTTACATAATAACGTTAGCCAATATTTGAGAGACTGTGGTAAATGTTTTAAATTTAATCAAATAGCTTAAGATATAAAATAGCTGTATATCTATATGTATATCTATAACTCTATGTATCTATGAAGACTGGTTAAGAAATAAGGTGATCATAACCTTATGTCTTACTTTCTGGTCACTCTAATAACATAAGCTACCAGTTAGAACTAATCGATACCCAATTTCTGCAGACATCTTTATCCACATCTGAAACACCGGATTCTCATTTATAGCCTTGGTTCTTTCTCATCCTGATGAAAGCTAAGGCCATTCAGAAGTAAAGTGAAGATCTGAAATTTACACCTCACTTTTGGTGATACTATCACCTTAACTTTTGCTATATTCTAATACTTGTAGTAATGCCTATTTCCAGAGATGAAATCTGTACCTCACACTCACTTCTGCATCCTGGATTTCTATTGCATATTTTAAGACTGAGTCAAAAGATCTTATACTTCCTTATTTCCTCATAGTACTAAAGTCCTTATCCTACACTCAAATTTGGGGGCTGGCACTCTACTACCTTCTGATAATCACCTCTAATTTGGTCTGCCTGTGTGAAAATTCAACTTAACTTATATTTGCAGAGGTCACTGTCTGTTCGAATAGTCTTTCCCTGAATTGGATTTTCCTCATACCTCATAAAGTCAGCTATACTGAGCACTATTTATTGTATTAAACTTCAAGCTAATAACCTCCATCAGGCTCTGGTTCCTTAGGACCTGACTCCATCCATAATCCAATCTAATTCTAAACCCTTCCATCCTCCACATTACCCACTTCACCTCTCCTTGATGGGCCATACCCAAGATTGTTCCAAGTCTTGACTCAAAATGCTGTTTGTGTGTGTACATGTGCATGGGCAATGTGTATGGCTATGGGTGTGTATATGTAGATTTATCTATGAGTGTATGTACTGTATTTGATAATAAACCATTCTAATAGAGACATTAATTTGGATGCTTTTGCTCACTTATCTTCATGTGTTTATTTTCATTGTGCATTCACTTGAAACAGCTTAACTTTCTTTAGTAATTTTTAAATTAAGTTATTTTATTAGTTGCAACTACTGATCCCTTGTTTGTTTATGTTATTAAAGCCAGAGCTTCAAAGAACAAAGGGGGGGGATATTAATTCAGTTTGAACATGCAGATGGGGCCACCCATGTAATTGTTTGTTTCCTCAAACTCATTAGTTTGCTACTGTGTAGAGGGGTGCCAAACACTTATGAATCCAGATTAAATAGTTGAATAGCATCATGTAGGCTTAGCTTTGGAAAACATGACAGGATCAAAAAAGACTAAGGTATATGATTTGTTGGATGTGTTATGGCTTATCTCGAATGATGGAATAGCAATTTAGTGACATTGCTTCTACTGCTTGTTGTGATTGGATTGGCCAAACTTTTCAGTCCCAGTCTGGTTCTGCTTAAGGCTTTATTCTGGGAATGCTAGAAGAATAAACATTAAGCTTCTTGAAAGTTTTACAGTTCTTTCATCAGAAATTTTGCTCTAAAATTTAGAATATACATACTCGTTTTTCATCTATTGCTTAACATAATTAGTCTTTGTAGTTTGTATCTTCATGCTCTCTTTCTTTTAAAACTCTAGGCCTGTGAAGCAAACCTTTATTGTATAAAACTGAACTCTTTCTTTTCCGACAGTCACCCAACAACATACATCTACATGATCTTTTCTCTATTTATGTCTTTAACCCCACTATTTGCTACAATATTTCCCTTCATCTGTATTGTTTATTGACTTTCTTGAATACTGTCCCTCCCACCCTTTGTTGACCAATGTTACTTATCATAGTGGCCTCAGAATAAATGACACCAAGGAATGACTATCCTGTATACCCCCTTCTAAATCAACCCCTGTTTTAATTGCTCATTTCATTCATAGCATTTCTTCAAACCATTTCTCATAATTTTCAATTATATTTATTAGTGCTTATAAAAGTCTATTCTACATTTTCTACACTAAAGTCCTCATGAAAGCTAGTTCACTTGTTTTTTAATCACATTATTCTATCATGAATAAATGAGTATACAATTATTTATCAATGTGTTAAATGACAGCACTGAGAGAACTTTTGATATAATAATATCTAACCCTCATCCAGCGTCAACCCAAGGATAAATATACACTTATTCTTTTCTTCCCTCCACAGTCATATTCCTGTCCAGCTTTTCCTGTCCTACACATTATTGTTATGACCTGAGGTTGATCTCCCTTATCACCTGCTGGTAACTCTCAGTACCCAAACTCAATCTGATGCCAAAGAACAAGCGATCCATTGACTTACTTTTGCAAATGTCCATTTTCCGAGGTACAAAGAAGAGTGGAAAACGAGAACAAGTAGAACTCAATGGACAATAACTAACACCTTGTTGAGAAATAAAAAGATTTTGAAGTGCAATAAAGTTGGGTGAAATGCCAGGTTCACGGCTTTCTCTCTGTAGACTTTGGTTAATTACTGTAAATGTATAAGTAGATTTTCTTATACATGCAAAATGGGGGTGCCAGTTCCTATCACATAGGGTTATAATCAGAGCGGAGATATCATATTCTAAAAATTCTACATACAGCAATGCCTGGAATAAATTTCATAAGTGAGAATTCACTTCTCTTCCCCTTTAACTAAAGCTTTTTAATCTAGAAATATAAAGAAATGTCTAGGTCACACTGACTAATAAGAATGGTAAATTCATTAAGGGGTCTTTAGTTAAGACCCCCTGACTGATAAACAACAAAAAATGCAATATACTTTTATTTGTTAAATCTGTCTAGTCGTACTCCCACTTATTCCTTCAAGTAATTCTTGATTATTTAGTAACATTTATATGATTGGGCTGACATTCAAATATTGTGAAATGTTTTTATTTCTTAAAAACTCTTACAATTACAAAACATGCTTATTTAAATCAGATAAATTTATAAAATATATTAGAGAGGAGAAATAATTTCCATGTTATCAAACCCATACATATAACACTAGGTACCAAGAAATTGCTCTTCACCAAAATCATTAAAATATATTATCACATAACCAGAGTTCTGTTATATAAGGATGATATAGGGATAATTAAAATCTACTTTTAAGTCAGTATGAAAATTTTGAAGGAATAAGAATTACTAAGTTTATATTATTGCTTTTAGATGACAATCAATAGTCATTAAACTATTAAAGGATGTATTAGCATATACTTTAATTTAAAACAAATATCTATATAGCTTAGTCTAATTAATAAGTAAACTATGTTGCAAGCAGGACCAAAATGAACACTGAGCCTATTAAAGGAAAAGACACATTAGGATTAAAATGATCAAGAAAAAATTACTTGTGTAATGTACTACATAACTGCATTGAGATTAGAATTGTTTTTATTTTTAAGAAACAACAAATATTTTCCCCAACTTTTAAATATTCTATAAAGTAATAATTTGAAATGTTTTATATTGCATCACTGATTGCTAGAATGACTATCATTCAAGATGTTTTCTTCCCATAAGATTTTTTTTTTTACTTTAACAGTAAGTTAAAGTGACCCAAAATGCAATGTATATATAGTGAATGAATAGTCTTCCACTGTGAGCTGCCAGGAGGTCTAAAGATCTGTTTTCTCTAAGCAGAAGCTAATTGTTTACTGCTTGGTTTCTTCTTAATATATTCCCATTAATTAGGATTAGATTTAAAAAATCAAAGATAGCGAACTCTAAATAATGTGGCTTAAACAATGCAGAATTTCATTTTTGTTTCACATAAATGTAGTGTGTTCACAGCCTGTATAGAGGCTACATATGAGTGAAGAAATAAAAACTGTATATTGTTTGCTTTGTGGTTTTAAGCACAAAGTTTTCACCTCACTGTCTAAGGCGCTTGCTTAAACTCCATCCATCATATTGCCATCCTCTATCAGAAAGGAGGAAAAGGAAACAAGAAAATCACTCCTTTTAAGGAAACTTCTGAGAGGTTATTCATACTATTTTCACTTTTATCACAAATTGACCGGAATTTAGTCAGGCAATTGCCAAAGCCAGCTTATCTGAGATTCTGGGGAATCTTTAGCCAAGCAGTCTTGGTGGCCAGCTATTTTTATTGTAGAAGAAGGGAATGAATATTGGGCAGAAACAACATTCACTCTCTTCCACATACCTGCACAAAGAGAAAGTTTGCAACTTGAGGTACCAATATATGAGTTGTCTTTCTTCAGTAATACTTGGATATGTATTTCCTACTTTCTCTACCATTTATTTATAGATATCAGAGTGCTTTAAGTATGGAGGAAAGGTATAGATGGAATCCTGATTTGGCTAAGCCTGTCATGCAGCTGGGTCTCCTTTGTTAGTTCTGACCAATAAATATAAATATATCCAATACATATGAATGTATGTAAGCTGGATCCCTTCAGGTAAGGTGTCCTCATCCATACCAAAGAGCATTCCTTTTTCTTCCTCTGAATATTGCGTGTGTATAATTGATGTTTGGAATAGTGGGAGACACACTAATATCATCCTGAAGGTAAAGACCATATATAGAAGAGGAAAAAGACAAGAGAACCAGGAAGAAATGGAGCTGGATCTTCACCTGCCATTGCTGGAGACTCCTTGTACCTGAGGTTCATGTTATGTGATGTAATAACTATGAATGTCATAATAAGTTATTATAATGTTATTATAAATTTGATTTATTAAAATATGTGAATAAGTGCTTAGAAAGATTATATTTATTAAGTTTATAAGTATACCATGTCAGGTATTTGAAGTGCTTGTGAAAAGTAGTAATATTAAATAAATAAATATAATTTGAAATGCTTATGAAAATTGATTAATTAACTTTAAAAATAGGATTATTTTGAACAGAATTTAATCAGTTAACAAGGATTTAACTGAACATTGATAAGTGACTGGAAATATTAATTTTTAGAGTCAGAAAATTGGCTTAAAATGACAAAGAAAATGAAACGTTTTAAATTTGCATGTTTTAAAATAAATACTGATTAGACTAATAATAATTAAAACATAAAATATGCCAAAGGTCCCTTTGGATATATACTCTATAAAGAATAAAAAAATAAATAAAGCACATTGTCAACTGATTAAAAAACATGACGCATGCAACAATAACAGGCCAATATTTACAAGATTTTACTTAACTTATTAAATGATAAGGGAATGAATTGAATGGCATGATTGCTTCAAAGAACATTTAAGAAGATAAATATAAATAGGAAATGTTAGGATAAGATTTATTGATTAAGATACAAAGCAGGTTAATGACCAACAGGGCATTTAACTTTTGGGATTATCTGTTACATCAATAAGAATAATTTCCATCTTTTCTGAATAAAAATTTATGACTTTACATAACTTTCCTAAATCTGGATTGCTGATCAATAATAAATACTAATCTGAACTATTTCCTAACTATATAATCCTTAAGTATATTCCCCTAGACGAAATTTATGTGAACTTCCTCGCCTTCGACAGTGAAAACATCCCTGCCCAAAATTGTTTCCTTGTTTCCAAGACTTAGATGATTGGTCCTTAATCTCTGAAGATTATCACAATAATCTCAAAAAGGCTAGCATTTTATCAAACGTATCATGATTATAAACATAGGCAGAGCAAGATTGTTGGTTAACCGTACAGGACTCTTGGCATTTGCTTTACAAATCTAAGACAATTCCTAAGGCCACAAAACTAATTTTGATTACTCAGTTTTCATAAAGAATCTCAGATTAGATTTTTAGCTCCTATTGTGTGCAATTCTACCCCAAGAGTAGTAGTTTCTCATGGAACTCCTTCCACCATATTTTCCCTGTAGAACCTATAACTCGGGGGAATTCCTACCTCCTTATCATCTATACGATTGGGACTCTAAACCAGAAATCAAGTTAGTTCTGGTTATGGCTCCCTAGGAATTGGCTCCACATATCAATCACCATTTATTTCTTAATAGTGTGCTTGCCATGTCTGACACAATGCAAAGGCTTCTCAAGTATAACACTTCACACACAAACACACATACGTGCACACACACACATAATCCTCATACCACTATTCATATTTCCTGCAATGTAGACAAGCAATGCAATTCTAAGTCCTCTTTTATTAAATCTATTTGTTGCTATAATTCTTTAATTTCTGTCTCCTTTTTAATTAACATATTTTGGACTATTGAAACAATATAGGGTATTATAGAATGTTAAAAAATAAAGATCCATATAAAGAAATTAAAAGTCATGTATCAACTCATATTTCAAGATAACTTGTTTTAATATTTTAAGCTATTCGCTAACTAGTTTAACATTTGGAGCTAACTTTGTGTCATTACACTGATCCTGGATTAGCGCTTGTTGCTGCTCACACCATAACAAACGCTCCTATCTGCCCAGGGCTTCTGTTTTCATGTATCCCAGAGGCTGTTACAGCTCATATGGCAAACTACTGTTGCTCCTTCCTCGAGACTATGATCTTGTTTTATCAAGGGTGCTGCCACCATAGGCCTAATATCATCTCAGGATACTAGAAATAGTTTGCTATTTGATTCTTTTGTTTAATAATTAAGACACAGACATTTCAGGAAAGAAATACAAGTCGTGTGGATCCCCTTCAAACTCACGGGAGTGACCTACTTTATTGAAAATCCTTTATTTACAAACAAAACTATAACTATAGCAGTTAGGACACAGAGAGTTATAGCATAAAAAAGTGTATGAACTAACGTAGAGTGAAACGGATCCCCATGGAATAAAACAATAGAAGAAGGTTTCATGTGTGTGGTTTTATCTGGGCCTTAAAAGAAGTCTTGACTAAAATAAGCAGAGAGGGGTGGGAGAATACTTAAAAAAAAACACAGAAGAAGAAATGCACAAGAATTGTTATATGGATAACCAATAGTCTTATGTGACCACATCTTAACATATATAATTCAACTGAAGTGTTTTTCCATTTCTTAAATACTTTATCAACACATCCAATAATAGTTTTACGACATACACAGCAAAATTGATTGGTTTGCTACAACCACTATCACTGAGACCAAAATGTAAAACAAGTCTAATCATTCTCAAGTTACATTGCTTTTTAGTATTATAGTGCACACTGAGCAAGCACATTCTTCTTTGGTTTAATAAAAAAAAATAATAATAACTTTTTTTATTTTAAATCACACATTTAAAAATCCTAGAAGAAAATATAGGGAAAATTTTTCATGATACGGGACTTGACGATGATTTCCTGGATGTAACACCAAAAGCACAGGCAACAAAAACAAAAATAGATAAACGGGATTACATCAAAAATTTTTAAATGCATCAAAGGAAACAATTAGAGTGAAAAGGCAACCTACAGAATGGGAGAAAATATTTTCAAATATTCAAAATGAGCAAAGGATTCGAATAGACTTTATCCAATGATAATACCCAAATGGCCAACAAGTATATGAAAAGCTGCTCAGCATCAATAATAATCAGAGAAATGCAAATCAAAATCACAATAAGGTGTCCTCACACCCATTATGATGACTATCAAAAAATAACAAGTTCCAGCCCGTGGAGAAATTGGAACCCTAGTACACTGTCGGTGAAACTGTAAAATGATACGACTGCTATGGAAAACAGTAAGAAGGTTCCTCAAAAAATTGAAAATACAATTATCATATAAGTCAGCCATCTCACTTCTGTGTAAATATTTCAAAATATTGAAAGCATAGTCTCAAACAGATTTTGCACACCTATCTTCATGGCAGCTCTATTCACAATAGCAAAGAGGTAGAAGCAACCCCAATATTCATTAAGAGATGAATGGATAAACAAAATGTAGTATGTGCATTCAATGGAGCATTACTCAACCTTAAAAAGGAAGAAAATCCTATCCTATGCTACATGGATGAACCTTAAGTATCATTATGATAAATTCACTATGTGAAGTGAAATAGCCAGTCATGAACAGACAACTACAAAATGATTCTACTTATATAAGGCATCCAATCAAATTCACAGAGATGGAAAGTAGAATGGTGGTTATCAAGGGCTGTAGAGAGGGTGAAAAGAAGCTGTAGTTTAATGTATATAGAGTTTCAATTTGCAAGATGAAAAAGGTCTAGAGATTTGTTTCACAACAATGTAAATATACTTAATACTACCGAACTGTGCACTTAAAAACGGTTATGATAAATTTTAAAAAATTTAAAAAAAAAAAAAAAGTTAGAGATTTGTAAGTGGTGTTTTAGATGTTTTAATCCAAGCCTTGGATTTTATGAGTGCAACACCGGATGATGGGTGATTATCCAGCCAGCCAAAGAACAGATCCAGGAAGGGAACATATGCTTCCCAATACTCCCTCTTAGGTATCTGCATCTGCTAACTTGATCCACTTGTGTCCCTGGACAATGTCTCCATCCAGTAGTAAAAGTCTAACTCTCCTGCTGTTTGATGAATGACTATGTGATGTAAAAATCAAGAGGGTGGACATTGACCCAACGTACACCATTTATCTAAAAGGAGATGGGTGTCTTTGTTTGTTCAAACTCTAAGACAAGTTTGGCATGACATTTTTGAATGACCTGTTTTTACGAAGTACTTTCGTTGCTTAAAGACACTTGGATACATTTATAAATATAAATATTCAGATAATCCTCATCACAACCTTCAATATACAGTGCAGGATTAAGCAGATTTAAATACTTCCCTCTATATACCTTTACACATAAACACACACACACACCGACACACACACACGTCTGATAGAATAGATACTCACTTTAATCTTAGGTAACGTCAAATTCTAATTTTATAAACAGAGTAGGAAATGCTAATATATGGAGATGAAGGAAATTACAATTATGCCTATCATTTCCACAAATCAGATGCCAGTGTCAAAGCTTTGCTGCTCCTTTGCATGCCTGGCTGAGGACACTAACACAGTGTGCTACAGGGAAGAAAGGTCAAGGCTTGACTGAAGGGGAGGGAAATGGAAGTCTCCGTGGGATCAGGTAGGTCTTGGAGATAAAAATGGTCCAAAAGAAGTAGGGAGCACAGATAAAGTCATACAATATAGAGTATTTGCTTTAGAATCTCTTCTTCAGCAATGGGCATGTGCCAGACAGAGTGCTTATAGTTGGCTTTACAGAAATAAATAAAACTAAGCCCATGGAAACTGGAAGAGTCAGGACTTCAAGCTCATTTGGGGTTCACTGTTAATATATAAAAGGCAGACAACTAAGTTCACGAACTTTTCACTGTGTAAGTGCATGGTGGAAAGTTCAAGAATTTAATTGTCTGATTTTTCATAAGCTGATGAATCATGAGTCACCAAGTCAATGGTAGAGATGAAAGTAGGAGAACAGTGTTTTAGATAAACTTCAAGACCATCATTTCATAAACCAATTATCAGTATAGAAATGCTTTAACATTAGGATTAACAAAGAAAACGATCTTCATGTTTACCACTTTCAATAATTCCCAATTTCAAATGTTTGAATGTACACCACCTCTCTTATGGCAGCTACCAAGTTACTATTGAAATTCTCCGTGGGTGTGACTGTGTCGGCACTTTTTACACAGTATTTTAAAAGATTTCAATAATTTCAATTGATTACAGGTCACATTCCTAATACAACATTGTTGTTAATATAATTACAAAGAACCTTTTTTCTTATATAATAATGCCATAATATAGAACAGAAAATGTAAACATCCTCCATCAGGTAGAGGTCATGTGTTTGGTTAGAGGTGAGAGGATTATACTCAAAACTGTTTCATTCGTATGTTAATCCACAAATCTTTATGAGTGACTTTTTATACCCTAGGCATTTTCTCTCTGGAGATGCAAAAAAAAAAAAAAAAAAGTCATAGACGTATCTCTTGAAAAGCCTACGGTATAGTGGACAGAATAAACCTATAAAGAGATAAGTATAATAAATCGTTGTAGAAGCTAAACAAAATATAGTGCAAAGGGGGATGGAAAACAAAAGAGGAAAGTTCTCCTTGAGGGGCCAGAAAAGGCTCCCTAGAAGAAGTGCCACTTGAGCCGGTCCTTGGAAGAAACTTCTAAAAGTGCATTAAAAAGTAGAAGGAAAATACAGAGTCAACACTATGGTACAAAAATTGAGAAAGTCCCCAAGAGTGAAAAGTCTGGCGAGGTATGTTTCAGGCAGGCTGAGCACCTTCAATTTCATTCACAGGAAGGAAAGCTCAATCTCCAGTGAATACAGAGGAGGTTCCATTTGATTATTTTTTTATATTCAGAGAAAAATGGTAAATTTACATTATACAAAGCAGTGACTTTTCTTTTCTTTTCTTTGAATGGGGTGACCAGAAATATATAAGACAATATTGCTACTGAGTTAAAGTTTTCCTGAAATGACTGGGTTCTAATGCCAGATTAAACTGCTCTAGTCTTGGAATACTGTTTAAAATAAATGTCGACCTCTCCAACATTGGAGAATGTGCATTTCATGATGAGTGTAGAATACACACGAAGGGTGATGTGTTTACCTACGCTGCCTTTCCTTCCAACACACTAAATGCTGGAGGCCACCTAATGATTTGACAAGTTAGAGATGAAGGCAGGTAAAGATATACCATTAGATGGTTTGTATATCAATTACTATGCAATATGATGTTTCTGTACATTTCCCCCCTTGGCTATGCAGGTAACTAAAATTAATTGCTACATAAAACCAGGCCATAATGTCAAAAATACCAATAATACAATTCTTTAGACATTGCAAAATTAAAGAATAAATCACTGAAGTATGTTTTTACTCATTAAAATTCCTCCAAAATTATAGTTGTAGCTATTAAAATATTTCAAAAAGCAAGATGCACATCAGCACTATCCCAGTGTTTCTCAGTCTGATATTAATATCTCCTGAAGTTATACGAAATAACTTTTTTCTGTAATAGTTGACATTGTAAGAAGCACTAGTTATAAATAATCTAAAATGCTCTCTAATTGCTCTAGTAAAAAATATAAAATATAATCCCACTTCCCCTTATACAATGCATCTTTTTTTTTATTCAGACATTCACTTAAGCATGTATGTAAAAAATAATGACACAAAACTTATTTTGCAAGATGTATGCATGTCCTTTGTAAAAATACCAGGTTTAATATGGAACAAGAAAACGTAAGATTTTTAATATTTTTCCTCGTATTAGACTTTCCTATGATGAACCTTTGCCCAAATTATACCTTTTCATTTTTGTACCAAAGGATGCTCACAGTATTTATAGAATATTCACAAGTAAACAAATGGCGTTTATCTAATCAACCATGCTACCGTTTTCATTGAAAGGGGAATGACTTCTTCCTGAATTTTGCAATCATCCTTTTGCTTAGCATTTCTTGGAAATTAGAACAGACAGTTTGAGATCATGAATAATGACATAAGACAATGGAACTCTGTCATGTATAAATACAACCCAGGGGCTGACAATGTCTGAATAATGCTTTAGAATCTTGTTTTCTCATTAGGACCAGAGTTATTTTTATAATGTCCTACAGGAACCATTTAGAACAACACAAGGTTCAAAATGAAGGCCAGCTTGGAAAGATACAGAAATTGTTTTTGAGTTTCCTCCTATGCAAGAATCTCTCTGGCACCATTGTTATTTTAAAAGACAAATCATTACTGTAGAGAAGAATGAGGTCATATTAAATTAAATGATTCTGAAGAGATTTCATCATATACTAAAATGGTTTTGAAGAAGTAATTCTCCACTGTAGGTTAATAATTTTTTTTTTTTTAAATAGACTCCACATTTTATGAGCATGATTGCTCAGCTCTATTGAGAAAAGAAAATTGAAAAGAAAATAAAGGCTTGTTAATTAGAAAATAATAACGGTGGTAATTAGGGTTTTACATCCTCAAGCACTTCGCAGAGACGAGTGAATAGTGTCTGATGTAGGTAAGCAAAACTAGGATGGATTCTGCAAATGAGACCACACAGAATGTCTGTGACACAGTTGGGATTAAGTTCTTGCCTCTTCTAGTTCTAACCGGTCAGATTCCCACCAGTTACTCCTCATTCAAGGACTGATTTCAGGCCCAGAAATGAACGTCTATTCTTGAAAATCTTCAAATGGGCCATGCTTTTGTCTTAAATTCTCCACTCTAAAAGGGCTTTATGTGTGTGTGTGTGTGTGTGTGTGTGTGTGTGTGTGTGTGTGTTTGAGAATGATACAAGTCTAAAGTGGGAAGGAACACATTGTTTCAAATAACAATAAGAATGAAAATAGATTTGTTTCCCACTTCCTGAATTTTCTCAAACCCAACTTTGTTTGTTGTGTGATTCATTTCCTTTCCTAATTTAGAACGAAAATTTTATTTATAGTTTTATTCAGCTAATAATAAATCTGCAGATAGGTTACGTTACCTATGATATCTTATGCTTTCTTTTAGCAGTTAATGGCTGTAGTCAAGTCATTTCCCATGGGGGAAATTAGACCAAATGGACTTATCATACTGTCCTATGGAAAAGCTTAACATTTAAAACAGAGAAAAAATTTGGAAGATTTGAAAGAAGATGGCAAAAGTAAATTGTGAAGTCAGAAATGCTTTAATCAATATATACAAATTGAAATGGATGAAAATGACATTCAAATAGCTTCACTGGGAAGAGTATCAAACTCAATAGTCCAAAGCAAAGTTTTCCCTCTGGAAACCCTACTATTAATATTCAGAAGAGACCTGTACCACAGTCAGAGCACAGATAAGGCTGTTGTGGTAGAAAGGAGAAATTCTTATTGAAGTTTGCCTGCAAAAAATGTCCTGGAATCTAGAAACTGCTCTGTTCTCAGTATTGCCACATTGCAAAAATTGTAAGGAGCAGTTAAAAGCTGCTCACCCCTGCATTGTTACATTAAAAATAGTAACACTGTTATGAATTAGCTTGGTCAGGTATTGAAGTTGGAGTGCCTCATAGGTTGATTTGGCAATTTCCAGCTCCCAAATCCAGAAATCAATCTGTGTCATTTAAGAAATTGCTGGGAAAATGCATTTGGCATCAACTCCGGCTGTTTGCCACACACACCTCAAAATGCCATGATTTTATGTATAATGAGAGGCTACAATGATCCAAGAATTTTGGATTGATTCCAGTGTCTAGTGAGCTGGGGCCTGGACACATAAGGAATGTTGGATGAGACAAGAACCTCAAAATTGCAGCTGAAAATTATTGTGGCTTCTTTGTGGCAAGGAGGCCATTACTTGGCTGAGACATAGAAATAAAAACAAAGCAAATGAATACAAATTCCAAATATGTAATTTAGTATTTGTCCATCAACATTTTCCACATTCATTATGGAATAAAGAGGGTATGGACTTCACATCTGAAATATATGATATTATCGGAGGATGGAGAGCAAAGATAAGGGGGCAAAAATTATACCAAGATTTTTAAATACAGATAGTCAAAAAATAGTGGTGACATCGTCAGAAACAGTAAAATTTGGAATAATCAGTGGTTTGGAGGAGACATATAGTGTATTTCATTTAGATTCAATGTGTTTAAGGTAATAAGGAGATTTATTTATTAATAAGTAAAGAGACATTAATATTTAAGTGGACTATTCCACACATCAGTGGAAATTTGAAACGACAGCTTCAGTGAGTTAGAAGGTAAAGGTGTACATTTAAAATCTTGAAAGCAGATGTGGTGAATTTCACTATGTATTTAAGAGTAGAAAGTAAATCAGTGTGGGACTAGCCAGGCCTTTGGAAGTAGCAGAATTATGAGATCATAAATGAATTGAATACAAAGGGGACAAAGAGTAGGAGTCAAATAAGCACCGTATGATTTCATCGAACCAAAGAAGTTCACAAATAAGTTCTTTAACTGTCTACTGAGTTGAAAGCAGATCTAAGGTCCATGGCAAGAACCACCGTTGAATTTTGTTAGTGTGATTTCCACAAAATACTAGTGGTGGAAATCAGATTTTAAAGAGTTAAAAAGGGAATAAGTTTTGCCAAAGTAACGCTGGCAGAAATAAACCACTAATATGACATATATTACCAAAAAATAGGAGAGCAGAATGAAAGGTGGCTAAGACAATATAACTGCTTTTAAAAAGTGTGTTTTGTTGTTATTGTTTTTCCGTTTACTACCTTTTAATAGAGGGAAACTCAACTTCTTTACAGACTTTAATAGAGGCTTACAGACTTTATTAACTTCTTTAATAGAGGGAAACTCAACTTCTTACAGGGATGAGAAATTCACTTGTAATAACACAGAGATGACAGTGTGCTGGCCAAAGAGGGAACAATCCAGTAAACAATGAAATATTAAGCAATATATATATATTTTTTTTCCTTCTCAAGAGAAAACTCTTCTTCTATTCTCCCTGTCTTACGGGGATGGGGTCATTATGCTTGTCCCTCTCCACAGCCAGATGGTTATTCTTCCACCACTACTCATACTCTTTCCTTTGCTACAAACTAAACCATTCACATACGACCACACATCATTCATCTGTCCTCCACAGTTCCAGATATTCAGGCTACCTTACCACTTTCCTCATGAAACTTCAGTTTTTTTTTTCAAAAAGTTTATATCATGTAGGCACTTGCTCTCTTCTTCTTTTAAAATGATTTCAACTGTTGCACTTTTTTTTCTAAAATGTACCTGTAAAGCAGTGTCTTCTTTAAAAATACTGCTTTATTCTTTCTGACAGAATTCTACATCAGTTAACTTTGGCTACATTCCCCCCTGGTTAAAAAAAAGAAAGAAAACGTATCAGCTTACAATATTACAGAATATAGCATTTGCATGCAACTTAGAAAAAGCACCTACAGAAAGACAGGCAAAGTGATAAAAAAGTGTAGTTATCTTAATACAAAGATAAAAATTGCAGCCGTCATACCAGTGAAGGATATTACTTCCCTTTTCTAGCATTTTATATCGGAGAGCTCAGTTTTATTTTCTGGCCAGAGTTTAAAGTACCATCCTATGTTATCGTTAAATTCTATACCATTGGTTGAGACCAAAGACATGCTTTGAAAACAATCAAGTGGCAGAGTTCAAATTCTGTTTCGAATGTTGAGTCTTCCATTGTGAAAGTTGACAATTTTCAACTTAATTATAAAGCAGACCAAGGTTGATTCTAAAGGCAGTAAGTTAAAGAGAGGTTATTGTAAAATATACTAGAAAAATTATGTATACACATGTATTTGTGTGTATATATATATATATATATATATACATACATATATATGTATATATATGTATGTATATATAAAATCTTGATTTGGAGAAAAAAATTAAATTGTCAGTATGAATATTAATGTATAAAAGTTTTAATAAACTGAGTCATATATTTGATCTAATATCACTGACATAGTTTAGACATCTTTAAGAGAAAAAAAAGAGGAATTATGCTGGAAATGTTGTTTGTACATTAAGCGACTAGATAATTTAACTACAGTGCATATCTTGCATATTTTTATGGATGGGCACTCTAGGATGTTTGCTATTAGAACAGAAGAAAAGGGCCATGTTTCAGACAAAAATGATTAATTATATTTTCAATTATAGGTTGCTTTTGTCATTAATCTTACCGTACAGCTCAATTACCTGCAGGTAGTGTGTTCATGTACTATCATTTATAATTAATGTTTTTGTACTTTAAACAAATAATGGCTTAGAAAAAATTTTGGAACTAGATAACAGTATCTGTCAAATTAGATATATGCCTTAGAAACATATTAAATTCCAAAAAACATTAAACTGACAATTTCTTACAGTTCTCTTTCATTTTATTTTGGTAATAGTGGATAACTAAAATTAATTCTTTCAGAGGGCTGATTCTTTGGCGATTTATTAAGGTATTTAATTTACATGAAAAAATACTGTTTGAAGTTGTACTTCATACAATGATAATAACATATTTCTAAGATGTTTATCAGTATGCTTACATTGTATTTATTTTCATTTTTATCTGATAGTGTACCTCAGATCACATACCTGCCAGCCATAAAATCCTCTGAGGGCTTTCCTTCAGGTTCCAAATGGTACTCAAGGCCCTTACCCAGCCCAACCACACTCAACATGGCATTAGGACCCGACCATCTCTTACACCTCAAGTATCTCCTCACTCAAGACCAGCCACACAGGTCTTCTTGCCCTACGAGCTCCAGGCTGAGGCTCACCCATAGGTCTCATTTCCTCAGCCAGAGAAGTGGCCTTCCAGGATAACAGTTACACAGCTCCCTCTCTTCTTTCAGAACTCTGTCTACATGTTAGCTCTTCATGGATCTTTGCTGAACAGCCTCCCTAAAATTTTGCCTCATCCTTCTCTATTTCCTGCTTGTTTTTCAGAGTTGCTCATCACTGTCAGTATTATACATTTAGTATTTAGTCTTTCTTTCTCAGCCGTTTACAAGCAAAACACACACACACACACACACACACACACACACTTTCTCTCTCTCTCTCTCTCTCTCTCTCTCTCTCTCTCTCTCTCTCTGTCTTTAAAACCTGATTCATCCACAAATCAGAACTCTGTCCAGAGCGGAAAACAAAATATACTCATATTACTGATCAGTATGATCTTTTTGACATCATTCTACTCTGTTGATTACTCTGGGCTTTTGTTTTGCTTTTTGTATTTTTTCGTTTGTTTGTGGTTTAAGAAACTGTTTTCTCTTTGCTGCTGTGTCAATTCTTTGAGGGTGTTTTTCCCCAAACTTTGTTACTACTCTTTTGCCACCATCATATCCTTCAGATCCATTTTCAAAATCAATCCTGAAGCTGACAACAGTATACCATTTTTACTGCTGTTTCCCTGGAACAAACCACCATCAATTCTCAGGTGAATTCTATACCTTAAGTATTCTCCCTTTTCCAATCCTTGCTTTCCTAGAGTCTATTCTCAACAGAAAAGGCAAAGCAAACTTTTAAATATAGAAACTTCTCCCAAGAAGACACACATCAGCCAGCAAATATATGGAAAAATGCTCGACTTCACTAGCTATTAGGGAAATGCAAATAAAAACCACAATGATATATCACCTCACACCAGTTAGAATGGCTATCATGAACAAGACAAATAACAAGTGTTGGAGAGGCTGTGGAGAAAAAAGAACCCTCACACACTGTTGGTGGGAATGCAGACTAGTGTAACCACTATGAAAGGCAGTGTGGAGGTTCCTCAAAAAATTAAGAATAGAATTACCATAGGACCCAGCAATCCCTTTCCTGGGTATCTACCCAAAAACTCTGAAAACATTTATCCATAAAGATATATGTGTTCTGACGTTCATTGCAGCTTTATTTATGGTGGCCAAGACAGGGAAACAACCAAAGTGTCCTTTGATAGATGACTAGATAAAGAAGATGTATATATACACAATGAAATACTATTCTGCCATAAGAAAAGATGAAATACTGCCATTTGCGACAACATTGATGGATATTGAGATTATTATACTAAGAGGAATAAGTCAGACAGGAAAAGTAGAGAACCATACGATTTCACTGACATGTGGGATATAAAACTGAAAACAACAAAAGAACAAGACAGACAAATGAAGAAACAAAAACTCATAGACACAGACAACAGTTTAGTGGTTACCAGAGGGTAAGGGGGGAGAGGGGGGGTGATAGATGAGGGTAAAGGGGGTCAAATATGTGGTGATGGAAGGAGAACTGACTCTGGGCGGTGAACACACAATATGACATATAGATGATGTAATTCAGAATTGTACACCTGAAACCTTGTGATTTTACTAACCATTGTCACCCCGATAAATTTAATTAAAGAAAATTGTATATATAAATATAAACACATATATATTTGTGTGCTTGTGTGCATATATATATATATATATATATATGCATATATATATATATGCACACAAGCACACAGAGGGTACAAAAAAAGTATACACATTTTAAGGAAGGAAAAAACTATTAAAATAGTAATACTAAATATATACCAATAACAAACAATGAATATAAATTATAAGTTATGTGTGCACATTGTTTTGGAACCCTCCATGTATTTTACTTTTTTTATAGATTGTAAGCTTCATGAAGATAAGGGTTTTTGTCTGTGTTGTTTACAGCTCTATTCTCAGGGCCTGAAAAAATGCCGAAAATATAGGAGGTGCTCAATAAATACCTACTGAATAAATGAATAAACACATAAACATTACTCAAAAACAAGGCAGAAACAAGAAAATGTCAGAAAAGAGAGAATAAAATCCCTCATTAAATAAAATTTAGAAACCTATTCAAAATATCATACATTTATAAGATAGACAATTTCCAGAAACTGGTTGTTTTATGACTGTTAATTCTAATATACCTTGTTCATTATAATTACAATTTTATTTGAAATCCATATTCTAATTTAATTCAAGCTAAGGTAAGTTTGGTGGTAAATGTATCCTTTATTAGGACATGAAGTTTTATCAGTTTTCTCAAAAGTGTCACTTTCTTCCCCTTATCCTCTTGGTAATCACTTAGGAAATGAAGATAATTAATTGGTCGTGAGGGATCAAAAATACAAAAGTTTATGACTTTTTTTATCTAGTCATGATCTGCAATTATGATGATAATTAATTGTACAGACACCAGGAAATAAATATCTCAAAGTGATTGCTTGATATAATAAGTGTCTTTTTAGGAGACAATTGTTTACCCTCATATCCATCGTACCATTCGTTCTGTTTGTTTGATCGTTAGATGTTTTCTTGTGCCCTGAAATTTTCATTCTTCCCTGCATTTAGATTTTCCTTGTGTTGGAGTTCCAGCCTTTTAGGATATGAATGATGTTGATATTTAATTTCTGAGTCGTGCTCTTAAAAAGAAAGTACATGTGCCCTCTCCTTCCCTTCTTCTGCACCCTGGAGTCTGTAATGTTGAATCAGCAGATGATGTGTGCATCACCACCGATTTTTCCAAAACAGGAAATAGCCTAGGTAATAGAAGATCTTGGTCATTGACATCAGAAAGCCCTGGGAAAAAAAAATCTATTTGGACATTTACATGGCAGAAAACCAAAAGGCTACCTTTTATAAGACAGTGTTTTACAATCTCATGTAACAACCTAAACTTATCCAAACTAATACAGTCCTGTACGAAAAGTCTTGACTTAGGGTTCTAGTCCTGGCTCTGTTTCTGTCAAGGTGTCCACTTAAGTAAATTCCTGACTGCATTTCACTATGAATTAATTACTTGATCAATCATTACATGTATACCACATGTCAGCAAATGGACAGTCCTCTATGGATTATATGTTCTATAAATAGGATTTAACTAAATTATGTCAAGCTCCTCATGTTAGAGAAATCTCTACACTCAATATTTAATCCTCCTTAACAATGTGAAATACAGAATGTCAGGTGACATAGTGGGGAGAACCCCACAATGAAATGTGCATGGACTTTGGAGTCAGAGAAGTTGTATTGGTCAACCCAGATCACTCACTTTAAACTGTAACATCAGGCAAGTTGCTTTATCTTAACGCAGAAAATTTTATTTTTTTCACATTTAAATACAGATAAATGTATCTATTTTATAAGGATATTTCACAGAATAAATGAGATAACATAAGCAGACACTTATTATAGTGCCTAACAAAATTAGTGTTCACTATATGGTGGTCATAACTATTATTATTATGATTATTGTATTGTTCTAATCTTCAGCTAATTATAGTTGGAAAAACATATAGATAGTACAGATATATATAGATAGATAGATAGTATATCATATATACTATCTAGTATACTATATATATTAGATAGTATATTATATATATATATAGTATAGTATATACTAGATAGTATATTATATATACTATAATACACAAATGTAGCTGGAATTCTACAAAAATATGCAATTTCTGGTCAATGGTATTACTTTTATGATCATAAGTCTTGACCATTGAAACAATTCAATTTTATATCCCTTTGAATTGTTTCAATCCTATAGATACCAGTAAATGTATGTTTAAGGGGAAAAAAGACAGGCTCTTCTAGAATCCCCTCCAGGCCCCTATATGATCTCGAGCAATTATCCCATAAGTTGTAGTAAATAATCACACTTAATTCAGACAGGAAATTTCACTTCTCTAGAGTGGGTATATGTAAAACCTTGGTTTTGAAAGTTCGCTGTTCAAGTTAGCAGTAAGCTAGTTCTCCAGTGTGTTATGAGAGTACAACATGAGTTATAGAAGACATCTTTGACTATTAGTGATTAGAAAAAAAAACAAAAAATTCCCTGAACACTTTATTCAAACCAGGTTACAAGTCCCACAGGTCTGGCCAAATTCCAAACTAAATAATGACATTCTGCTCTACATACCTACTTTTCTTTCACAGAAGAGAAAAAAAATTGTGACTTCAATCCAGTGTCATGGGATTTTAGAAAACAATCATACATCTACAGACAAGGCCGAGAGGGAAACCTAGATTCAAAACCCAAAAGCAGTGTACAAGGTGAGGAATAAGTATGTGTGTCAAAGAATAGAGGAGTAAATCACGTTCAGAGCTTTAATTAACAATGTGGCCAAAGAGCTGGCGTTCGGGAGCTATGACATGAAAGGGATATAAAATATAAGGAGTTTCCAAAAAGAGTCTTATGTTATGGAAAGGTGGTAAGACGCTTATTCGAAGGATTTTTCCATGGGATAAAGGGAAAGGTTTGCCCTGAGTAATGTGTTCATGATGAGAAATGTAATAACAAGGATGAAACTGTTTTACCAGGAATGATTCAAGAGTACATAGTCATGGTACTCAAATTGTTGTAATTGATACCACTCAAAATGACTGCATTTCCTCACATATGTGGTCAGTTACACCCTGCATTTCTGATGGACACAAGGCTGTTGACTGATCACTAATGGTAACTTTTTTGTTCCATTTATTCAATTTGTGTTTTATTCAATTCTAGCCCTAATCAATTATAATAATTCTCAGAAACGACTCAAGTAATATTTCTAGTAAATAAAATTATTCCATTGCTATGTAACAATGAATGATGATAAAACAGGAAAGGAAATATTTAAACTGCTACAAAAGCAAATCATCTTCATCTTCCTCTTAAATAAATTCTTATCTACTGTTCAGGGCAGGATTACATGAAAAAAGTCAATAAACAGACACCATCTGTATTTACACATTAAAACTATTGACATGTTTTGAGAAAACATTAGATTTTTTTTTTTTTAGAATTTTACATTAAAATATCACAGATTTATTATCCCATGTTTGCCCTTTACACATACAGGTGCATTAACCACAATTGGCTTTAACCATCAAAGAGTTTCAAATATTTTATTCAGAAATGAAATCACTCTCTTAAAATTAATGGATTTCAATCCCTGGTACTTTAAACTCTGAAGAACTTCAAAAAAAAAAAAAAGTGAAAACAAATAACTAAATAAAAATAACTTTTTCATTTTAAAGTTTTAAAGAAGTTAGAACAAGTCTAATACCTGGGCCTCCTTCTGGAAAATACAAAATCAAAATACAGAAGTAGAATGCTGGCTGTCAGCTGTTTTTTAAGCTCTTCAAGTGTGCATCTTGGCATCTTGGATTGAGAACTACTGCTCTAAAGAATGTTTTACATTTAAAATAGTCATACGGAGGCCAAGTTCCTGTTCCAACAATTTAATTAATTGTTATGAAATGGTGAGGGGTTCATGCTCCTGAAAACTACAGTGTGAACAAGGGTCTCTCCTACACCTTCCTGGTGACAGCTGCTAAAAAACTCTTTGAAGTTCAGTATCCATGAAAGAGCAATGCAAAAATCTTTTTTTATAACTGGAAATGAATCAGACAAGCTTCTCAGCTACTCCCTACCCAAATTCCAGTAAATCTCATATTATTTGGCTCATTTTCCCTAATTCCTGTTGCGACTTAATTCTGCTTCAGTTCTATCCAAATTACCACTCTCAAAAGATTTTGCTTAGCAAATAACTTTTTAAGCTATATTATCAGTTCTTGTCAAAATTGCATTTTGGAATCTGGAAAAATATGATTTTAATAGTAAAAGTCCCTCCAGTAACTCAATTACTTTGGGATTTTGTTATATGTGTGAAAAGAGTATTTAGCTCCAAGAATAGACAGACTTCTAAGGCAAAGCAATTTTGCTAGTTTTTTTTTTTTTTGGTGAGTATTTAAATGTAAAGTTCAAAACAAGTTCAGCAGATTAGAATTCCAGATTAACAAGAATTGGTGTATCTCCCCACTTTAATTATTAAAAGGTGAAATTAATTAAACCATCAGGAGGCTCCTTCTAGCTAATGCAGCGACAGGGTGTGGACAAACCATGGAACTCGCTTATTCCTTTAACTGCAAAAAGTATACAAATGATTCAGCGAAAGCTTTATTCCTGCCTTTGTTTCTAGAATGCCTCTAACCTGAGGCAGTGTTTAAGGTGTTTTATCCCAACATCTGAAAGAAAGCATCTACACACTTTTAACTTTAGCCCATGTCTAATTGTTTGTCCTGCTCATTCATTCATTCATTCATTCATTCATTCATTCATTCTTCAACTAATGCTTCTTAAGCATTTCTATATATGTGGCTTTGAGGATACAGCAAAAAAACACAACAAGAAAAAAAAATTCATCTTCACAGAACGTGCATTCTCATGGAACAGACTGAAAATAATCACTGTAAGTTTTGCATACCAAATGTTCAGTGCTAAAAGGAAAATAGAATCAGAAACGGTATTAGAAAACTTGGGAATATACGTGGTGTTCACATTGTAGTGTTGAACTTTAGTGAGGCCTCATTGAAAAGGTGAAATGTAAGAACTGAAAGAGAGGAAGGATGGAGGCATAGTAAATGGGTTTGAGGAACAGCTATGAGGCCAGTGTTGGAAGAGATGAAGGAAGAGAGTGTCGGGGAATGGACGGATCATGGAAAGTCCTTAGGCTCACAATAAAAATTTCTTTTGAAGTGCAGTGGGAAATCACTAGGTTGTTTGAACAATGGTGAAAAGTGATCTGACTTGTGGTTTAACAGGATGGTTTTGTCTAATATACTGGGACAAGAAAGTTGAGGCGATGAGCCTAACTAGAGAGAAGCATTAAGAGTTACGGATAGGAATAAAAGGGCTGTGTGTGTGTGTGTGTGTGTGTGTGTGTGTGTAAATTTTTTTAAGAAAAAAATTTATCTGAAGTTTGATGCAAACACAGAAAACTGCCCAAATAATAAATGCTCAAGTGGGAATCATCTTGAATCATCCAGAACCAAAAATTTTGGGAATCATCCAGAACCAAAAAAGGCATTACCACCATCGCCAAAGCCTCTCTCTGTCACCTCCTTCACTATTCCTCCACTCCTACCCAGCTGTAACCACTGTCCTGACTAGTAACACATAACGTATTTTGGTATTTGGTGTTTTTAAAAATCACGCAAATAAAATCATACAGTATTGAACGATTTTCTGTCTAAAACATTTTGCTCAAATTATGTTTGTAAAATTTATCCTTTTTATTATATGTAATAATGGTTTGATTGTGCAAATAGTCCTTCAGTGTATTCATGCCATTGGGGTTCTTTATTAATCTTGAATCCAGAAGGTGGCTTAACTCACTAATTCTAATAATTGATCACTAGGTCCCTTTTAGATTTTCTAGGAAAAACTGAAATTAACTATGAAAAATGACCATATTGATTCTGCTTTCCCATCTTTATAATATTTATTTTTTCTTTCTTCTTGTCTCTGAACAGAGGTTTCTACAGAATGTTGAAAACAAATGGTGATAGAAGGCATCCCTAGCTCATTTCTAATTTGGTAAAGGTTTCAATGTTTTAAAAATAAGTTTAGTATTTGTGCTAGTTCACTTTTAACTACTTATGCCAGATTAAAGAAGTCCTCTTCTATTCCAATTTTATTACATAATTTTACAATACCTGGGAGTAAAATTTTGTCGAATGTTTTTTCTGTCACACTGAAACAGAATCTTAGGCTTCTTCTCTCATTCTGTTAACACAGTGACTTCTATTAATTGATTTTCAAATATTAAACCTTGTTGATTTTTATATTATTTGCTTATATTTTGCTTAGGATATTTGCCATATGTTCATAAAAGAGGTTGGCCAATAATTTTTATTTCCTATAGTATCCTTTTCTGGTTTGGGAAGCACAAACACTCATAAAACAAATTGAGATATATTTTCTTGTTTCTTTTCTCTAAAAGATTTTGGTTTCTGTAGACCGATGTTATATATTCCCTTAAATGTTTGAAAGACATCATTGATATCACCATCTGGGCCTGAAATTTTCTTGGTAGAAAGGTTTTAAATTACGTACTCAATTTCTTTAATAGATTTGGGACTTCAAATTTGTGTTCATTCTTCTGTCACTTTTGGTAAATTGTGTTTTCTAGGTATCTCCCTATTTCATCTAAAATGTCTAATCTATTGGCATGAATTCATTGGTATTAACAATTCTATTGAATATTCAACTATTGTAAACTAAATCTCTTTACATACACTCTGAGTAGACTTCCTGGTTATTCTTTAGTAATTAGTATATCGTTTAAGGCTTTGCATATGGCCTTACAGGTTGAGTCGTACTCAGCCTCAATGGTCTACAGTATGTGAGCTGATGCTAGTATGGGGCCACATTTCCCAATGGACAGATTAAGGTAATAAAGGTCATTATTCCTACATAGCACACTCACAAGTACATCCAGTTGCTGTGGATTTTGGGTCCTCTCCACAGCAGGAAGAATAAATAGGGTGCATTTCAGCAGGGCCACCACCTCCAACATCTCTACTATGATTGGATGGACAAATCCAAGGGCTGTGCGCCACTAAATTCAACCCTGGGTGGAAGGTATGAAGCTCATCACATTCTCGCACCTATTTGTTGCTAGAGAGACCAAATAACAGATGCTATGGATACTGTGAATAAATCTTACACCATGACATCCATTTGGCATCAGTCCTTTATCTGTAAATGTCATTGTCCTATATCCTGGAGAGAAAGGCATGTGAGAAGCAGGCTTCCACTACTGACTCACTTGACATTTCATTGGATAACACAGAGCTAGCATTCTAAAAGCACAGTTATTTGGCTGAAACTAAAATATTTAAAAATTGCATGTGGAATTGCTAATTACTCTAAAGATAAAATATTAACAATGGCTATTATAGTATGCCGATAAATGTATGGTAAGAATGTGCTTTGGTAAATGAGATATATCAAGAAATTCTTATACAATATGAATATAATAAGTAATGCTAGTTGTGCAAAGATTGCAAAATGCTTCCACTTTATAACTGTCACCAAAAAAAGGAGGAAGCTCCTTTAAATAAGAATTTGGACAACTTTTGGGCTTTAAAATTGAGAAGCCAGGAAAGGGATGAGCATTTATGAAATCAATGAAGTCAGCAGATATTTACTGATCATCTACTGTGATGGAGATCATAACAGTCAAAGTTTCTCATTCCTCTACAATCTAGACTTTCTCTTTGACTGCAAAAGTCAGTGTAACAGCTGGTTTGTTTTTTATTTCATTATTCACCATGACCACATCCATATTCTTAGCATAGCAAAATAAAACAGAAAAAACCCACTCTAAGTACATGAAGACTGACGAAAAGGAGTTGAACGATAAACCAGCACTTGGGTCATCCATTTTCACACTTCCGCACACCAAAAGCTTATTCCTGTGACATTCTAGGAAACACCTGACCAGTACTCTCCAAAATTGTTAAGGTCATCAAAAACAAGAAAAATCTGAGGACCTGTCACAGCCAATAGGAACCTAAGGAGACATGACTAAATATCCTGGATAGGCTCTTGGAAGAGAAAAAAAAAAAAAGATTTAGGTAAAAAGTGAAAACTCAAGCTGCGTCAAATATGAACTATAGTTAACAATAATGTATTGTTATTGGCTCATTAATTGTGACAATTGTATCAGACTAATGTAGGATGTTAATAAAGGAAGACACTGTATGGGGTATAAAGAACTACTATTTCACAACTTTTGTGTAAATATAAATTCTAAAATTAAAAAAAAAACTAATAAAAATAAATGAGTATATTCACGGAAAACAAAGTAGATTAACTTTATCTGAACTTATACAACATTATTATGAATTTATTTAACATACTATCTGACTATGGCACTATAATTAGTACACAGTATCTCATTTTATGTATACTCATTACAGAGCAATTCATGGCTATACAGTTAATGTTTGGCTGGGCTGATGTTTAATATGAATTTAGCAATTTTCATTGAGCACCTACCAAGTACAAGAAAGTATAATCTAAATATTTTGGTAAGTGCCCTGGTAAATCATAAAGGAATCCCTCTTTATTCTAGTACAGGACCTAAAACACACATGGATATACTAGATAACATTGGAAGTAGTAAGATTATAGTGGATGTTCTAGTGTGCCACCTTGTCTTTGGGACAAAGGCATTCATCCCTGCAGCCTATTATATCAATAAACTGTTAAGGTCCAGTGATCTTGGGCATTTTAAGAAATACCCTCCAAAGAAAAGAACAAATTACCTCATCTTGCCCTTCCCAGAACAAAGAAAGAAGAACAAAGCTTGCCATGTGCTACACTTGAGACTAATGCTCTAAATCTTTTTTTGAATAGCAATGGAAGGCTGACAGCTTTGAGTGGACCAGAGCAGGAAAAGACTCTGCAGTGGATTGTGGGCAAGCAGCCCTGCCCACCAGTCACATGACCTGGCAGTTTCTATAGTTTTAAGGTACTGTGGAATTCATGTCTAGTGTCGATAAGAGAATAAAAATGTAGTCCTAGAATCCTTTAGGAAGGCCGTATGCAGTAGAAAACTACTATGTACCACTTGAAAAGTAGCTTTTTTGTGGCACTGGGATTTGTAGAGACCAAATGGCCACTGCAAGTGAGTGCGCACTCAGAGCTGCCCGACGTGAGATGTGTTCTATCAGGCTGACTTGTCATAAGATTGGGTAGACCCAGCAGCAATCCAGCATAAGATGAATGTGATATTTACAGGATCACACAGAAGCATGGCCGTCAGAGATATAAGCAGTAGTATAAGCAAGTAGTATAACAGTATTCTTTTTTAGCTTGGACACGTAGAGCTAAACAATTAAAAATGAAAATAATCCAGAAAAGACCAAGGCAGATTTCTTTCTCTTAATGAGATATGTCTAAGATTTGTACATGGAGGTATAATTGAATATTAATTACACCATTACATTTCTTTATGCTTGATTTAACAACCATTTTGCTGTCAAATATATAGATTCCTCTGTCCCCTATACTGTATGGCATTAATATTTTAAAAATAGTGTTTTCTTAGGTGATTTTTTTTTTCATACAGCTTAACGTAAAATAACTCAGAGGAATTGGTATTAAGACATAGTTGCACTAGGCCACATTTAATGGTTATTATATATTCTGATATTTTTAGAAACAGACCCCATATCCATACTTTTCCATCTCCACAAAAGTGCCAGTCAACATCCTATGTGGGTGAAACACATATTACACAAGTGAAAACATTTTTACATTTTTAGAATGAAAGAGAAGTCTTCATCTTGCAAAATATATATTGAAGAGAGAATAACTTTGAATCACTTATGACAAAGAAGCTGCCTCCATTATTTTAATAACAACAACAACAAGAGGGACATCAGCAAGATAATGGAATAGGACTGAGTGCTCCTCCCCCCACAGAAACACCAATTTAACAAGCATCCACAGGTGATAACAGCTTTATGTGAGCTCCAGAGACCATTTGAGAGATTCTAGCACCTTGGTGGAGCACGAGATCTGAGACCAGAGGCACTGAAAAGGGTAAGAAGGACAATTTCACTTTACCTGTGTCACCTATCCTGTAAGCTGGCATGGCTCAGGGAGAGAACGCTCCGCCCCCAATTTATCCCATAGCAGCGATAACAAATTGAACATCTGGCTTTCACAGACTTTCAGGGTGCTACTCAGGAGACCCACTTCTGTCTCACTTAGCTCAGAACTCTGAGAGAATGGCCATGGCTGGATCATATGGAGTCAGTTTAAGAACAAAGAGAGGGGGTGAGAGCTTCCATCAACAAGCACAGAAATATCAATTGAACCATGGACCACATGGGCCAGCCAGCATACCTGTGGACCCTGGCCATCAACCTGAGTGTTCCCTGCAGACATTGCCCTCAGTGCCCCTGCAGTAAGCACTCTATGCACCTCTATAGATGACACACTGATCTCAGTGGCCAGATTGACTCTGCAGGATTGGGAACAGGTGCCAGAAATTGACACTGCTCCTTCAGGAGGGAGGGAGGGAGAGAAGTGGAGCATGGGTCCACCATTCCAGCATCCCAATGAACTGCCTCACAAAAAAGAGGCAGGTGACTCTGGCATTCCGTAAGACTCTGTAGGGTAGGGGAAAAGCACACAGCCTTAAAACATCTCTTTTAGGAAGGTTGGAGAGAAGTGGTACTTGTAACTAGTGTCCACGCATTTCAGGACACTTCCCTAGGGGAAAAGAATAAGCAGTTCTCAGCACCTGGCATGGCTCTTGGAAGTGGCAGAAGGTACTCAATCCCAAAACATTCCCCACAGAAAGAGTGAGAGGAGTGGAGCAGCTGCTTCAATAGAAAAGGTTTCAGAAATTCCAGGAATTTATAGTTAAACTGTCTGGTGAATGTGTTTGTTTCTCAAAGCCAGTTCATAAAGACTAGAAGAAGGAACTGCTTCTGTAAATCTACAGACGTCAAGACAAGGCTAAAAGGATTTTGAGGAATCATGGAAATACTTCTTAACATGATATATAAACTCAATACAATCACTATCAAAATCCAAATAGCATTTTTTTAGATAAATGGAAACAACATTCTAGAATTCACATGGAACCACAAAACACCTTGAACACCCAAAGCAATCTCAAACATGAACAAAGGTGGAGGCATCATAATTCCTTATTTTAAAATATATCATGGGAAAGACAAGATCCAAGATGGCAGAATAGATAAACACTGTGCCTCTTTCCTTCCAAAAACACATTGAAATTACAATTAAATTATAGAACAATCAACCTGGAAAACTATCTGAGGTCTAGCTGAACAGAAGTTTTATAACTAAGGATATAAAGAAGAAGCCATGTCGAGACTGGTAGGAGGGATGGAGACGCAAAATGAGCTGGCCCCAATCCTCTGTGCGGAGGTTGAGAATCAAGAGGGATATCTCGGCCACAGAGGTTCACCCTGGCAGAGCGATGTACCCCAGCCACACACCTCCGCCAGCTGGGAGCACGGATGCCAGGAAAAGGACCCTCCACAACATCTGGTTGTGAAAAACACTAAGGATTTAGACCATTTGGATAGAATGGAAAGCTGCAGGAAACCCAGACGTCCTCTTCAACAGCCAGCACACAGACTCACTCACACGCAGGCACCCACCTTGGGCTCCAGCGGAGGAACGGTGACTCAGGTTCCTTGGAGAAATGGGGAGGGGTAGAGCAGACTGAGGTGTGTGTCTTCTGGGAAGGACAATAAGACAGTCAGCATTTTCCCAGTGAGAGGTCCTCCTTCCATGCAGCCTATATGTGGGCACCATCTTGCCTGTGTTGAGCCCGCCTCCCACAAGCCAAATCTGAATCTGATTGGTTTGGTGAGCTCCGCTGCTCCACCCTGCTGACTCATTGGGAAGCTGCTCCACCCAACTCACCCACCACCAGAGGTACTTTCTTGTGAGCAGCCAGCTCTGCCCACATTGTACCCTTGGAAAACTATTGGAGTCCAGCAAACTCCGGGCAGGCGGTAGCTGGCCTTGGTATGCTCTGAGACTTTTGCTGAGTAACTCCAGGCTCAGCAACTCTTCCACTCTAGTGACTCCCTGAGACCTGCCTCACAAACTTGCATACCGCACAAAGCTTTATCAGTGGCTGAACTTTAAGGGAGTTGGCAGATGGCAGTAGACTCAGGGTGTCCTGGCTTTCTATGAAGCTACCCAGGCCCGGTATTACTGGCAGCTGTCTTCAGTTTGCAGTGCAGCCTCTCCCACGTGTCTCCAAGTTTAGCACAGGCAGCGAAAATCACAGATCATTTTGTAGCTCCTACCAGGTAGTTCCCAGCCAGTCACAGGCAGTGGGTGACCTGGGCCTGCAACCAGAGCCCCTCTCATGAGGCCCCAGAACCAACATACTTGGAAGTTAGCCTCAGACCACAGCACAGTACCACCCAGTTATCCCCACAAGTGGCATCAAAGCCCTCTGGGATGAATCCCACTCAGTGGGGTGAGCTCCCTGCACAGCAGCCGGTAAGCTGTGGATGTGGCCAAAGCCCACAGCCAATCAGCCTAAGGGTCAATCCCACCTGCTGATTTGCCAAGAGCAATTAGGGCTCAACTATAACAAGAAGGCACACACAACCCACATAAGGGACACTCCTAGAACACCCAGAACAGGTGTTAAATGGATTAAATGCTCCTCTCAAAAGACAAAGGAGGACTGAATGGATAAGAAAACAAAACCCTTACATATGCTGCCTACAAGAGACACCAGATTGAAAGACACACACAGATGGAAAGTAAAGGAATGGAAAAAGTTATTTCATGAAAATGGAAACAAAAAACAAACAAACAAAAAATAGCTGTGGTAGCAATACTTATACCAGACAAAATAAACTTTAACACAAAGACCATAGCAAGAGACAACGAAGGACCTATTAATCCCACTTCTGTGTGTTTATATGAAGAAACCCAAAATATATACAGACCTGCACATCTGTATGTTTATTGCAGCATTAAACTCAAAATGGATTAAAGACTTCACCATAAGACCTGAAACTATAAATTCCTAAGGAAAACACACAGAAACTCTCATTGACATTGGTCTTGGCAATGATATTTTGGTTATGACATCTTAAGTACAGGCAACAAAAGACATTGGCATATTGGCAAATTGATACTTTCAGATACAGTTCACTCTCTTTAACAGGAACATGATAAGAATGTCTCTTTATTTAATAGTTTCTTTATTAGTTACTGCTCATGGAGATTGGGATGGTTTTCACTATTTTTCACAAATACAAATTATGCTGCCATGAACATCTTTTTCACTTAACTTGGTGAATTTTTGTGGGTTCATCTATAGTATAAATATCTCAAAGTGGCATCAAGAATAGTTAACATTTGGGATCAAATATATGGTGATGGAAGGAGAACTGACTCTGGGTGGTGAACACACAATGGGATTTATAGACGATGTAATGCAGAATTGTACACCTGAAATCTATGTAAATTTACTAACAATTGTCACCCCAATAAAATTAATTAAAAAAAAAAAAAAAAAAAAAAGAATAGTTAACATTTTAAAGTTTGATGGCTAATTTAATTTCGCCTTCTCAAATGGTTTCCATTCTGTATGAAATGAGACCATTTTCTTACACTTATGATATGGAAGATTAACAAACGTTTTAATCTTTGTCAGATTTCATAAATAATATACAGTATCTCATGTTTTATGTATATTTTATTAAGTAATACATAAGTTTGAGCAATTTATATAATTATCAGCATTCGTATTTACATGGACTCTTGGTCATCTGTGCTATTTTCCTGTTGGGTAATTGATTTGTAGGAAATCTTTGAACATGAAGAAAATTAGTTCTTTGCCTGGATGTGTGTTGCAGATACTGGATTATAGGTTGTCAGTTCATTTTGGAGGATTCGTTTATGATATTAATGATTCCAATTTAATTTGTTGTTGTTATTTGTATAGTCAAATTTATCAATGTTTTCTCCCTTTCTTTTCATGTAGTACTTATACTCATCTAGCAATTTTATGGCCTCATATTTTACATTTTACATTTACCTCATTTCATTAAATATTTGATTCATTTTGAAATTACTGAAATGGTTAGTCATGTGTCTACACATCTTTTACTTAATTATATATTCTCTCTCCACTTATTTGAAATATTATCATAATCACATAGTAAATTCCCATGTTTTTATTTCTGTTCATTCTATTCTCTTTCATAGCTTTGTAATATAGTATATTGACTATTCACAATTCATTCTTCTTTTATAAAACAGTGTTCTTACTTAATTTGCATATTTATTTTTCTTAATATTTCTCATTTGGTTTACTCAAGTTTTACTTTATAAGTTCACCATGTTTAATAGATATTTAAACTCTTTGGGTATTATTGTAAACAAGACATTTTCTTCCATTATATGACCTAGCCAGTTATTTTCATAAAGAATGTATTTTAATATTAGATCTTTTGCCTCTTATACTAAGTAATTTGGTATTTATATTTTTAGTTGACTCCCACTGGTTTCCCCAAAAAAATCATATATTCTCCAAATAACAATACTTATTCTTTCAAACATTTCTTTCTTAATTTATTTTCTTAATTGTGGCAAATTACACATAACACAACATTTATTCTCTAAGTGTACAGTTAGGTAATGTTAAGTATATTACACTGTTGTGCCACCAATCTCCAAAACTCTTTCCATCTTACAAAACCAAAACTCTCACCCTTTAAAGAACAACTCATTATCACTGCCCTCCAGCTTCTGGCAAAGAGCTGCATTTAACCTTTGAAATGATACTTGCTTTTTTTATTCTTTTGTTTGATGTATACGCCACTACTTCAATAATGCTGTCAAATAACAGTGGTTACACTGGGAATCTTTCCTTTCTGCCATCATTAATGAGAATATGCCAAGTTATTAGCTGTAAACAGCACAACTAATTTGGGCAGAAGAGGAATTTGTTAAAAAGATATCGAAGAGTTCAAGAATAGGTGGAAAATCGGGTGGTGAAGAGACTGAGGAAACAGGCAGGGACTAGAGAGGTTAGGGAGAATGGTGCCAGAGAGCAAATTCAGGGAGGATATCATGACTACCACCACCCAAACCCGGGGACTGTAGATCATACTGGTTCAAGCCCCTGGTCTTGGCCCTTGTCCTGGTCACTGGTCATTGAATTCCATCATTAGTAACACAGCCACAGTAGTTTCTAGGATCTGGGAGGCAGGATGCCCAAGCTTGTGGGAGCAGGATTACAGTTGTGGTCACAGATGATGACCTCGTGTATGTAATCATGCTTTTTCTGCTTTACTTTTACACATGTCATTCTTTTCTTTGGGTTTTTAAGTCTAATCTACATTATGACTACCCTGCCATTCTAAATCTCAAAAAAAACAGAGAAGGAAAACCTTTTTTCATGTCTGATACATTCTGAAGTTATTACCCACATATTTCTCCTAAGGACATCACCCCGATTCTTACTTGAATGACAATTTTCTGTCTATTTCCTGTTATTGTATGTCCCCTTTCACTTTATACCTGAACGTTGTGCAAACTCACAACTCTGCTGTTTTGTTCTCAAGTTCTTAACCTCAACTCTCTGTTTCATTCGATACATTTAAATTCTCTTTAATTTATCTCAGTTTCCATAATCAAACCTTTGGTGGAAACATTTTTTCCTTAAATATAGTTCCAGTGTCTCCAAAGCTTAGAATATATATATATTCTTAGCGATATATATATATATATCGCTGTGGCAGTTAATTTCATGTACCACCTTAGCTAGGCTATGGTGCCTAGTTGTTTTGTGAAACACTAGTGCAGATATTGCTGTGAAGGTTTTTTTGTAGATGAATCTGTTGAAGGCACTGAGAGGAAGAACTGACATTTCTCAGAGAAGAAGGAATTCTGTATGTGAACCTGCCCTACAGATTTTGGACTTGCAAGTCACAACTATGTGTGCCAACTGCTCATAATCAATCTTTTTCTCTCTCCCCTCAACAGCAACAGGACTGTCATATCAATTTTAGATAGGTATATAGAGATGATAGATACATGATAGATAGATAGATAGATAGATAGATAGATAGATAGATAGATAGATAAGTAGCTATAGATATAGATATATAGATATAGCTGATATAGATTATATATAGATGATATAGAGACAGAGATATATATTGTACTCTTCTGGTTCTTCAGGGTTCTGGGGAACCCTGAACACAGCTGCTAATATATCAGTTAGTTATTGTCCTCAGTACTTTACAACAAATGCCCACAAAATCCCAGTGGCATACGACAGTAAATTTTTATTTTTCGCACATCTGCAGACTAGCCTGAACCAGGATGATCTTGTCTGGGCTTGGCTAGTTTCTGCTGCAGCCTGAGGCAATGGGGACCAATGCTCCCCTCTGTAGGTCTATGGGTCAGCTGGGTCTCTCATCCTTCTTGGACCAGAGGATGGTCCAAGATGGCAGAGATATAATAGAGCAAGCATAAAAACACAAGCCCTTTTAAAATCTAGGCTCAACACTAATTCTTTCATCCACATGCCATTGGCAAAAGCAAGTCTCATAGCTAAACCCAACTTCATTCATTCTTATTTGAAAACAACTTTACTTTTAAAAACAAACTTTGTTTTGTCTTTCTCAAAAACAAGAGGATTAAAACAACTTCACACTTCACTAAATCATAAACAAGTGGATTTGAAATCATAGAAAACCAATACATAGCTTTACTGATCGTTTAATCCCTGTTTCCCAATTGGGATTGACTTTAAATTACAACCATTACAACAACAGGAGTTCTTGTGTATTTTCTTAGGCGTGACAGTGAAAGGAAACTTGAGACATAGATTGTCATTCCACAGCTAGTCTTTCAGGGAGGAAAACAACAACACAGATAGGAATAGGTAGAGACAAGTAAAAAGAGGAAGGAAAGCAGGCTGAGTCCTTGAGGCCTGTGGAACGGAAACCCCCTCCAATGAGGTGGGAAAACTGGCTTGAGGCTGAGAGGTAAGCTGGGATGTAAACACATATAATTTCTGAAGAGATGTTGTATTGCATGTATGTTGATGTTCATATTTTTACCGCAAGTTTAAGCCAATGAATCAATTCCTTATATATTATTTTTTAGTATCCTCCTAATCTCACAAAGAAGAAACTATTTTTATCATTGTGTAGATTAAACAACAGCCTATTTAGATTCATCAGTTTGCTTTTTGTATCTGTGATATTGTGATTGATAATAAGAAATACCCAATTGGTTTTCTTCCCAGTCCCATTCTTGGCACAGAGTTCCAAAAACCCTTGAAATTTCCAATGATAAAGGTGTCTTTTGTTATGTTAATGAGGTAACCTTTGGAAAGCACTTACGGATGAGGGCTGGTTGCCAGTAGAGTCACCCATTTGATTAGAGGGTTGCACGATTCAGTTGCAAATTTCAGGAGAACAAAAGATCCTTTGCTCAAGACCTTATCCTAAGGTCTCTCTTCAGCTGCAAGTTGACTGGTATCCTTTGATATCATTTGTAATAAACCAATAATATAATAAGTGGACTGGTTTCTTGAATTCTGTGAGCTGCTCTAGCAAATTACTCCAACTCAAGGAGAGGGTCATGGGAACCTCGGATGCACAACCAGATTAGAAACACAAGTAACAACCTGGCCTTGGGATAGGAATCTGAAGGACAGTCTCATGGGACTGAGAGCCCTGAACCTGTGGAATTTGATATTTGTCCAAGTACATATGTCGAAATTGAGTTGGATTGTAAGACAACCCCCTACTGGTGTAGGAGACTGCTTGGTGGCATGGGTGAGTTCCCCTACATGTTACAATTGGAGTCAAAATCTTTAGCATCACTCTGGGAAAACTGCGGAGTAATGTTGAGTAACTCTAGGGCTTCTCTGGTGGACCCTTGCACCCTCCTTTTAGAAAGTAATAAAAGAAAGTCACTAAGATCCAGGATGGGTTGACTAAGAAAAGTCAGGCAAACTAACCTTTTCTGCCTTTTTAAGAGAATTGCTAGAAAACAAAGACTACCATGGCACTGTATTTCTTAATTTCAAGCTAAAATATATCCTCTGTTGAATAGAGGCCAAAAGGGAACGCTGAAGCTGAGCTTAGGGTCCTCTTCCCAGCACAACTCAGACGAATGCCACTAATACCTGAAGTTCCAAAATATGATGGAAAACGTTTTTAAACCACTGGCCTAACTCAGCAGTAAAAAGGAATGAACTCTTGATACACACAGCATCTTAGATGATCTCACAGGAATTATATAGAGTGAAAAGCCAACCTCAAAAGTGACACACTATGTGATTCCATTTCTATAACATTCTCATAATGCCAAAATTATAGAAATATAGAATAGAGTAGTGGTTTTCGGGAGTTAAAAAGGAAAGGGGTAGTAGGCAAGTAAATGTGACCATAAGAGTAGCACAGGATGGAAATTTCCCATATCCCCATGTAAAAGAAGTCACGGTAATTTACACATACGGCAAAGTGTATAGGACTGAACTCTCACACACAGACACACTTCAGTGAATGCGTGTAAAACTGGTGAGGTTTGAAAAAGGCCAGGAGTGCCCATTTTCCGGCTGTGATTCTACACTAAGTTATCACTGCGTGAAACTGAGTGACAGACATAGAGACCTCTCAGTATTATTGCTTATAGTTGCATGTGAATCAACAAGTACATTGAAATAAAAGGTTAAAACAAAAAATTCACTGCCTAAAATAAAGTAATAGTTGATATGCTTTAGGATTCTAGGCTTGGGCTTTATTTTTGTCAACATTTATAACTAGATCGATTTAATGTTTAGCAAATAAATTCATTCAGTTTGGCATGCAAAGTTCACAGTTAACATTCAAGATTCACTGCTACTACACAGGATAGTTAAAAGGTGCCTGGACATGTTAAGATAATTTCTATTTATGGAGGCCTTCCAGGGGCCAGGCAGTAGTTCTTCACGTGTGGGCACCATCTCAATTGCTCATTCCCGAAATCCTGCAAAGAATTTATTGTTTGTATTACCTTCATAGAGATTAGGAAACTGAGTTCTTAGAAAGCATTTTTTCCTCAACAAAAAACCAAGGGGCACAATTCACCCTTAGGTCTATCTTAGGTTCAGGTCTATCTGATTCCAAAGGTTCTTTATAGTTAACTCTTTTACATTTGTTTAAAAATTAACTAATTGAACAAGGACAGGATAAAAGAGAGCTGGCTTAAAAAGAGGTTCACAAACACACACAAGTGTGTATGTACACACACAACATTTAGTAATTGGAAATTTTTGCTGATCAAAACTTTGAGTGCAAGCTAAAGGTATAAAAATGATGCATATAAAAATGTCACCAAGACAAGTAGTAAATCTGCATCAGAATGGATATTTGCTTCTGCATAATATTCTGTACTAATAAAGACACAGTCACGATTTGTTTCCTGACCGGTATGTTTTTTGTCACTGTGCGAACATCATAGAGTGTACTGATACAGACCTAGTTGGTACAACCTAGTACACACTTAAGCTAGAAGGCATAGCCTATTGCTCCTACAAACCTGTACAACATGTACAGCCAAAGATGTTCGTGATGTTGAAAGGAAAGGCTGAACCCGACTAAGATGCTAAATGTACTGCTAATTCTGGGTGCTTTAAACAATTCAAGAATGTGAGAGGCAGTGGTGAGTCTACAAGTCCTGATGTGAAAGCAGCATAAGAATTGTTGGGAACGCTAGATAAAATGATGGCAGGGCAAAATTACTTATCAATATTGACTTTGCCTCCATAGGTATGAAAGTCCTTTTAGGAATCTGTTCCCAGAATAGAGAGGTTTCATCCATATTGATTCCGAGGCATGAGGTGACAGAAAATTTTCAGCTCCATTATCATCTTATGGGACCAGTGTTGTATATGCAGCCTGTCATTGATCAAAATGTCATTAGAGGACATATGACCGCATGGCTATTTTATACTCATTAAAGCACATTTGAAGTTTACATGTATGCATCATATTTTAAAACGAGAGCTACAATTAATAGTATAAAAGGAAGAATATGTAGATGACCTTGAAGACAGAATCTTTTTCCATTTCTGAAACTCCCACCTGTAACACACTGACTGACACATATATGAGATTTGATAAATATTTGTTGTGGAAAGCATAGGAATGCTTAGTGTAAGCCAGGTTTTGGAATTTTTTTTTTTTTCCATAAAGGGACAGGTAGTAAATCTTTTAGACTTTGTCGGCCGTACTGTCTGTGTTGCAACTACTTGATTTTGCCATGGTAACACAAAAACAGCTAGAAACAATGTGTAAACGAATGGGCCTAACTGTGTTTCTATAAAACTTTACTTATCAGAAGAGGCACCTAGCCAGGCTGGGCCCAAGGCAGTAGCTTGCCCATCCCTAGTGTAAACCAAAATGGACTAACTGGAGTTGTGACGTTTTTCCCTTTAAAATGCTTTACTGGCACCTTTCTGAATGGGACTGTGACTGTTTTGCTCAGAAATAAGAAGACAACATAACTAAATTAGTAAAAGTTACAGAAGGGTAGACATTTTTCATCCTTGTGACTAAGAAATATTCATGTACAAACATGAAAGATATTTCCAATAATTAGACGACTAATGGTATAAGCAGCCTCAAGACATAGATGCTCTCATCACTTGGCACATGCGAACCATGCTTAATGACTGTCCATCTAAGATATAATGTTGTACCTATAGTTATAAAAGGTGCCTGTGAATCACTAAGGGGACTTGTTGAAATGCAGGTTCTGATACCCAGGTCCTGATTTGGACCTGAAATGCTGCATTTCTAACAATCTCCCAGATGATGCCAGTGTTGCTGAACCAAGAGGTCATATCCCCAGCATCAAGGACCTTGTAATATGAAGCACAATCATCATTTCTGAGAATTATTTTTAAATTTCCAAATTCAAGAATGTACTTGCAAATTATACACACACACACACACACACACACACACTCTCACATACACAGAAGGTGCCAAAAAAGGTATATACATTTAAAAAAAGGAAAAGAACTATATTAAAATTGTAATATTCAATATATACCAATAACAAAAGATGAATACAAGTCATGTATATACATTTTTGGCATATTAATATACAAAATTATAAATTACTTGAAGTTAGGGTCAAAAACAACTACTTAAATTCTGATAACTTTTTTTTAATTTTAGGAAATTATTTATTTAATAGTTTACCTCCAAATTTAATCTGATTGAAAATAACTTTACTTTTCCAAGTATTGCCAAAAATATGTCCTCATTTTTCTATAGTAATGAAGTGAAGGTAATTTAGATGGAGTAAATACTTTTATCAAGCATACTATACAATTACTTTCATAGTAAGACAAATGACAGGGATATGTTGAGTGCCAGGTAGAAGCTGGGCTCTCTCCTACACAGTCTTTTATGTACGTATCTCAGTCCTGTGTTTTGCAGATGTAGCAGTAAGGCCCTTCCGTAGCGGAGCCAAGATTTATTTCAGAGCCTGACACTGCTGTAAACACACTTCTCACTAATTCTTATGGTTAATAGCAGCAATCAAAATGCAGCAACAGAAGACCAATAAAAGTTCTGTGTGTGGGATAAAAATCTGTGCATTTAAATATAATAACCTGTCTTATCTATACATAATCCCATTTGTGTCAAATCTAATAATAATGCAAGAAATCCTCCCTCTCCCACTGCAGTGGGAAACCTCTGATAAATTTTGTGCAAAGTCTCTGATAAAAAGGCATGAGAGGAAAACAGAGAAGGGAAGAGGAAGGAGGGAGGAAGGTTCTGGAGAACAGAGAGCCTTAGTTAGCTCCAGTTTACAGAGCAAACCAATGTTGAGCAGGCTCAGCCTCTCTGCTGCCCAGCTGGTGCTGCGAGCTTGGTGAAGCCATTAGAGCTGCAGCCCTGGCAGTGTGCTGCTCCCGGCCTCCAGGCCACCGTAAAACAGCAGAGCCTTTTTTCCACAAGAAGAAAAGGCCAGTGTCTGTGGCGCAAGCACTTTACCACATGCTCCTTTTGGTAGAGAAAGCAAGGCAGGGGGAACAAAAAGCCAGAGTCATAGAGTTTTCCTGACTTTCTTCTAAAGAGAATACTTCCCCCACTTGGAATAAGACTTAAGAAATCACATGTTTGAAATGACATATTTATGTAACAATTTTTTTTTAATTGTATGGACCCCAAAGTTATGATAATAATGATAACTGAATAGCACTGAAACTGTTTTTCATGAGAAATCATCTAACAGATGTTGAAAGAAACCATGATGAATAGAAGGAGTGACTCGACTAGAGCAAATATATATAAAAATACAACACTTATGATTATTTACTTGACTCTGTGCCTGTGGATTTTTCTTACAAGCTTTGCTGGGTGGATATTCGTTCATTCTAAGATTGCGTATTTATTCTTAGGATTTGATGTATTCCTTATCATGGCCTGCAGCCAAAGAGGAGAGGACAGTCTTCCTGAGGCCAGAACAGGACTTCAGGGGACCATATATCCCAGACTCAGCTGCAACCGAAGTATCCGTGGTTAAAGTAAATAAATAAATAAATAAAAAATAAAAACAGCTCTTGAATCAAGAATGATCCGGAAACAGACATTTCTGGGGGTGTGATGAGTAGATGAAAACTTAATTCACTCAAACCCTGAGTACTGTTGTTAAAAATATAATTAACCCTTTTAATCTTATGGAATACAATTTAGTTTTGCCTTGATGATTCAACAGGGTTTCAAAACCATCTTTTTATCCTTATGAAGCTGGATTATCATTGTAAGTATTACAGAACAATCTAGTCTGAATGTTGAACTTCTGGATACATGGATGTTTACCTCTCAGTTTTGGAACCATTTCAAAAACAACGTTTTGTGGGGGGCAGCGGAAATGTACATATATATATAGTATGGGGGGGATATATGTATATACACACACATACACAAAAACACACAAGCATGCAAGTAAACATATGGTCACTTATATTTGAAAATCCAAATATCACCAAGTTAAAACACGGTGAGTTTTTCACAAATATTATGATATATATATATATATTTTTCTCTTTTAGTAAGTTCACATATGTTTCTGTATACTCTCCACTACGGTCTTATCCAAAGGTGACTGAAAGCAGGTCAAGTGAGATAGCTGAGCAAATGGCAGCTTTTATTGTTAGCAGCCTCTTGAGGAAGTGTCTCTGATCAGAAGAGCTCAGCATTTTAAGCAGCACTCACAAAGTCACTGCTCAAGGTGGTCTCCTGCCAGTGGGACAGCTACACCAAAGCACATGCTCCTCCACTCTCCCTCGGCCAATGAAGCAGACATGTCCAAAATAATGGCAGCTCTCAAAAATGCAGACTGAGGATTTAGGAGACGTCACCATAGGCTCGTGCCTGGGCATGGGCTGATTTTACCATTAACCTCATCATCAGGCGAATGGGTATTCTAGATTTTATGGCATGTCAAGAAGTTCCTCCTTGATCCGACATTATTAAGTTGAACCACACGAGACTGCTAATGTTCAATTACGTTTGCCCCCCAAATGGCCATTAAATATAGTTTAACCTAATATAACCATATGATTTAAACCTTGTATAGCTTGCCTGAAATTCGATAAATTAAAAATTAATTTAGCAATTTTTGCTCCCTTTGGTACCATGTTTCCCTGAAAATAAGATGTAGCCAGATCATCAGATCTAATGTGTCCTTTGGAGCAAAAATTAATATAAGATCCAGTTTGATTTTACTATAAGACCCGGTCTTATATAAGATCGGGTCTTATATTAATTTTTGCTCCAAAAGACGCATTAGAGCTGATGGTCTGGCTAGGTATTATTTTTGGGGAAACAGAGTAATACAAATAGAAGCATGCCCATCATCTTTCTCACGCGGAGTGAATTCACTTAATCAGAACCCTTTTTCCTCCTGCATCTGTGTTGCACTTTACTCAGGGAGTAGGGTTTTTTCATCCTTCGTCTTTTTGGAGAACAAAAACTGGAGTAACAGAAACCTTTCCATGGGAGAATATTAGGCAATTTGGAGTAGACAAAAATCCAGACAGTATAGAAAGCTCCAGTGTATGAGGAGATGGGACTACGATGGCACAGAGGTAGTAGGGTTCCACATGTCCCACACTTCCCAGGTAGGCTGTTGACTATTGGGGATGAGTATAGACTCTGGACCCAGACTTTCTAGAAGGAAGTACCAGCTCGGCCATTTACTAATTGTAAGACCTTGAGTAAGCTCCTCAACTTCTCTGTGTTTCAGTTTCCTCTTATGTAAATGGGGCCATTGTGAGAGATGAAGTGATTTGTTATATGTAAAGCACCTAGAATAGAATCCGGTATGTAAGATGTAGTATACCAATGTTAGCTATCATCAATTCCCTGATCTCCATACAATAATTCAACAGAAGTACCTATAACCCCAGTCACCACAAAACCCCAACCCATTGTGTACTATGCCGGTCTCTTCAAAAATAAAAATAAATACCAGAAAACCAAAGATGAGCCATCAATGGGGAATTCATTGCACCAGAGAAGTATGTTACTGACATCTCAAGGCTGTTAGAGTGCCTTGAGGAGCACAGCAATTTGAACATGGAGATTTCTTAGAAACCTACCCCCAGTTATGACTTCTGAGTATAACAATAGACAAGAATTATTTTTCTAGTACCTTTTCCATAGAAATTTGTTTTGCATCTTTTGAGCAGGCTATACTGTTTTCTACTAATATATCACCCCAAGGGACATCTGTTGTGCTTCCAAACCTACTTTGTAATATAGAACTACAAAATCCACCATTTAGTTATTACCCATTTTAACAACAGAAGACAAATTGTGGTGCCTCAATTCATTATATCTTTCTTTTACCTAATGAACATAAAAATATTTGTCAGGCAAAGCAAAATACAGGGACCAATACAAGGTTTCTTAATTTCTAGTGTTCTTGTTTTGTCTACATTCTGTTTGAATCGTCTCTAGGCCCTTTTCTTCAGGCATTCTGCCTACTGCCTTCCACTGACACAGCTCTCCAAATACTGAAGGTTAGAATACACTCCAGAACACAATGTGGTTGTAGAATCACATTATATTTCTGGAAATTGTTGGTACACATTACTGCTTGTCTGTGGAAATTGAAGGGAGCCACATTATTCCCCCCAGCTCTTATTAGGGCAGCAGTGTTATTCTCAACTTTTTTAGGTTTCAGTCCACTCAACTTTGTAAATTTACTGAAACATCTAAAATTTAATACTCTGATTCAATTGTCAATGTTTATCTGCCATGAGTGAAATGTAAACCCCAGTTTTATTTCAAGTGGATTCTATTTAAAGAGAATAGACTATTGGTAGTAACAGATCTTTGAGTACAGACTGCTATGAATCCTCTGTCTGCTGACAGATTAGATTGCAGGGAGAAAAAAAATCACATGAGTTTCATCTCATGTGGAACAAACAAGGTAAGTTCTAAGCCAGAGGAAAACAAAACTAGACCTTAATCTTTGTTTGATGAATATCTTTTTTTCTTCTTGTTTTTTTAACACCTGGAACAAATTTATCTCTGAAAGTTGTCTGATAGAACTTCCCAAAAAATCAAGTAAGTTCATCATTAAGAGAAAAAAGATGAGATTATTTAATAATAAAAATAACTCTTCTACAGTCTAATACTTCTATGTGTCAACGTACTGTTGTTTATATTTTCATTAATTTGGTTTCTAAGCTTTTTGAAAGAACACACTCTAAGGCTTTGTAAATAGTCATATTTTCAGAAAACGTAATCTTTTTTACTTTTTTGCTATATATCCAAACACATAAAATGATTGTGCATTTCAGTGGTAAGAACACCTTAATATTTAACCAAGAGACTCTTAAAAAACCTGGATTTGTTTTAATAAATTGAATTTTACTCAACCTACTTTTCCTTGAGCCTTTGGCATGACCACATTCCTTTCGAATTACTGAGCCCAGCTGTGTGGTGGGTGAAGCAAAGGGCAACGTTACCTAATAGGAAAAATCCATCGTACATACACTAAGGTGTTAGCTGTCTCAAAATTCCTAATGCAGGAAAATAAAGCAAATGAAAAGAACTTGTCCAAAGGAAGAAAACTTGACTTACACTTACGTCACAAAGCTGCTTTCAAGGGCTCAAATGGGAGGCATCAGGGTGTGTTAGAAAGAGTTCTAGATGCAGCGGTAGGAGACCTGGGTTCTAATCTGGGTTGTTTGACTTTAGCCAAGTCATCTGACCTTAATGGACCCCAGCTTCCCACCCATAAAATGAGGAGTGTAATATTTGTCTTTCCCACTTTACAGAGTTATTGTGAGTTTAAAACAGAAAAACAGATGTGAAGTTTCCCCAGAGAAATATATAAAATAGTACAGATATTAATACTGAATCTCCTTGGCCTTTATAAGGGTCAAAAGTTCGGACCCCATCTTATTTTCTTTGAAAGGAAGAGGTCCTTTCTTTGAAGACTAAAAATTCTCCAAGTTAATGACTCATTCTTAGGTATTATATGTAAGGTGTAACCCAAGGTCTGAGATAATAGAAAAACCAAAACACCAGTTATATTTTATCAAAATTTCAGAGGAAATTTCTCACTTTCTCTACCTCTCTCATTTGCAAGCTTACTCACTGTTTTTAACTTTTGCACAAACGGAGACACTTGAATATTTTATTATAATACTTTCAGCCGTACACCCACATAACATATCTCCCTCCACCCCTTCACTCTTCTTCCTCTCCAAATGCCTGCACTTACCATTTTCTCCTCCAATTTATTTTTTTTTTCTCTTCCATGATTCCTTCAAGCTCCACGAATCATCCTAATTCTTAACCACAAGTTCTTTGGTGTTAGGGCTCATTTGTTTAAATGATTGCTTCTGTTTTGTTTTTCTTTTTCACTTCATAAAAAAGAAAAGACCCATGAAATTTTCCTCCACAGTTGATGGATAAATTACGGAGATGCTCCCTATTGTAAAACTGGGGGAAAAAAAAAAAGCAAACAACAACAAAAAAACACTTTAGCAGTTGGAATGGGTTGATTATCTACACACTGCAATTTAATTAAAACTATGACTGTCGAACATTGTTTGGTTAATTTGTCTGAGACATCCGGACCTGATGTTTGCACAGACTGCCAAAAGAGTTTAACTGACCAAATAGCTGCTATCTAGGACAGTGATAGGGGAGCCTGGTTTGCATCCAAAGGTCAGTATGGAGAAACTTACAGAGAATAGTATAATCTCAAAAGAGGTGAAGTCATATCATTTGCTCTTTTGTGGCTGTTCTCAATGCAACATGGCATGTATATATTTATATAGATACACCATATATGTATTAATATAAACTCCACGTGGCATGTATAAACACCACTTTAGAGTCCTCTTTAGTTTTTCTTGCTAGAATAGAAAGCATGTCAATACTTCAACACACCTTAATTACACAAAAATATTGTTTTTTTCTAAATTTAGAAATTTTATAATGGTCTGGGCACTAAGAATGATGTCACTGTTTTACTAAAAGTATGTTGTAAATTTCCCATCCCGTCTGAAGTAAACACTACAGAAAAATGGTCCTGAAAAATTTTGCCACACACACACACCTTTTAGGTGACTTTAATAAGAACATTTTATAAAATATATTTGAATATTGACTAACATATTGAATATTCATACACAATTGGAATGTATGCTGACATGAAAAGAAAGTTGTTTGTAAGTACTTTCGCAAACCCTTCTGTTTAATTCTGATGGTACATGAAAGCTTTTACTTTATGTCTTCACACATGTACATTTCCCTTATAAACTGTAAAATTCATATTGCCCTGACTACTGCATCACTTAAGAAATGTGATGTTGGGCAAGCTGTATAAACTCTCTGTGATTCCTCTTCTGTTCCTGTTTATGTTCTTCATTATTATCTGGGGCATGGATATAATAAGAGGAAACACCTAATTGGGTAACTGGAAGGATGTCATGGGATACTACATACTGCTTAGGAAAGTTCCAAGCACAAAATCAGTTCTCAATAAATGTTAGCTGATATTATTAATGATTTTACTCCCCATCAAACCTTGTCCAATGCACACAGCAAACTTCTCATGCATAGTTCTTGAAAAACTCAATGATCAATCAAATCCATGCTACTACTTTTGCATAAATAAGTTATTTCATATAATGTTTCTCAAAAAAATGGATTCACACATAGAAAAATACTGTCTCGCAAATATAAAGACATAGATCAATGATAGATAGATAATAGATAAAAAGGTAGATGACAGGCAGATAGATAGATGATAGATAGATAGATAGATAATAGAGAGAGAGAAAGAGAGAGAGAGAGATAGACAGATAGATGGATAGATAGACAGACAGACAGATAGATAGATAGATAGATAGATAGATAGATAGATAGATAGATAGTGTGTGTATGTGAGTGTGCATGTTTGGTGCTCATGAGAAAAGCTCTGTATTAGGCCACCAGTAAAACTACAATGGAAAAATGTCAGGAAGACACATCTAAATCTTACAACTCTGGCAGCACCCAGCCAGTCTCTTTTAACACTGTAGCTACATAGCAGTTCTTATATTATTCAAATTATCCCCATATGTCCTCAAGCATCCTATCTCTCCCCTTTGGGGTGGTGTAGATGAGTGTGCCAGATATTGTCTGTCAGTACTGAGTCCAATTCTAATCTTCCTGTGCTCTTCTCAGAACCACAAGGCATTAGACACCTGAAAACCGTGTTTACAAGATTCCCTTGCAAAATGGAAGTCAGCTGGTTTGGCCTGTGAGAGACACTTGCAGTAAATTAGAAGTGGGAGGAAGGGAGACATTTCAATGCTTCCAGTTCTAGCAGGTGCAGCAGTTGGAACTCCGGGTGCCAGAATCCTGAGAAGTTCCAGCAGGGGCAGCAGGGCTGGCTCGTGCTCAGCAGCAAGGGTTATGCTACCAGCAGCTTCTGTAGCAGTGCTTTTAGCTCAGTGGCCAAGGAAGGTTGAAGTCCTCTGTCCAGGGAAGGAAGTAACTTCCTGATCTCTGAGTAAAACTCCTTTTACCCTCTGCTCCTTCAGCCTTTATAATGCTTTCCTAACACAAAATAGCTTTCTATTTGAAATCTCCAGAATGGTAGCAGTTACTCTAATTACAGAGTGATTTCTTAATTATACAGCCATCTGTGGGACAAGTAGAGAGCTTTGCTTTTACCTGTATCCATTTAAAATAGATACATAAATATATAAATAAATGAATAAGCCTTTTGTGTATGAATAGCATTTTCAACCCTAATGGAAAACTAATCAATTTAAGTTTTCAGTGGAAAACTTCTCATTTTCCTTTTAAATATGTTTTATTTGGTATTAAGATAGAAATATTCAATCACTAGCATTACTTTTATCAACTGAATATGGTACAATGTGTTGGACATTTAAGGCTTTCCTTTAACCAAAGTTTCTTTATTTGTTTTAAATGTCAACACCTTTTCTCTCCCTGGCCATCTCTAAAAGTAACTACTTCTCCCTCCTCTGTGGCCCCACTTTACTTATTTTTCTTTTTTCTTGCACATCATTAGAATTTTACTCTTCTCTGATTTGCATACTCTTTTTACCAACATATTCAATTCATTCCCAACCTGAAAATAAACTTTATGAACCCTTTTCCAATCAAATTTCAAATATTTCTCTCTCCTCCAGTTACTGCCAAAATGCAAGAGAAACCGGCCCTCTTGACCTTATAGTTCTGTATCCTACTTTGTCATGGGGGAGACCCTGCTCACTACGCCATTTGTCCTGTGAGGTGGCCTGTGGGGCCTGTGGTCCCGCTCCCCACATAAGAACATAGGATATGGCGAGGCCAAAAAGGAACACCCACGGAGCCATAGATAGGGGAGTCATACCACTATAGTCTCATTGGAGGCTGGTGCCACACGACCTGCAACCTGCTGTCTGCTTCTCTGCCTGCCAACCAACCGACTGACCAACCAGCGCAGCCGTGGCAGTTATATCAGTGGCTAATTGGCTAACTGGTTACAGCTGATTGTCAATTAGCCACAGCTGATGGCCATCTACTAACTGAGTCAGCACCTTTCCACCTGAGACCGAGAGCCTGGAAACTGCTCTCTGGGACTCTGTCCCCACATACTTCCTGTTACTTCTTAATCCTTTCCACAGTGTTTCTGAAACCTTGGCTGCAATGTTCCTGCATAAATGTACTATTAGGTCACAAGAGCTGAGTGTGAAGCTTCAAAATCTGTGCTAACAAACCCTCCAGGTGATTCTTATGATGACTCCATTTTGAGAAACTTTAAATGTAGATTCTGCTCCAGTTCTCTCACCAACACTACACCCCACAGATCACGACTCATCAAATCCTGTGGCAGATTCTCAGATTTCATCCTTGTCTGATCTACAGCATATCATCCCAGTTCCCACCCCCACCCACTAGATTTTTGGCAATGCCATTTTACCTCCTTTTCAAATGACTTTGGTCACAAATTGCTCAAAATGAGACCCTTTAGTTCCCTATTTATAACCCCAAACATATTTTCTTAATGATCTTTCTTGCTATTACTTCAAATGTCATCCCATATTGTGGGGACAGAGCCAGGAGAGCAGTTTCCAGGCTCTTGACCTCAAGTGGAAAGGTGCTGGCTCGGGTAGTAGATGGCCATCAGCTGTGACTAGTTGGCCATCAGCTGTAACCAGTTATCCTTTAGCCACTAATATAACTGTTGTGACTATGCTAGGAGGTTGGCAAAGAAGCGGATTGGGGATTGCCCATCGTGTGGAGCCTGCTTCCTGTATCTCCAACCCAGCCGCCAGCAAGACTTATAGTGGTATGACTCCCCTATCCATGGCTCTGTCGGTGTTTCTTTTTGGCCTCACCGTATCCTGCGTTCTTATGTGGGGAGCGGGAGCAGAGACCCTGCATGACACATATAGATGATTTTATACTGTGGGTGTGTGCAGTTGTATATGTACTTCTAATTTCCAATTCTACATTTCCAGCATTCTACTGGATTTTCTTACTGTAGGACACACAAGTTACTCCTTTAAAAAATATTAGTGAAACGTAGGAACAGTACCAAGCAGAGTACTAACCTCTGGAACCTCAAATCCTAGAGGCCCTCAAGCAAAACTTATGATTTTCCACTGTCTCAAACAGAAAGTCATGCTTCCTGTCCCTCATTTACCTTGTGATTTTTCCCCCAAAATTGTCCTTCTCTTGCTTTACCTTTCTCAGCTCCTCGAACTACTCTCTTTCTAGTCGCTTAGTTATGAAAACTAAGAACCATTCAGTGGTGTGCTGGTCTGTGTTTAACAACTAGTTTCCCATAGAAAAGAAAGTCTTCATTTGTAATGAGATTATTCACACCATGGTTAATTCAAGTACCAATTTGATATCACTGAATAGTAAATTGGGGACTGATGTACAAAAAGCCTACAAAAAGTCAATGGGAACTTGCCCAGGATAGCACTGGAATTACCTTTCCCCCCATATTTGTATCACCTATTCAATCATTCACCAAGCTGCATAAATTTTCCCTTTGGATTATGTTTAGAGTTATTATACGCTTTCTATTCTTACCATCATGGCTCTCACATAAGCCTCATGGTTTCTTCACTAGATTACACATTGTTACTTGATCCTGTCTTACTTGGCTCCTATCAGCCCTTCATGTGTCATGATGTTTATGTTTTGCAAGAACAGATGTGATCACATCATTCCAAGTTTCAAAATTTTAATTACTTTCATTAGCAAACAAAACTGCCTGGGGCAGCTGTAAGAATAAAAATATTGGATATAATAATAACATCAAACAACAGATTGGACCCAGGATAAAAACAAGGATGTTTTTATTTTTTTAAAAAAAAAATGTTTTTTGAACATTCAATAACTTGTGATGGTTGCTTTTTCTTTTAGAAATGTTTTCTATTGGCATGGAAGCATGCTTGTTTTTTTTGTATTTTTCGACCTTCTCATATCTATTTCACATTTTATTCCTATTGCTGCTAACAGAGGCTGGTCTGAAATCATTTGCAGTACTGTCTAACAACTCTTTATCATCTCCTTCTCTCCAGTTTATCCTCCATGCTATGGCCAGAGATCCTGTTGATTGTAACCTCCAGTCTCTCTCTGTATTGAGCAACTAGTACCTTTATCATTGCATGAGCCTCTCTATGGGGTAGGTCATTTTTTTTTTTCAGCCATTTCATAGAAGAGTGAGGCTTGGGGAAGTAATTCGTTCAAGGTCACAAAAGTAGTAAATGAAAGACTATCTCAATTCCCTCCTCTTCAAAAACCTCTTCAGTAATCATCTACACCATGAACAGTACCTAAAAGTCTCTATACTACCTTTCAACACAAATCCTTCCAATTCCACTTCACATACTCTAGATTCAACCCATGTAAACAGCTTCTTGTCTGCACGCAGCTGTTAATATGCCTTTATTCATACAAGTCATCAACTTGTATGTGATGCCCTTTCTATGTTCACCTCGAGGAACTTCTTCACTTTAAATGAACACAAAACTTCCTTCTTTATGAAGAGACCCTGATTCCTTCAGAAAGAACTTCTCATTCCTTTTGTCATTTCCCACTGATCTGTTTTAACCGCTGCCATAAAGCTTTACATAGTTTCACTTTGTATTGTAATTTTTGTATATAATGTAGCTCATTGTCAAGGTTGTGGGTCTTTAGACTAGATCCTTAGGTACAATGTATTCATTTTCTATGCTGCATAACAAATTGCCACAAATTTAGCAGCTTAAAACAATTTCCTTGTACTATCTCACTGTTTCCAGGGTCAGGAATTCAGGCATGGATTACTTAGTTCCTCTGCTCAGGGTCTCACAAATTTTAGTCAAGATGTCAGGTGGGTTGTGGGTCTTATCTGAGGCTCTGTGTACTCGGTGAAACTTACATGGTCATTGGCAGAATTTATTTCTTGTGATTATAGGACTGAAAGCCCCAAGCTCCCAGAAGTATCATGTTCTTTCCTAACATGTGGCCCTATCTTCAATGACTGCTTCTTTAAAGAATAGCACGAGTCAGAGACTCTCTGACCTCCTTTGTCTCTAATAGCTGTGCCCTCTTTTAGCAGACTCAACTGATTATGTTTGGCCCACTCATAATAATCACCATTTTAATAAATATACAGTTAACTGACTAGAGGCCTTAATTACATGTGCAAAATCTCTTCACCTTTGCCATATAATGTAACATAATCACAAGAATTGTATCCCATACTCTGTCATATTCTAACAGTGAGAAGCAAATGAAAGGTCCTGCCTGCATTCAACAAGAGGGGAGTACACAAAGATGTGGGCCATTAAAGGTTGTGTTAGGATTATATCTACCACAAAAGCCTTCATAGCCTGATGCCTTACTAATAAATGGTTTTGAATTATTAGATAATAATTGTGAAATTTATAAAGTGACTTTTACAATGATATTTCTCTTGCACAATAAATTGAGACATTTTTTTAGGAGGCAAATGACAGCTTTTAATTGAATATATTTTTAAAAATAAGTAAACACATATCTTTGTGAGCTTAGATGAATTCTATCACTCAAGTACTATTTTTAAATAAGTGAAAGGAAAATTATAGTACAACTAAAAAGATTTTAAAGCAAATCTAATACTTAAGAAATGCGCAATTTTGAATATGATGCGGGATCACTGTTTCATCTGCACTGAACAGATTAGAGCAAACTGACCCTACCCAGTCCTTTTTCTGTATTAGAGAAGCTCACGTCTCCAAGGAATTCTAGTTCTAGTCCAAAAAAAGAAAAAAAGAAAAATATTTGATCCATGTGGATATCATTCTTTAATGACTTTTAATTTTATTCTGTAAGGAAAAGCTCTTGACTTCAGAAAACTGGGCATGTTTTCAAATGGTAAGACCATTAGTCAGAAGCATACGAAGCCCAAGGAATGACCAGGAGAAAAGGTGGATGTTTCTACAGGTAAAATGTTCCCATTTAAAACATTGCAAAATATTGGAAGTGAAGTCTACTTCTGCTCACATTTTTTAAGAGACTCAAAGAGTTCACCTAATACTTCTGGTTTTCATTCCAACTGATCATTTATAAGCCTGTGAAAGTTTTGGCTATAGAATACAGACTCCTTCAGATCTTCTAATACTATGAATTGTGTCCTGGCATTTCATTCTTAACTGGACTATAAGCTTCAAGTTGCTCAAAGTGACCAGAAGTGACTTTATGTCAGATGGCATCCAAGTTAGATGAAGCCCAGAAAATTTACCCAAATCAAAAGGAAAAACAGACTCTTACACTGGTGAATAAATATAGGATCAATTTCTGTAGAAGCAATAGAGACCAAGTTATGAAGAAGTGAGAGTCTACAATCTGTCTGTAGAGAGTCTACAATCTTCAATCTGTCTCTCTGTTTTGAGGAATTAAAGGCATTGTTGTCAGGTATAAAGCTGAAACTCCAATAATTACTATGCACATGCCTTATAGAAGACTTAAGGAGATTTGGGTTCCGAGACTCATTAAATGTATTTATAAGAAACATTCAGGTCAATCTGTTCAGTGATGTTGAGTTGATTTTGTGGGCAGACTGCTTGAATCTCCATCCAGAAACCTGGGGCCCAGAAACACTTAAGGCATGATTTGTTTCTGAAAATAACACGTGCTGGAAAGTACTAGACCTCAAGTATTTAAAGAAAATGTTTACTAATCATTTCCCATGCTTTTAAACTTTTGTGAAGTGTTCTCTCATCCTTCTTTGTGAATGAAATAAGAAGTAAACTTATAGGAAATCTTATCATTTTATTTAATCCCCAAAACTCTAGCCAATTCATCTCCTAAAGAGTATATTGCAGATGAAATTATAAGTAGCTTGAGGGTAAGGAGGAAGCTACATAACTCTACCTGCAGACCTTTCTTTTCCTAAGCACTGTTATTCATTTGTGCTGTACCCCAAATACATCCATCTCTCTGGCTTCTTGACACACGGCTTTGCTGTGGCTAGGTGGAGACATATGAGGAGGTCTTGCCAATGAAATTTGAGCCCAAGTGATGCATGCCATTTACAGGTTGGGAGGAGACTCAGCGCTCTCTTTCATTATGGCATGGCAATCAACAATTGGCAATGAGAAATATCTAAGACACTAAGAGACTGAAATGGGTAGAGCTACCCTTCCTGCAACATGCAGCAGACATTAGCTTATATAAAAAATGATGATTGGTGTTTTAAACCACTTAAGAATTTCAAGTTATTTATTATTGTGGCATGACTCAAACCAACCTCATTGGTACAATTATGCAGAAACTTATTGTACAATTAAGTTTAAATTATAAAGAAACTTAAGTTTCTTTAAGCAGAAACTTAAAGACTTTGTTAGTGATCCAATCATGGTGATTGTGAAGAAATACCAATATAAACTATATTATATGTCTTATACATGCATGAGTCACAGTAAGAAGAGTCTGAGTTTTTCTCAATTATAAATATGACTATAAACGTTTTACTGATAAAAGTCTGTCTTAGAATAACAAAACTGAAACTGAAAATTCATTAGATAAGCTATCAGTTGCGTTTCTTTTTTCTAATTTTTCCTTATTCTTCCCTACATTAAAAAAAAAAAATGGGTGAGCATATTGATTTCTAGGACAGATATAAATGAAACACAGTATTTAGTTATGCACATTCAACAATATTATAATAAGCAGAAAAGGAAGTTCCATTTATACTAACCTTTTTAGCATAGTGGTAAGTATACCAATTTTCATAAACCATCTCATTAATTGAAGTGTTATGGATTCTAAGTCATCTGTGTAGTGATAAAAGGTAAAATAAAACCATTGAATGGACCAAGAACGATGTTATAGGTCATATTACCTGAACAATTTTTGTAGTAAACAAACTTTCCAGTTTCTTGAAGGTCAGATTTTCTTTTCTTCACTCACATGGAATTAGATCATCATGAAGCTGTAGAACTAGAATCCATCTCATGACTGAAATTCTTTCAGGATGATATTGAAAGTGCCATTTAGGTTGAATGTTTTATTATTTTTTATTCAAATGCATCAGAGAATTTAATGTCTGCATTGTTTTACCCAATGTTTTTTAGTTTTTTTTTTAAATAAAGTATTCTGAACGTATGTGAAAAGTATACGAAAATAATAACTTGATCTTTAGAACTGAACATCTTGACTGCTTGCTTAATAGGGAACTGAAGAGGAGTACGTGCGTACTTTTTAGGACAATGTGAAGTTTAATATCTGAAATACTGAAAATCAAAATAGCACCCCATAAGCACCATTTAATGGAACAGAAGTGTATAATACTATGGTGCAAATAGTTTAAATACTTTCATGTCTGTTTTTAGTCTTGATCTGTTAAGAAATCAACCAAGAGATGATCAACTAAAATTCATTTTATTCATTTACACCTCTTTATACATTATAACATATGTTGTATTTCATTTTATTTCATTATCTGAGTCTGTAGCAGTCTCTCTGATATTCTGTGAGTTACTCTATTACAATCCCAATGCTGTCTTAATTTTTTTATCCCTAGAATACATGGTTGTAAAACTTTCTATTTATAAATGTTTGATGAAGTTTGTATAAAGAAATGTTAAACCATGATGTTTCTCTTCTAGAATCCTATTGCTTAAGTGTTTAATGTTGGTCAAAGGTATACCATGTAAAGATCACTTTGATTTGAGGAAATGGGGAGAAGCTATAACAGTCAGAAATACACCGTTTCTACTCTATTGGTACTTGAAATCTACCAGAGAAGCGAATTTTAATAGAATACTGTGATCTACTATGATGAGCACTGTACAGTAGTGTACTTAAAACCTTGGAATAGAGAGAAAAGAGCCAATTAATTATGTTTAGGCATTAAGAGGCTTTATGAAACAAGGGGTTTTGCATTGGGCTTTACATAATTATGTGGGAGTAAGCTGTGTGTGAAAGGTTCAAAAGAGAATATTCAATTTAGTCAAAGAGAAGAACGTATGCAAAGGTATAGAGGTAAGGACTTGCAGAATCCCAGGATACTTACTTGTACTAATCACCCCTTCTATGCAGTTTGGTTGTGGTTATAGGAAGTAGAAACAGAAAAAATGTAGAGCCATGGGAAATGAGGATTCAGCACTGGGTTGAAATGGGATTATGAAGGGCCTTACATTTCATGCTACGGAAGCATAACTTAATTTTGTGAATATTTCTATATTTTAGGAAGATTATCCCAGTGTCAGAATAAAAACAGCATTGAATATGAAGAACCTAGAAAACCCTAATGAGAAAACTACTGAGAGTGCTTAGGTGAGAGGTGAGAATATGAATTAAAACAGACAAAGCAAGAAGTAATTAAAAGTGCAAATTAATCTTCAACTATTGGATAAAGGGAAAGAATCAAGAGGAACAATCCAAATAACCCAGAGAGAAAGTTGGACAACTCACTATACCATCAGGGAAAAACAAGACATTCTTGACTAGAAAAGTGCTTAAAACTTTTTCAGATAATGTTAGAGAGTGGGAATTTTAGAAGATCAGAATAATAAAAAGGTGAAGAAGAAATAAGACTGAAATAAGATGAAATGAATAAGATGAAATAAGTCATCTAACAAGTATTGTCATCTAACAAGTATTGTTGTTGCATGAGAGTTCAGATAAGATTTTTAGGAGGCTCAAAAGATGTGAAGATATTTTCTAATTGACAAGAATAATTCTCAAGTTCACTGAAAGATCTACGTGACTTATTTTGTTATGGAAGAACTAAATTTTTTGAGACACATCTGCACACAATTTAGTGCAGAAGATAGACAAAAATGTTTCATGTTGTTATGATGAGAAATATCATCTGTTTGCTCCCCACTAAACAAATTTTAGGATTTTCAAGACTAGTGAAGATTAAGAAAATACAGTGAGAAAAAAAGAAAGATGTCAGCAATGAAATGCATGCAGGAGAAGAAAAATTTAACTTTATAAATGCTTCCATTGTCTTTGAAGATACTTTATATGTTTAAAAATTGAAAGAGTATAAGTTTCATAAGAATTATGTTTATTAAGAATTAGGTGTATTAAGCATGAAAAAGTGTATATCTTCTGTAGTTATTCTCTTATAATGGATTCCTTTATACATCAAATTTAAGACTGATAAAATGTGAGTAAAAATAGATCAAACTTCAAATATTTTTTCAAGCATTTTTTTGGACATTATATTTCTACACTCCTATACAGTTAAATCTTTTTCTCACATAGAATTGTAGACCTGCCAAGTCTAATTTTCCTTAAAAATAAGAGATATAATGTAATAGCATATTTTTCCCATCCTCCATTCCCCTTTTCTTTGACAACCATCAGCTTATTCTTTATGTCTATGGGTCTATTTTGTTTTTTTTAGTTTTTGTTAGATTTCACATATAAGTGAAATACGGTATTTGTCATTCTCTGTCTGACTTATTTCACTCAGCAAAATACTCTGTAGGTCCATCCATGTGATTACAAATTGCAACATTTCATTCTTTTTTATTGCTGAGTAATATTTATATCACATCTTCTTTATCCATTTATCTATCAATGAGCACCTATGTTGCCTCCATATCTTGGCTATTGCAAGTAATGCTGCAATTAATATTGGGGTGCATAAATCTTTTCAAATTAGTGTTTTTGCTTTCTTTGGGTAAAACCCAGAAGTAGAATTGCTGTGTTGTATGGTAACTGTATTTTTAATTTTTTGAGGGATCTCCATACTGTCTTCCATAGAGGCTGTACCAATTTACAATCCCACCAGGAGAGTACAAGGGTTCTCTTTTCTCCATATCCTCACTAGCATTTGTTATTTGTAGGGTTGTTTTTTTTTCGTTGTTGTTGTTGTTGTTTTAAACAATAGCCATTCGACAGGTGTGAGATGATATTTTATTGTGGTGTCAGTTTGAATTTCCCTAATAACTTAGTAAATTAATCGATCTCGTATATCATTAAATATTTCTTAGACCTATTATCCCATTTGACTGTTTATAGAAAGTATTCAGTCATCTATGGAAATATAAAACTACACTATACTACAGAAGATGAAGAACTGACAATCCTTCCCCCAAGATTATATTCCCTAGTTTGCTATGCCCATCTGACCATCATTCTTCTATCGTTTTCTTAAATTCTCAGATGCATTTGCCAAAGATACTGACTACTCTATTGCCACTTGTAGCTATAATAAATGTATAATAAATGTAGCTAATAATAAACCTTAGTAGAACTTAATAGATATGTTACAGCATTTAACACAAAGAAGAAAACCTGACAATCAAATGGAAGAAAAACAAAATAAAACAAAACAAAAAAAACCTTGGAACACTCTTAAGGACATAACTGAAATTGAATACAGCTCTGATAACATGAACAGCTGCATTGGATGTGAAGTTTCACTGCTGGAAGCTAAAACCAAAACGTTCAGCTCAACTTGGATGACCTACGTCATTTACTCTAGTACACAACATTAGAATGTTAACAGATATCATTTTCTTCTTGTTTTAAACTAAGAAAATACTTTCTTTATAAAATTGAATTTATAAGACATTCAGTATATTTTCCAAAATATACTGAGAGAAAAAAATGAAAATAATAACTAAAAAAAGTTCTGAAGAATGATGAGAAATCAGTAAAAGAATAAATATGTAAGATATCCTACTCATGAATAAAAGAGACAATAAAAGTAGCAAATATTTATTAAGCACTTATGATGTGTTCTGGAGTATGTTATATACTTGGCCATAGAAATTAAATGAGACTCTGCAAGATTCATATTTTCACAAGCAGCTCCATCATTTCATATCTTTACATTATTTAACACGAAACACATACAATGGTTTGCAGATATTTGCAATCTATATGAATTTGTCTTACAAGCCAATCTCATTCAAAGACTACAATTTTACCTGAAAAGAATGTTCAAAACCATCTCCTGCATGTGAAAGCACTTCTGCTAGAAGTGAATGAAGAAAATGGCATAATATTTTTTCATATTCAAACTAAATCTGTAATTTTACCGATTATACATGAAATAAACATATGCTTATAATTCACAGCTATTCCATTTAGGTCATTGTATATTATTTTTATGAAGAAAGGCATTGTTGCTTATTCATTTTATCCATGAGTGATTGGTTTGGTTATTTGTTGGCAATACTTTAATAGTGAATATAAAGTCTAACTCAAAGCAGATTTTTTTTTTTTTTAATGAGTATAGTACAACATTATATTCCTGGTCAATTCTATTTCAACATAACATTTGATATGGAACTTTGGAGATGAATCAAAAGTGAACTAGCTCTAAGGAGGTAACTTTGGTAAAGTTCTAAAAATATTCCTTTAAGCTTGTATATTACATATTCCTTTTTTCAACAGTCATTAAAACTTTTTTGTTGAAATTTTTTTTGTTTGGCTGTGAATGTAGAGAAGGTTTGCACATAAGAACATGGGATGTCTTCTGCCTACAAAAAGTATTTTAAAGTAAATTTACTAATCCAAAGTTAAAGAAGTACATATTAATAATAGTGGAATATGGATTACTGGGAATATAATTTTGCTTTGGTATTTGAATTCAGACTTTGCTTAAATATTTTAATTAGTAATGACACCAGTTGTTTCAAATATTTTTTACAGAAAAAGCATAAGTGGTCAGATTACATGCAATATTTCAGACAACACAACTATTTTTATTTGATGTTTGTCCATAGCTGAGTTTACTGAATTTGATATTACTTACTACCATCATCTACCAAGTGACAAGTAATCTTATAAACACAAAATAAAATATAACCAATTAAATTAATCCTCTCATTTATAAAAAATTCCATCAATGAATGTAATATACTAAGACTTAGGCTAACAGGTCTGGATGAGACATGATCTTTACTCTGCAGACATTTATTAGACATGTGAAGAGGACTTCATGGAGGTAACGTCATGATTGTAACAATATATTAGTGATGGAAGTCTTCACAGTAAATATCTATTAAAGCTACAAGATTAATGGTTTGATAACAGTGAGCTTCCCTTTGTCAAGCAAAGTGTTACTAGTGGTTCTATTTCTCTAGGAAAAACATTATAGGATGGTATAAAGCTACATAATTGCCTTAATTTGGATTCCCTAGAACCTGAAGAAGGAACGTGGCATAAATATTTGTTTAGGTAGTCCTAGAAGCAGAAATAAAGGTGTAAGAAGAGTGAGACTGGGAAGGGAGAACAACCAATCAAGTGTAACTTACTGAGTTTGTTATCCCTGTTGGCCGATGGCATCAATCCTGTTACTGACCCTTTGAGGAACTCTGTAGAACACACCTCAGAATTGCTCTTCTGAAGAATGCAAGAGATGGCCTTTTGTTTCCTGTTTTCTGGCCCCATATTCATTGAGTTTTGCTCCCAGTGGCTCTTTCTAGCACTTCCTGGCTGTGTCTATATGTGGACAAAGCAGCCTTTTTGAGCTTCCAAAAGAGCTTTCAGATAGAGAAGCCTAGAAAGTCTCCATGACACTGGCTGGAAGTAGAAATTTAGAAAACCGCATGCAAATAAACAACACAGATTCATTGAAACTGGTGAGTCAAGGGAGTGCGGCGCCAGGTAGGAGGAGAGGTCTGCTACTATCATACAGTTTAATGGTTGCATTTATGTGGCCATCAATAGTCATTTCATTTGTTACACAAAGCATGTATTACTTTGTAAAATAAATAAAGCTCTTTAAAAGTTCTTATTTTTGATAATTAATTTTTTTTTAACATTATATATTTCAGGCTTCATTTTTACCATATGTAATTTACATTACATGGTAAAGTACAAACTCATTTAATAAAAGAATAACATTCCAATGACAAATAATTATCACAAACTTAATAATTAAGCATATCTAATGTAGTGTTTTTGGAATGCATTATGGAGTATGAGATAAAGGGAAAAGAGGCAAGTATAACATTAAAAATATATATCATTAAAAATACATTAAAAATTTTGGACACACAAAAATACATCTCCAAAATATCAAGTTGCTTTAAAATATAAAGAGGTGGGCTTTGCATTACGAAAGTGGAGGGAAAACCAGAGAAAGATTGATAGTACGTGCTCCCTGTGTTAATTATTAAAGAAACTCAAAACAGAAATTTGAATTCATCTGCTTTTAATTTGCCTCAGTCTCCCTTGAAAAGTACTGATTTATCTAGGGAGTGGGGATAAATGACTCCTAGAATGGAAGAACTATACCTTCCTATATCTCACCCCTAAAACAAAATTAAGTTTATTCTGAAATCAGCCATTATTAGCAATCCTTAATTTCAGTGGACTCTACCTCTTCAAAGTATTTCCAAATTGATTTGAAACTTCTTTATACAGGTAAAATGTCTATTATTATATCATTAAATTTATGTTCTTAAAGGGTAAACATCACACGCAAATATAAATTAGCTACAAATAAAGTATAATTTTTACCTAGATCCACCTTCCACAAATGTAAAAAGGGCCTGATGAATCTCAAAATTATATCAAAATGAAAGATTCAGAAAGAAGTTGAAAAGCAAAAACTACTCTTAAACTTCCATGTTTGCAAAAGTTGACTTGAGTCATTGATGATCAGAACCTAAATCTTCATTTGAAAGACAACCGTTGGAGACAAAAGATTACCAAGATTTTACAGTAGCGTAGCTCAGACCCAAACCATATCTCCCAATCCATTTTACTCAACAGAATTCGGCCTTCGGTTCAACTAGGAGCAATAGACATTTTTCTAGGTGCATAATTCATCCATCCCTCTACCTCTCACTTCACATGACTACTAACTTTTCTTCTCTATCCGATAAGTAAAATAGATTGATCTCTGATGTTAGTAAGCTGATTTTTATACTACCTGCATTTCTTATGTGATTTCATATAGGGTTGGTATCCCTACAGATTATTGTAAAGTTAGAATTTCTCTCCTCTTTGTCTGAATGGTGTTCAATCAGTGAGCAGCAGATAGAGGCTATGGCCAAAATTGTGTTCATCCTAACGCAGGTCTCTCTATCCCTTTAACACTCCAATGATGTAAGGTTCTACGGTTTTTGTCTTTGTTTTTTTTCACTCTCCCCTGTCCTTTTCACCTGAAACACATTATTTAAAAGAGCTATTTTTTTATGTCTTTTCTATTTAATGAGATTATTTACCATGTCAATACCTGTGTATTTGTGCTAGAGGTTAAATCAGAACTCAGTGTTAGCTTGGAGCATTTTCTGTCACCTTGGTGGTGGAGTGCCTTTTTTGAAGACAGAAAAAGGCAACTTCTGACTCCAACTTCACACACTGGGTAGCAACTAGTAATTTATTTCTGTGTCCTGAGTCCCAAAGGGAGAACAGTTGAGCTGTTGTTCCTGACATCAGTGGTTTGGCAATTATAGCATAAGAGAGAGAAATGGTCACAAGTTGAAAACACAAGCCAGTTTACTCTTTTAAATACAGTCACAATAAAATAAGTCACCTCATAATAAAAAAAAAAGTGGGCTTAAAGTTAAAATTATTTTTATAGTTTGATGTTGTTGTTGGTGTATTCTAAAAGAATGTTTTCCACATAATTCACTAATGTATTTTCTTTTAAAGAATACTAAAATTTCTTTAATTAATTAACTTATGCATTTCCCCAAAAAAATGTAGATTGGCTTCTGCTCAAAAATGGAGATGGGTGACTATTTTGCATTGGTGAAAACACAGTTTCAGTGATTAAAATCTAATTTCCAAGTCTACATAGGAAAATAAGATTAAAACTTGATATTAAAAGAATAAATACAATTATTTCAAATTTGTTTTCTGGTTAAGTTTAAAAAATATTTAAAAGTTTAACCTAAAATGCGGTTTTTACTTTACAATATAGTCTTACTGTTGGCCTAGAAACTGGTAAATTTTAGGGAAATATAAAAATCATGTCTTGTTCTGTTGAGTGAGCTTTGGCCTCACAGCAATGGTTTGCATAAGTAGTTGGAAGTGTACTCTTTTTTTATTTTTTTCTAAATCTGAGGTCACTTTTCAGCCCAACTAACTAAATTTATTGCACAAACCTGTATTTAACTGTTAATAGCTAAATATACAGCAGTTTTCAGTCATCCAACATTAAATGTTAACTTTTCAAACAATTGGACTTAACATCGTAGGTTGAAGCCAAAAAGAATAATAACAGGTTTTTACTTAAATTCTTTTAATCAATAGGAAGTAATATTCTCATTTGAGAACGTGGATTTTGACAGTTCCTTAACACTATGTTCTATATTTAACTGAAAAACTTTGTATTGATTGACAGATGTATGTAAAGTTCAAATAAATCTAATGAGCAAATTGTGATAATGTAATGCCTTAACTAGTATCTTAAAATAATTTTACTTAACTAAAACACTAGCTTTAGAAAAGTCTGCCCCAGAAACAAAGGAAAACATAAGATGTTTTCTGACTTATCTGAATGCTGCAATAAATTGAATAGATGATCATCTATTTAAAAAAGGACCTATGGAAGTTCAACGGGACTCCACTAAATAAGGTTGACTTATTTCAAATAAATTAATCCTACATGGATATCATCCATACAGTCATGATGTGTGAAGTTTGTGTTGACATTTGAACAAAGTAATACGTTATAAGCTACCTCTCCAATGCCAATGTCTTCAATTAAGTGAAACCAGGTTATCTCAGAACCATCTAAGAAAGTAGGAAGTTCCTGATTGCTGCCTTTTGAACTTTGTTTTGTTTTGTTTTGTTTTTTGGGGGGTCTAGGAGAGGGCCATTTTGTCTCATGATGAATAATGAGACTTACTGCTTGGTCTATAAGTTATAAAACACATCAGAATACAAATTATATGCTGTGAAGAACCATTATTTTAAGTGAAGTATGTGTCATTTGGTGAGATAAATCAACTATTGAAGAAAAAAAAATTGGATGAACAATTTATATTTTGAATCTTGGGATACTACTCATTGATATATCTCTAAGAGTTATCTGTTCAAACACTGTATTGGTTGCTGCTAAGGTGTTTCCTGGTCTTTTCCCATCAATTTTTTATCTTATTTAATGAGTTTCTAATTTTCAGAAATATTACCATTAACCTAGTCACTATCATTTCTACGCATATAAAAAAGCCTGAGGTTTTCTTTAACAGTATTTCAAGTCTAGTTTAAAGGAAATTCAAAAGGTACATAATAACTAGTGGGGAATGCACAAGGCCCTTCCGTAACATGGAAGCCCCCAGGTTTCACTACGGTAAGAGAAAACACCCTTAACAAATGAGAGCCTTCCAATAGGGGTTAAGATTTCCTTCTTGTTCCACATTCTTCTTTTCTACCTTCTACCTATATTTTCAAACTAAAATAATGAGCAAGAATAGGAGAGATTGAAACTTGGCTAACAAAATAAAAAATCAGCACTAAAAAGAGTCTTTTATAGAGCCTTCATTAAAACTAAGTGAGTGAGCACAACCTGAGTAGTTCTACTTAGAAATTAATAGACAGATATGCTTCTGTATCTTGGTAACAGATGTCTCCAGTTAAATTGACGTGACATGAATTGTACTTTCAGTTACTTCAATGATGGAGTCTCCATCTTTTAAAGATCATTCTACACTGGCACCTTCATACTAACTTGGCATTGCTCCTCTAAATGTCCTTGGCTCAGAAATGTTTTACAATAAACTTCTAAGCCAACGCAGGCAGAATCTTGGCTTTTATGGGACCGGCCTCTGCCCACTTCAGGATATGTGTTATAATAAGCAGACACACTGTTTTTTCTTTATTAATAATTTAACATACCTTTTTCATGTTAACTAAACTTCAAATTAATTCAACTGTTTTGTGGAATAAACACCAGTTTGTTTCAACATTTTAAAAAATATATATGTCAGAGAAGTGGTCTTGACTTTAAAAGCATAAGGAAAGAAAGAAAGAAGAAACAAGAGGAAAAAAAACACTGAGTAAAAATGACTAAAATTAAGGCATTGAAACTAAGTACCATAGCTTTTTAGTAATTCTCTGCCTATAATTTTGGGAGGAAAATCTCCCTCTTCCAGCAACATGTATTATTAAACAATTTTATTTGGGATATTCTTTGAGATTTTTCCTTAGTCATGGTAGCACAGAAAAAGTTAAATACTAAATGACCAAATTTCATTTCATTTTCACTTTTTAATTTCCATATATCTGCTTAATCTCATTTTGTCATTTATACCAACAAGAAAATTCTCTTTTTTTACAGAACTCCTGAGTATTTTCACATCTTCATATCAATTTGTCTACTTATGCTGAGTCTTATCTCCAAAGATGCTGATAATTGCTCTTGAATTCATTAAGAAACATAATACTTGGAATATATTTGAATGTATATTAAATACATTCACTAATGGGGAGAATGTTAAGGAAATGGTAAATCTTTTCCTATTATGGATTGAAATTAAAAGTCAACTTCTATTCAGTACTATTTATGTAATTTTATTTCTTCACAGGAAACTAGAATATGGGGGCATTCTGACTACATTTATAAACTTGGTGTCCAAGGTTAATATTATTTCTTCAGCAAGTTAATCAGGCTTGTCTTCCTTGAAATTAGAAACTGCCTACAATTCTATGAATTTATGGTAAGTAGTAAACAGTTTTTCAATTCACTGCTATGGGATTAAATGCAAGGAATAAATTAATAAAGAAATATAACCCCCTGTGTCCATTGGGGAATATCTATTATACTATTACATAAATGTGTAACTTGAAATATAAGGACAACTCAAATGCACACAATAAAAAATTATTTAACACTGGAAAATAAGGCAAAGATTGGGTATCATAGCCTTGTAAATCATACCGGGGCATTGTTTAAAAGAATTGTTTAATTTTCTAGAGAATTATATCTCTAGAATTTGCAGTTTACCATTTGATCAGAGACCAGACACTGTGAAATTGCATGTATACTTGGCAATTTCTTCCCAGAAGACAAAACATTCCTAAAGATGGTATATTCTTGCCCTCAGGACATTAACCAACTCATGCCTATAACACTCTTATTCTAAGATTCTTCTTTCAAAATGCCTGTAAATACTCACTTTTTTATTCAGTTGTTTGCTGTGCTACTACTCTGCTAATAGACATTCTGCCCTGATAAATGTAAGCTACGTCACAGCAGAACAACCTGTTATTGTTGTACATTTTCTTTTTCCCCTAGCAGTATTGAGATACAGTTGACAAGTACAAATTGTAGGTGTTTAAAGTCTACAATGTGATGTTTTGACATACATTGTGAAATGATTATCAAAGCTAATTAATATTGCCTTCACCACACATAGTTACTTTGTGTGTGTGATGATGAGAATATTTAACATCTACTCTCTTAGCAAATTTCAAGCATAATCAAAAATACAAAAGATAAGAACTGGTGGCAAGGATGAGGAGAAAAGGGAACCTTTGTACATTATTGATAGGAATGTAAACGGGTACAGTCGTTATGGAAAACAGTATGGAGGTTCTTCGAAAAATGTATTTATTTTCTTGTTTTGGGAATAGAATACATACATAGCTCTTGTACTGACTTATTTCTCATTGTTCTCTTAGAATAAATAGATCTGGGTATTAGCTAAGGGATACTCTGAGGAGGGTGGTGTGCTGTAGCAATTTGTATCACTTTTATCTGGGTGTCTGCCAAGGAATACTGTCTCACTAACTTTCCTTCTACCTGAACACTGGGCCAGAGCCTCCCATTAGCATACACCTTTCCAAAAGTAGCGGTGTGACTCAGATTTAGTTTCCTGGGACTACAGGATCTGTGCATTATCACCTGCAGGTTAATGTTTTTCTTCCTCCTTTTACTCCTCTTCATCTCTGTGAGTTTCTTTCTGCTTCGAGCCTAGTAACTGTGAAATAAAAAAAGAACATCAGCCTAGATTCTCGTCAACTTTGAATTCTTTCCATTTTACAGCTAGACCACACTAAGTTACTCTATAATGTATTTCCTTTTTTTACCATGTTCAAACCATTTCATAAGACCTTATACTAAGAAAAAGATTTTTGAGATACATTTCCTAGGATAGTGACAGTGATATTTGGCAAAATGATCATTCTGAGCATAGATTGACTATGCCTGTGAAAGGACTCAGATCTCACCTTAGTTTAATTAAGATATCACAGTATTTGGCAAGTTTACTCCACAGTTTATGTTTTGGGACTATAATTCTTTCTCTGAAAGAAGATGTTTATCTTCTTTCTCTATTTTTTCTTGTTTTGGATTTGATCCTGTTAAGTTTTAATAGAAAAATGAGATGTCAAATGTTTGTTCTCAGTGTCTTACAGTGTTCACGTTTTCAGATACTCAGTTTAAGATTGAATAATTATTTTAAATATGTATGACTTCTCTTCCCTATTTGTTGGAATATATGACAACCAAATATAAATGCTCTGAACAATCATAAATTAGTAAGTAATTTGGTGATGTTCACCTCTGCCTCCTATCCTAACTACATAAAACTAAACTCAGTGACTATAGTTTTAAAAACAAGTGGCCTGAAAATGTTTGCTAGGTTAAGAAACAAGATTTTGAAATCTTTGCAGTCTTCAATTTGTTCGAAAAAAAATGTTTCAGCTTTGGCAAAGAAAGCATGTATTTTGCTCAGTAATATTTCCTCCTAATTTTAAAATTAACTTACATCTACTCTATGCATTTCTTATTTATATGTGTAGCATTAAAATAACTTTAGGGTTATTATGTGGAAACCCTTTACATTTAAGTGCATGTGTGATTTTCTTTCTCTAGAAAAATAGTTAAGGAAGAGGAGATACAAAAAATAAAATAAGGTAATCTTCCATAAATTATTGTATGAATAAGTGTCATAAATGTTTCAGATTAAGCACTACAAAGGAGAGAGTGGGGCTCCAGTCATCCAGTTCAGGAATATTTGAAGAGCACATTTTTCCTTGAAAGTTATATATTATATGGATATTTGAAGATGGCTGCAGCTTTCATGAAAGTGATAAGCAAATGCACAAAACAATAGGTTGTAAAAGGAAGTGCAAAAAAAAATTAAGTAGAGATTGAAAAAAAGATATGAACATGTGTCTTATTCATATACTTTAAGGTATCTAAACACATTATCTTTTTATCACAAATTGTAAACACCTCAAGTAACATTTCTCATGTGGGAAAATAACCCACATCTGAGTGCATTTAAGGTGCATAATGAATTCATTCAAAATTCATATTTCCAGCTCATGTTCTACGCCTGTTGAATCAAAGTCTCTGATTCAATACACTTGGAAATCTGCACTTTAATAAAACAAAAAAATCCAGGTGACTTCTACCCACCTGTGGTTTTAAAACCACAAATCTAAATTGTAGGGCACAATCACTTTAGTAATCTTTATTCAATATCCTGGGTAATCTTCATAAATTCTAAGTAAATGCTTAAAGGTGGACATTAAGATCTCAGCAATTTAAAAGATGTTTCCTAAATGAAGCTAGTTTTCTTATGAGATGGGCGGAGTAGTTGAGTCTACCTATCAGGAAAATGAGAACCCAGACTCTCGTTTACTTTGTGAGGAAGGCAACTTTCCAACTTCCTTAATCCGTGTTCTTTTTAATAGTGAATGAGCTTTGGTCTTCTTGTTAATAACACAGTTAATAAGTGGACCAATGAATCTAAAATTCTTGTTAAGGAATTATTATCTTAGCAACAAAGAGTTGGTACAAAAGGAGAGGAGTTATATAAGACATGAAACTTGACCCAAGAGTTAACAAACAGTTTGAGAAAACAACAGAAGATTTGGAAGATTATCACAGAGTAGAAGATATTTGCATGGTATTCATTTCAAATGCTAAGGAAGAAGAAGGGTTTATAGTAAAGCCATGTTTCTGGAAGTCACTGGGCTAAGATGGAGACTTAAAGGTTGGGTAATACAGTTTACACATTATAGAAACCACCAAAATTAATCACTATACCAAAATTTAAGGGAAAATGTCAAATGTAAAATTATACCAGTCTCATCATAATCTATTTAGTTGTCATCTAACTGTAAAACATGGAATTTTATAGAATATTATACTTCAATAGCACTTCATTAAAATTTTATTCTCAGTAAGTCAAATTTTCTCATTGTTATAAAAGTTGCCCACAGTACTGAGAAAATAAGAAACTGGCTTCTAGGTGATACTTGGTCTTGATCTCATTTATTTTTAAAACCTGACCTTTAGAGAATAAGTTTTACTGTCATATGATGACATTATTTGAAGAGTGAGCATTCAATTACAATACTTTTTTTTTTGTTAGAAGACAATGAATTTCACAATATTGCTGAATTTTTAAGGTAATTTAAATTTGAGAGGTTTAATATGTAAAATAAGAATGATAGTATAAAACCTACATGATTTGTCAATTGGAGGTTAATTCAACTAATAGATGTAATTTACTTACAGCAGAACTTGGCACAAAACAAGTACACAATGCAAATTGCTAATATTACAGTATTTTACTTTGCATGATGGGATAGCAAATAGTTATTGCATGCTTTATCTTAAACAAGGAATATTAATGGTAATCAATTAGGAAATTAATCTATTGGAGAAGCCTAACAGGAATAAGAAGCCTCAATCTTGAATGTATATATATTTTAAAATATGTAATTACATAGTCCAGTAGGGAATGGTATTACAACAATACCTAGAACATGAATAAAAAGTAATGATTGAATACATTCTAAAAATTAACACAGATTTTAAAATTGAGCTGCTGTTACTGAACTCATTCAATTGTTGCTTATTACAGAAAAAAAAAAAAGGCAAACAAATAACCAAAAATATATAGTGTCAACAAAAAATCATGTAGGCTGCTCACCTATCTTTTAACCATTCTTCATACTTAACATTTGTTATTTGATAAAATGAGTTAAATTGTTTGAAATACATAAATCACTGTCTGGCATCTGTTAAATCACTCAGGAATGCTTGACGCGATCCCTTGCTGTTGATCGGCTAAAATGTGGGATTAAAACCTGTAGCGTTTTGGTACCACTAGGCTACTGTGCATGTTCCTGTACCAGAAAACAGTACAGTTCCTGTACTAGAAAACCCCTCAGGTGATAGTACTAACATATCAAAGTTAAGTTCTATCTATTGTATAGGTGGATTATGGGAGACAGGGCAGAACTTCATGGTTAAGAGTGGGTATTCAGGAGCCAAACCATCTGTGTTTATCAGGCTGTATTATTTACTGGCTCTGACAGGTTAGACCATTTATTTACCTTTCTGAGCTATCACTTGTGAGTGCCAGAAGAGTTACTATATAAAATATCAATTATAGTTCCTGGGATTACTAATTATTAGTGTTTGCTATCATTTAATTATTATTATTATCATTATTAATTATCCACACATCCTTTGGTGACACAGCAAATTGGAAAGACTAATATTCTACTTCTGAAAAAAAAGAAATTTTATAGCTAAGGAGCACTAACTCTGATACTTGCATACTCGAAAGATTTTGTTTTATCTATCTTTGCCTATATTTCCTTTATTGTTTAATCCATTATTTTTTTCCCTGTACTCAGGGGTTTTGGTGCTGGATGGTGGCTTTACTGGAGTGGTCAGAGTCTATACCACAGGTAGTGGACTTACCCAGATGGCTTTTTCTATTTTTTGCTTTATTTTTCCCCTTTTAAATAAATCGGTTTCATGGCTAAGGTTGATATAAGGGCTTCTGTCCATTGGCAAATGGCATTGTAGCCACAGGTCTCTTATTAAAGCTTGAGTGAAAATTTTGATCACTAGTGTTTGTGGCCAAATTTTGTTCATGCCTGCCCACTAGGTTTGTTTGGAGACCAGAAAATTATGGACTGTATGATTTGAATTAGGATAAGATATTAAACCTTAGGAGCCATTCTGTAGCAAAGACTGTGCTGTAAAAGAGTATTGGAAAGCATTCCTTGACCAAGTCACTGAAATTAGCTTAGTCATGAGAATTCCAAGTGAGTTTTCTGACCTTGAGATATAAACACAGTGCCAAAAAGCATCATCAGGAAGGAGACTGAGGATAGATGATGATCTTTATTTTAATGAGAGGGTTTTAGTGCCCACTTAGTCATATAACTACCCCATCATTTCAAATCTTTAAACATTCTAGATGATTGTCTCAGAAAATGGAAAATATTCCCTCGATATTATCATCAGAAACATGTTGTGTCATATCAGTTCTCCTAGTTCACATATTTAATTCCTTTTCTTTCTTTCTGTTTGTTTTTCAAAACATTTTCTTTAGTTGGTTATAGCTATTAAAAGCCTTGCATTGTGCTGGGTGTCCAGAGTTCCCTTTTGGTATAATTTTCATGGGAATGTGTGTCTGCTGACTGTATCCTACCAGTCTGCACCTCCACACTGGTGCCATGGCTCTTCCTGTGTTAATCCACCTTGCTGACTTTTGTTGTTGTTTTGTTATCATCTAGCAAAGTAACTACTGTCACTTTGAAAATTAATTGCAAAGTCAAAATACTTTACTACACAAAAGACATAGAATGTCCTCTTATGCAGTTTCATGTGTAAAAAAAAAGAGATAAGATCATCAGTTAACCCAATTGTTAGTCTGTAGCCATGGGCAGGGTATCAAGACAGTTGTGTGCTCTGGCATGGAAGTAGGAGAGGAGGGGCTGAGGAAGGGCCCATGGTCCTTTTTCAGCCTCTGTGCCCTTCACTTGCATCCTAGGAAAACTGTCACCCTCTTCCTTAAAAGTAATTTTGTATTCAGCCATTAAGAAAATTTTTACTCATACTATGATACTAAATACCTATCAACTATTATATTGTCTTATTAGGAATATAGTACAAAGAACTTCTGACTTTGTTTTTCCGAGGTAGTGGGGGTATTCATTTATTTATTTATGGTTTCATTAAGCTTGTGTGTTAGATTTTAGCACGATCTAAATGAACATCATCCTTTCTATTTAGCCTTGCTACTGTGAATTTTCTCTTTTTAAGCCTCGCATACAAAAAACAGTCATGTGTAACTTCTTGCTGGATGACTTGTCAGAGGATGGCCTATTATTGCATGGTTTTGTGCTTGGGGTCAGATGACCAATGCCCATTCCCAAATTGTGTCTCAACCTGGAACAATGTGACTTTAGCAATATCTTCATTATCTGTCCTTTGTATGAAAAAAAAATTATATGTATGTTCAGGACCATGGCCTCGCAGAATTTGAGTGAACCATGCACGCAACTTGTCAGCAGACATATGAAAGGTTCTCCCAGGTCAATCCCAGTTATTACCGTTCCTTATTTATGATTAAGCATTCAATAACTATTTGTTCCCTTTTCTCTCCTGCCTGGATCCTAAACTGATAACACTTGCTAAACCAGAAGAAAGAACTTTCATTTTATTGATTTATGCCTGCTTAAGTGGCACCTTATTACACACTGAGTCCACCACCTCTGTCTTTCTTGTTTCCTTTATTTTTATTGAGATATAATTCACATACCTTGAAGGTCACACTTTGAAAGTGTATAATTCAGTATCTTTGCTATATTCACAAGGTTGTACAGTCATCACTGCTTTCGAACTCCAGGACATTTCCCTCACCCCAAAAAGGAACCCCGTAGTCACTAGCAGTCACTTACCATTCACCTTTCCCTTAGCCCCTCAAAACTACTAATCTACTTTCTGCAGATTTGCCTCTTTTGGATTTCATATTATTGGATGATGCAGTATGTGGCCATTGTGCCTGGCTTCTTTCACATGGCATAATATTTTCATGGCTCATGTCATAGCATGTATTAGTACTTATTCCTTTTTATTACCAAACAATGTTCCATTGTATGGATATTTATATACTATTTTATATATCTTATTTATATATTCATCAGTTGATGACCATTGAGTTTTCACGTGTTGGCAATTGTGAATAATACTACTGTAAACATTAATGTACAAACATTTGTGTGCGCAAATGGAACAAATGTGAATTATCTTCAGTATATAGAGAGGAGTGGATTTGCTAGGCCACATGGTAACTCTATGTTTAATTTTGTTTGGAACTTTCAAGCCATTTTGTTAAAGCAGCTTCGTCATTGTATATTCTCACTGGCATTCTTTTTTTAGGAATATGAAATTCCCTAAATAAATTTCCATTTTATCTAAGTTGTCATAAAAATGCTTGCAGTACTCTCTTCTAGTTTTTATTTCTGTGATTTCAAGAGTGATGTTCCTGTTTTCATTCTAATTTTAGGAATTTGGGTCTTTTCTCTTTCTAACTTGACCATATTAGCTAAAGGATGGTTAATTTTGTTCATCTTCTCAAAGAACCATCTTTTAGATGGGTGAATTTTGTCTATGGTTTTTCTAGTCTCTATTTTATTTAGTTCCACTCTAATATTGACTATTTCCTTTCTTCCCTTTGCTTTGGGTTCAATTTTTCCTTATTTTCCTGGTATATTAAGATAGAAAAGCAGGTTATTGATTTGAGAGTTTCTTCTTTTTAATATAGATATTTACAAATCTAAATGTTCCTCTAACCCTATTTTCACTAACTCCACAAATTTTATCATGTTATACTTTTATTTACATTTAATTAAAATATTTTCTAATTTTCTTTGGAACCTATTGTTTGACCCATGGCTTAGTTAGTAGTGTGTTACTTAATTTACACATTTAAAATTTCCCAAATTTTCTTCTATTTTTAATTTATTTCTTTCCATTGTGGTTGAAGAACATACTTTGCATGATTTCAATCTTTTTACATTTATTGAGTGATGACCTAGTATACGGTCATCTTTGAGAATGTCCCAGGTGCGCCTGAAAAGAATATGTATTCTACAGGTTTTGGAGGGTATTTACTACATATACCTAATAGTTCTAGTTGCTTTACGCAGTTGTTCATGTTTTTTATCTGCTTATTGATCTTTGGTCTAGGTTTTCTCTCCATTACTTAAAGTGAGATAGCCAGGTATCTATTATTGCTGAATTATCTATTTCTTCCTTCAAGTCTAAAAAATTTTGCTTACTGTGTTTTGAGACTCTTTTAGGAGGTACAGATATATTTATCGTTGTAGTTCTTGATGGACTAATACTTTTCTTATTGTAAAATAACCTGATTTGTCTCTAATAATAATGTGTGTGTTGAAGTTTATTTTGTCTATTATTGTTTAAAAGGTATATCTTTTTCAGACATTTACAATTACACTAGTTGTTTCTTTGAATCTAAAGTGTGTCTGTTGTGTAATTATATAGTTAGATCAGGGTTTTTTTACAAAAATACATTCTGCAAATCTCTGCTTTAATTGGAGGTTTTTTTTTAATATTTATTTTTTTAATTTTTATTGGGGAATATTGAAGAACAGTGTGTTTCTCCAGGGCCCATGAGCTCCAAGTCATTGTGCTTAAATCTAGTTGTGGAGGGTGCAACTCAGCTCCAAGTCCAACCATAGTTTTCTTTTTCTTTTTCTTTTTTTAATTTATTGGAGTGACAATTGTTAGTAAAATTACATAGATTTCAGGTGTACAATTCTGTATTACATCACCTATAATTCCCATTGTGTGTTCACCACCCAGAGTCAGTTCTCCTTGCATCACCATATATTTGATCCCCCTTACCCTCATTTACCATCCCCCACCTCACTTACCCCCTGGTAACCACTAAACTATTGTCTGTGTCTATGAGTTTTTGTTTCTCATTTGTTTGTCTTGTTCTTCTGTTGTTTTTGGTTTATATACCACATATCCGTGAAATCATATGCTTCTCTGTTTTTTCTGTCTGACTTATTTTGCTTAGTATCATACTCTCAAGATCCATCCATGTTGTCACAAATGTTCCTATATCATCTTTTCTTACCTATGAATAGTGTTCCATTGCATATATGTATCACAACTTCTTTATCCATTCATCTATCGAATGACATTTTGGTTGTTTCCATGCCTTGGCCACCGTAAACAAAGCTGCAATTAACATTGGAGCACATGTGTCTTTATGTATAAATGTTTTCAGATTTTTTGGGTGGATACCCAGTAGAGGGATTGTTGAGTGATATGGTAATTCTATTCGTAACTTTTTGAGAAACCTCCACACTGCCTTCCATAACGGCTACAACAGTCTGCATTCCAACCAACAATGTATGAGGGTTCCTTTTTCTCCACAGCCTCACCAACACTTGCTACTATTTGTCTTGTTGATGATAGCCATTCTGACTGGGGTGAGGTGATATCTCATTGTGGTTTTTATTTGCATTTCTCTGATGATTGGTGATGTTGAGCATTTTTTCATATGTCTATTTGCCATTTGTATGTCCTCTTTCGGGAAATATCTCTTCAGGTCCTCTGCCCATTTTTCAATTGGGTTGTTTGTTTTTTGTTGTTGAGTTGCATGAGTTCCTTGTATATTTTGGATACTAGCCCCTTATCAGAGGCACTATGTGCAAAAACCTTCTCCCATTCAGTTGATTGCCTCTTTATTTTGTCGAAGGTTTCTTTTGCTGTGCAGAAGCTTTTAAGTTTCATATGGTCCCATTCATTTATTTTTATCTTTTAATTCCATTACCATTGGAGTCAAAATCATAAAATGCTGTTTGAACCCAAGGTCCATAAGTTTAGCACCTATATTTTCTTCAATGCAGTTTATTGTGTCAGGTCTTATGCTTAAGTCTCTGAACCATTTTGAATTAATTTTGGTACATGGTAACAGATAGCAGTCCAACTTTATTCTTTTGCATGTGGCTATCCAATTCTCCCAGCACCATTTATTGAAGAGGCTGTCTTTCCTCAATTGTATGTTTTTAGCTTCTGTGTCAAAAATTATCTGTCCATATTTATGTGGTTTTATTTCTGGGTTCTCAATTCTATTCCATTGGTCTATGTGTCTGCTTTTCTGTCAATACCATGCTGTTTTGATTACTGTAGCCCTGTAGTACAAGCTGAAGTCAGGGAGTTAGATACCTCCAGTATTGCTCTTTTTTCTTAAGATTGCTTTGGCTATTCGAGGTCTTTTGTGGTTCCAAAAATCTGATGATTTTTTGTTCTATTTCTTTAAAAAATGCCATTGGGATTTTGATGGTGATTGCATTAAATCTGTATATTGCTTTGGGTAATATGGCCATTTTAACTATGTTGATTCTTCCAATCCGTGAGCACAGAATGTCTTTCCATTTCTTTGTGCCTTCTTCAATTTCTTTCAAAAATGTCTTAGTTTTCAGCATATAGGTCCTCCACATCATTGGTTAAGGTTATTCCTAGATATTTTATTCTTTTTGCTGCAATTGCAAAAGAAATTGTTTTTTGTATTTCTTTTTCTGAGATTTCATTGTTAGTATATAGGAATGCAATGGACTTTTTGTACATTGATTTTGTAGCCAGCAACTTTACTGTATTTGTTATTAAGTGTTTTAATCATAAATGGATGTTGTATCTTGTCAAATGCTTTTTCTGCATCAATTGATATAATCATATGATTTTTGTCCTTTATTTTGTTTATGTGTTGTATCACATTGATGGATTTGCAGATGTTGAACCATCCTTGTGCCCCAAGGATGAACCCCACTTGTTCCTGATGAATAATCTTTTTAATGCATTGTTGCATTCAATTTGGTAGAATTTTGTTTAGAATTTGTGCATCTGTATTAGTCAGAGATATTGGTCTGTAGTTTTCTTTTTTTGTGTTGTCCTTACCAGGTTTTGGTTTCAGGGTAATGTTGGCCTCATAAAATGAGTTAGGGAGTACTGTCTCTTCTTCAATATTTTGGAAGAGTTTGAGCAGGATTGGTATTAGATCATTTTTGAATGTTTGGTAGAATTCACTAGTGAAGCCATCTCGTGCCAGACTTTTGCTTTTGGGAAGGTTTTGGTTGATTCAATTTCGTTACTGGTGATCGGTCTGTTTAGATTTTCCAATTCTTCATGTTTCAGCCTTGGAAGGCTATATGTTTCTAAGAACCTGTCCATTTCTTCTAAGTTATTGAATTTGGGGGCATATAGTCCTTCATAGTATTCTTGGATGATCCTTTGTGTTTCTGTGCTTTCCGTGATATCTTCCCCTTTTTCATTTCTGATTTTGTTAATTAGTGTCTTCTCTCTTTTTATCTTAGTGAGTCTAGCCAAGGGTTTGTCAATTTTGTTAATCTTTTCAAAGAACCAGCTCTTTGTCACATTAATTTTTTCTATTGTCTTTTTGTTTTCTATTTCATTTAGTTCTGCTCTGATTTTTGTCATTTCCTTTCTTCTGCTGACCTTGGGTTTCACTTCTGCTTCTTTTTCTAGTTCTTTAAGATGTAACATGAGGTTATTTATTTGGGATTTTTCTTGTTTCTAGAGATAGGCCTGTATTGATATAAATTTCCCTCTTAAAACTGCTTTCCCTGCATCCCAAAAATTTTGGTAGGATGTATTTTCATTGTCATTTGTTTCAATGTATCTTTTGATCTCTCCTCTAATTTCTTCTTTGACCCAGTGGTTCTTTAAAAGTATGTTGTTTAATCTCCATGTATTTATGTTTCTTCCTGCTTTCTTTTTGTTGTTGATGTCCAATTTCAAAGCCTTGTGGTCAGAGAATATGCTTGGTATAATTGCAATCTTCTTAAATTTCCTGAGACTGATTTTAACGTCCTAATATATGGTCTATCCTTGAGAATGTTCCATGTACACTAGAAAAAAATGTATAGTCTGATGTTTTAGGATGAAGTGCTCTATATATGTCAATGATGTCCGTTTCATCTAATATGTCATTTAGGACTGCTATTTCGTTATTTATTTTCTGTTTGGATGATCTATCCATAGCTGTCAATGATGTATTTAATTCCCCTAGTATAATTGTGTTTTGATCAATTTCTGCCTTTGGTTCTGTTAGTAGTTGCTTGGTATATTTCAGTGCTCCCTGTTTGGGAGCATAAATATTGATGACTGTTATGTCTTCTTGTTGTATAGTCGCCTTTACCATTATGAAATGTCCATCTCTGTCTCTTGTTATCTTTTTCACCCTGACATCTGTTTCATGTGATATCATATGGCTACACCTGATTTTCTCTAGGTACCATTTGCTTGGAGTGTCAATTTCCACCCTTTCAATTTGAGTCTATGCTTGTCCTTGTAGCTGAGATGTGTCTCTTGTAGACAGCATATGGTTGGGTTTCGTTTTTTGATCCAATCTGCTACTCTGTGCCTCTTTATTGGTGAGTTCAGTCCATTTGCATGTAGGGTGATTATTGATATGTGAGGATTTCCTGTCATTCTATCTTTAGTTTTCTGGTAAGGCTGTGTCTCCATTGTTTCTTTGCCTTTTTGTTGCTATCTATTATTTCTGTGTGGTGGTATTCTATGATGTTTCCCTCTGTTTCTTCTTTTATTACAGTATATATTTCAGTTCTGGATTTTTTTTTTTGAGTGGTTTGCCTTAAGTTTATGTAAAAGAAAGTTTGATATTTAGAGTATTCTATTTCCTTTAGCACGCTTACTTTCTCCATTCCCATATTCTGGTTCAGGAGTTTATTCTCCCCCTTTTTATGTTTTGGTTGCCACAAATTGTCCCTGTTGATGATGGTCGAATAGCCTCCTTTAGTATTTCTTGTAGTGCAGGTCGTGTATTAGAAAATTTCCTCAGCTTTTGTATGTCTGGAAAGGTCTTTATTCCTCCTTCATATCTAAAGGATATCTTTGCTGGATATATTATTCTTGGCTCATAATTTCTCTCTTTCAATAGTTTGAATATTTGGTTCCACTCCCTCCTGGCTTGTAGAGTTTCTGCTGAAAAATCTGATGATAATCTACTGGCCTTTCCTTTGTATGTTACCATCTTCTTTTCCCTGGCTGCCTTGAGGATTCTTTGTTTCTCATTGATTTTTGACAGCTTCAATACAATGTGCCTTGGAGAAGGCCTGTTGGGATTGAGGTAATTAGGTGTTCTATTTGCTTCTTGGATTCAAGGATCCAGTTCTGTCCACAAGTTTGGGAAGTTCTCATCAACAATTTGTTTGAATATATTCTCTGTTCCCTTCTCTCTTTCTTCTCCTACTGGTATGCCCATTTTTCTTATATCGCTCTTTCTGATGGAGTCAGAAAGTTCTTGTAGAGTTCTTTCATTTATTTTAAGTCTCAAGTCTCTTTCTTCTTCCATCTGTGTAATTTCCAGGTTTCTATTTTCGATGTCACTGATTCTTTCCGCCATCTGGTCAACTCTACTACCTAAGCTGGTTATTTCATTGTTCATTTCTTCTATTGAGTTCTTAATTTCCAGAAATTCTATTTGGTTCTTTTTTAAAATTTCAATCTCTTTCGTAAAATGCTTATGTTGTTCTTTGATTGTGTTTCTGAGTTCATTCTACTGCCTTTCTGTGTTTTCTTGCATCTCATTGAGTTTTTTCAAAACTGCAATCTTGAATTCTCTGTCATTTAAGTCACACATTTCCATATCTTTAAGTTCCTTTTCTGGAGACTTTTCACTTTCTTTCTGAGCTGTCTTGTTGCCTTGGTTATTCATGGCAATTACTGATTTATTATTTCTCTTCCTAGACATCTACGGGAGTGGCTTCTACAACAGGTTGATAGGAAGAGGTCTTTCTTTTGTTTTCCAGTACTAGTTGGTAGAATATTTTATTTTCTCTCCGATTGCAGCCTTTTTTTTTCTCTCTCACCTGGTAGTGCTGTTTTCTCTGCACTATTTCAGCTTCTCACACAATGTGGGGATTCCCTGGGAGATGGGCTTCTCCTCTGTTAATAGTTCACCTGGGTTAGAGGGCACAGTGTCCGTCCGGGTATGCGGAGAGCTTTTGAAGTTCCAAAGCTATTCCTGCACCAGATTCAGAACCCGTATGTTTCAGCAGTTCTGTTTACTCCTGCAGGGATCTGCCCAGATAGGTGGGGCTAGGGGTGAGTGAGTTGTGAGAGGTGGCCCAGAGCAATGGCAGCGACCACCACCACTGTGGTTCTGCTTGCATAGCTCCCTCCCCTTTGCTGGAACTAGTTGGGCTGCGAATCTGTGTCTACAGTGCACAGTTCTCAGAACAGGGAATATTTTGTTCTTTTGATCTGACACTGCTACTGTTCCTCTTCTAGCACCGGAGGGTGGGGGCGGGGCGAGCTCTGGGAGGGTAGGGAGGGCGCGGCTAGTCTCAGTGCCTAAGGCTTCTGTTCTCTGCTCGGCAGTGAGGGCTTAAACCACCGTTTTCAGCCTTCTTCCCTCAGTCTTTTCTCTGAGATCTCTGCCGTGAACGTTGGGTTCAGCCGTGTTATATGCTGCCCCCTCAGCCTTGTGGGCCATAACCAGAGCCCTAGCAGTCCGAGTTCTTCCCTATCCCACAGCTGTGGTAGTTATGGGATGCGGAGAGCTCGGAGCACTGAGCTAGGTCTGAGACCTGCGCCCGCACGACTCGGTCCCTGCACTTCTCCCTTCCTTCCTCCCCGGCTCGCGCAATTCTCCCATCTTGAGGTGAATTCAGTAGTGGGCCTTTTTGTCTTGCCTGTCTGCTGTGCAGGGAGTCTTTTGTGGAGTTATTCTTGTTCAATTAGTTATAAATTCCAGGGGAGATTTACAGAGGCTCACCTCATGCCGCCATTTTGATGACGTTCTATATGGAGTTTTTAAAAACCCATTTACATTACTTGTAATTACTGATAATGCAGGATTTATGTCTGTCATTTTGTTAGCTGTTTTTTTGTTTTATGCTTTTTTTTTCATTTTTCTATGACTGTCTTTTCTTTTGTTAAATATATGTATTTTCGTGTGCCATTTTAATCCACTTGTCATTTTTTTACTATACTTTTTGAGTTATTTTCTTAATATTTCTTCTAGAGGTTATAATTAGCATCTTAATTTATATCAATTTAGTTAGAATGCTACCAATTGAATTTTAACAGTATGCAAAAATTTTTCTTTTATATAGCACTATTCCCTCCTCCCTCTTCTGGGTTTCATTGCCATACAAATTATATCTTTATTCATTGAATGTCCATCAATACATATTTATAATTGTTGCTTTATGCAGTTGTTTATTGAATCTTTAGGATAAAAATTACAAACAAAAACTACATTTATAATGCATTTATTTTTTCCTACATCCTTACTTTTACCATTGTTCTCTATGTCTTCATATGGATTCTAGATAGTGTCTGATGCAATTTTATTTCAGGGTGAAATACTCCCTTTATTATTTCTTGTGTGATAGGTTTGCTAGATACATATTTTATCAGTTTTTGCTTGTCTGATAATATTTTAATTTCTTTTTTTTTTATTTTTGAAACATAGTCTGTTGTTTTCAGCATTCGGATTTGGCATATTTTTTGAGAATTTTGAATATGTTATCCCAAAACCTCTGGCCTCAACACTCTCTAAGGAGAAATCAGTGAACAATCACATTCAATCTCTCTTATACAAATGCACTATTTCTCTTTCATTGATATCAAGAGTCTCTCTTTGTCTTTGGTTTCTGAGAGCTTAATTTTGATATGTCTACATGTAGATCTCTTTGGATTTATCATACATGGAGTTTCCTTAGCTTCTTGGATATATAGATAATGTTTTCATCAATTTTGAATTTTCAACCATTACTTCTTCAAATATTTTCAACCATTATTTCTTCCTCCCTCTCTCTTCTCTTTTTGGGACTCACATTATGCATAAGTTGAAATACTTGATGGTGTCCCAAGTATCTCTGTTCATTTCTCTTCATTCCTTTTTCTTCTGTTTCTTAGACTGAATAATTTCATTTGCCTGTCTTTAATTTGGTTACTTCTTTCTCCTGCTTGCCCAAATCTGTTGTTAAGCTCTTTTAATGAATTTTTTTATTAAATTAATATCATTTCTAATACTATAATTTTATTTGATTCTTTTTCATAATTTCTATTTGTTCATTTATAATCTCTATTTGGTGAGATATTATTCTCATATTTTCCTTCAGTCCTTTTAGGTGTGGTTCATTTTAGTTCTTTAAACATCTGTAGGCTGATTTAAAATCTTTGTCTAGTAAGCCAAAAGTCCAAGCTTCCTCATGGATAATTTTTATTGATAGCTTTATTTTCCTATTTAAAAGTGACAATGTTTTATTTCTTTATATGCTGCATACGTGTTTGTTGCATGTAAATAATAAAATGTGAAAACACTTTAAATAATGTGATTAGGCAGGTCTGGAAATCAAATATTTCCCCCTCCCTAGGGTTTGTCGGTTTGCAGTCTCTTGTTGCTGTAGATTGTTTGTTTATTTAGTTACTTTTCTGAACTAATTATCTAAAGTCTTTATTTTTCATCTTGCTTGAACATTGAAGCCTCTACTTAGGTAGCTTCTTGGTCAGCGAATGATTGCACAAAGGTTTCATTAAATTCCTGGACCCAAAAATTCTGCCAGTCTTTGCTGAAGGTCTTTGAGTGCACTTTGTGCACACTTCCAGCACCCTGCCAGGTATTGAAAACTCTTAGTGTTCACTTCCTACTTTCTCAGAGCCTCCAGGTCAGCTAGAGGTGAGAGCTTAGGCCTTTTCATAGCTTCCTTGAACATAGACAACTGTGCTTGGAATCTACACCACCATTTGCACGTATGTGGACTCTTAGATCCCAGTAACACATCAGAAGTTTTCAAAACCCCTATGGACATTTCATTCTACAACTTTTTCTTTTAAGCTTATGGCTAGCCTATTATTTCTTCTAGCTGTTCTCCACCACCTCAGTCTACCATGGAGTTAAAGAATTACCGCTAAATATTTTCAGCAACTCTCTTGGAGAAAAGGCTTAACTGGGCAAGCCCCAAGTTAGGACACATAAGGTCACCTAACAGGGGGCTTCCAGGTAGCCCCCTCCCAGGTCAAATAATGACAGTTTTCTGAGAATAAGACTGGTGGCTGCCAGGTTACTAGAGTTCAGTGACTGAGGGCTATGTGTTTGTAAGTCTACCATGGCACTACTATGGCAGTGAGGTGAATGAGAGTAGAACAAGTTAAAATACCACAAAATTGAGCCTTTTAAAAAATACACACTGTCTGAATTTCTGAAAGGATTTTGTTAATTTCTAGAGGTTTTTTTTTTTTAAGTTTCTGAATATTTTTGCCAGTTTTTTTTATTGCTCTTAGGGAGGAAAAAGAATATTAAATGCTCAGATAACCTTACTCCACCATTTTCGTTAGTATCATTACTTTATCTTTCATATTACAGTAGAATTTTATATCACTAGAGAGGAACATATTTTCATTAGCACTTGCTAATAATTACTAATTATAGCATGAAAATAAGATTAACATTACATATGTGATTTAAATCCAATCTATAATCAAGATTCCGTCTTAAACTTGGAATCTTGGAAAATGCTCTTTAATATCCATAAGGCCATAGTATTTCCTAACTAACACAATTGGATTTACAATTGTAAACAATTGGATATAGTTCTGATCCTTATTTCTTTCCTAAAACACATATATTTCCTCTAAACTCTCTGATACTTTACAGTTATCTTACTCCTGTGATTCTCTTATTATTGAAGTCTAGTTCCCATGAAATTATCTACAAGAACATTTAGATGTTAACCTTTTATATGTGAGGTATAGTGGTCATATATTATTCTGGGGGACTGAAATAGGATTCCTTTCTCTCAAACCTACAGGTTTTGGAAGACATTTAAGTGATGCTGTTTTCTTTGGCTACATAACACCATATGGGCTTCAAGTCTTTTCAAGGGTATGATTTCTTAAATCGCATATTCTAAACCTAGAAAGTAGACTGGATTCTGTATATATATATTTTTTTTATTTGATAAGCCTATTTTAGTAATTTCTTTTTCCCTTTCAGATACTGTCAAGAGTTTAAAGCCAAGATTATCATGGAAAACTCATCGTATTTAATTCCTGGTGTGCTTTGGATAAAAGGGAAGTCATCTCCATAGATGAATGTCTGTTCCATTATTTTTTCATAAACATCAAATTTCATTTTGTACCACTTTTAAATGAGGGTCTTCCTGAGGAACTGTTATATAAGAACAATTGTGACGTTGATTCCCCTCTTCCTCTTAATCAAACAGTATGATAGAATTTTATAATTTTTTCATAGAAATTAAATGACTCATTATGCTATGACTGTTTTAAAATATAAATCCTCTGCCACTATAACCACTATGCCATTAGGACATCATCAGCATTACCATGATGACTAAAATAATTAGAGAAAGAAAAATCATTCCTTTTTTGTCAATAATAGCTGCTTAAATAGACATTTTTGATTTGATAAACATTAATCTATAAGCCATGACTGTATCTGTAGGCAATGACTGTATCTGTTTTATTCAATATCAGATCCACAAATCTAAGCACAATTCCCCATACATAATAGCATATGGTGAATATAGTGCTATATAGCATATAGTGCTAATAGCATATGGTGAATTATTCCCTTACTCAATCTCTATTTTGTTAACTCAAACATAATTTTCCCTTTGTGCACAGAACATTCTCCTGCATCTGTATTTTTACCCATAATAATACTGTATATGTGTAAGATTTTGCAATTTACAAAAACATTTAAACCCTAAATTTTCTCACCTGAGACTTTGAACTGAGCCATGCTTTATCATGGCAATCGTATTGATAATCACAATTAGACTTGGAAAACTTTAGTGGAATTTATCCAAGAGTCACAAGGTAAGAAAATGTGAAAGAGATTCAAACTCAGGGATCATGACTTCTGCGTCTTTGCCTATTTCAGTATATACATATATTTTAAGTAGCATTTTTAAAATTTTACATCTTCCTGAATCTTCCTGTTAATTACCTTAGATGACCTCTACTTCTATTCCTTTCCCAACTTTAGAGACAGACAGAATTTTGATTATTTAATGTTCCATAGTAAATCACTTCAAAAATCAGGTAACTTAAAAAATTGTTTATTTCAGTGTGCATGAAATGATCTCAGCTGAGAATTCCTTGCTTGAGGTACCTCCTAAATTGGCACTCAGATGGTGGAAGGGAATAGAGTCATCAGAAGGTTCAACTAACCTGGACATCTAAGGGAGCTTCTTCATTTTCATGTCTGACATCTCAGACAGGATCTCTGAAGGAGCTAATGGAAGAGCTGTCTTTCTTTATGTAGCCTCTCCATATGGATAGCTTGTTTCCTCACGGCTTGGTGTCTCAGACCAGTTGAATTTCTTAAATGGCATCTGGTTTCTCATAGAGTACACCTCCCAAGAGAGCAAGGAAGAAGCATGTCACATTCTATGTTCTACACAGTGCCAGCTCCATTTCATTGTGGGTAAAAACTGCACAAAAGCATGAATACTGTATCATAGGATACATTTGGGTCCCTCTTTAGAAATTAGTTATCATAGGCAGCATGCTATAATGATGAGCACATATATCTAGAGTCACATTTTTTTTTCTTTTTTCTTTTTTTTTTTTTTTTTTTTACAGATAGACTAGGTTTGAACTACTTATTGGATGAGCTTGGAAAAGTTGCTTAATTTTTCTTGGCTTTATTTTCTATACCATTTGAAAATAAATCAATTGCCTCCTCACAAGATTGTGTCATTTTTGAATGAGATAACCATTATAAATGAACTTCACAAACTCTCAAGTGTTAGCATTTTTTTAAGTTTGGTATGAGATATTAGCTTTTCTTCTTTGAAAAGCAACACTTTCTTCCTGATAATTTCTCCATTCTCAGAGATAATAAATTTTAAGTCAGATTGCATCATGTGCACCCATCCTTCACCTCCACAATCATTTTACTCCATGACTACATGTACTCAAGAAACAGCTTAAACATTCAATTCACCTTCTAAAGCCATCCTCCTCTTCTCAACATCAAGTATGTCTCAAGTCTAGTAAAAATAAGGGCCTACAACTTTGTCTGGACAACACTACATCACGGACTCACCACATTTACCTAAAATCATCTCAAAAATTATTCATTCAACTTCTTTTGGGATTAGTAGTTTTAAAAGTAGATTGAATGTAAATGACTTGAGTAGGAGATTTTACCTATTAAGCAGCTAATACAATCGTAGGAGTTGAATTTCTCCCATTTGTTTAATTATCATTACTGTTTACTCTTAATTTAGGAAAAATGAGGACCTGAGGGAATAGAAAATAGGAGAGTGTCAGTTACATTTATTTGGAGAAACTGAGGCAGAACATTTGAGCAATGAAATGCATATATGGAGAGTTATATCTTAAAGGTTGCATTTCAATGGAATACATTTTATTATAAAAGGAGCTTTTATATCCTGAACCAATTCTTAAGGCCACATTTAACCATTGATTTTCTTTCACTCATTACACTAAAAGACTATTTGAGTCTTAGTCCTTCCTTTAAAACAAATACTGACAGGATTGATTCAGGACAGGGGATGCATGGGGAAGAATGTGAGAGCATAATTTTGAGGAAAATGTTCTATAGTAATAGGACAGTATATGGTTTGGCCTTTGGTAGGAGCACTGACAGACTAACCACTTTCAAAGCATAGGATGTGATTTCAGAGGCAGGTATGCCAATAGATATGGTGGCAGAAGCATCAGGAAATTCTCTTTTGATTGATTTTATTATCTCAGGGAAACAAACAAACAAACAAAAAAAATCAAGCCATCCACTAAGAGAAGAAAGGAAAGAAATGTTGAATGTTTAAGGAGAGGGAAAGTGTAAAACTCTGATATATATGCCACGTAGGACCAAAGCATCTTTTAAGGAATTAGTATAGATGGTGGAAAAGAAAGGGTTTTGCTTTGCGCTAATCTGGAATTATATGCAACACTGGCCTGGAGCTGCCGGAGCCGTCTTTCCAAACAGGGGGAAAAGTGTGACTGAAGAAAAAGCCAGCATTGAAAAAAGCAGCCCAAATATGGAATAAAAGATATTAAATTCTCATGTAAACTTTTGAGGACACGGGAGCAGTCAGACTTGAACACAGAACTCCCCATCTGAGACTCTCCATTATAGGAGTGAAAAATTCCTTTTTTCAGTAAGTTTGTTTGAGGTGGGTTCTTTAGTGTGTTTTTCTTTTTGGTTTTTTTGTTTTTTTTTCGGGATGGGGTGTAGGGGTTGTTTTATTTTATGTTGTCACTTGGGATCAAGAGTATTTAATACATCGACAACTGAGGACTTTATATTGGGTTTTAAAGGGTGATTTTTTAAAAAAAATGAACAGAAAAGGTATATAGAAAAGATAGTCTAGCAACTTGGTTATCAGGAAGGATTTGGGAGTCTGAAAATTGTATTTGAATCCTGACTGTTTCACTTAATACAATGGGTGACATTGGAATTTCACTAATCTCTCTGAGCTTCACATCTTCATCTGTAAATTGAATATAATGGTGATAAGAGCTATCATGTATTAACTCCCAAATATTCTACCAATGTTTTATACACATTATCTTAATTAAATCTTCTAATTCTCCAATGAAGCAGGTATATTATCTTGGCTTTACACATGAAGAGAGTGATATTTACTGAGGTTAATAATCAGCCTAATATTCCACAACCAGTAAAGTGGTATTGAAACTCTGGTTTTATATATATTATATATATATTATATGTATATATATATATATATATATATATATATATATATATATATATATATATATATAATATATACACACACACACACACACATTACCTCAAACCTAGAGTGACCATAAATCTCAGTTCACTTGAAACTATCCAGATCTGTGCTTGTACTTGCATCCCATCTGATTAGCACACTCTTTCACTTGTAAAACGTGTTAGCATGGACGATAAACAATATGGTCACTGTTGCAAGTTGGGTTGCCCAAGAAGCAGCCCCTGAAGTCAGAGATTAGCTTGCAGGAAATTTATTGAGAAATGTTCTCTGGATCTCTACCGGAGTGGGAAGGAAAGGAAGCAAGATTGGACAGAGGAAGAAACAAAAGCCTCAGCCAACCCCACAGAGAGCTCCAAATGGAATGGCCCTTTGGAGTTGTTTCATTTGGAGAAAGGGGGGATCTGAGCCATTACACTACAGTGTCATCCCACTCATTGCATCGGGTCTGGCCCCATAAAGGGAAATGGTCTCGGACCAGATAGTGTTCTTTCCTTAAGGGCAATTTCTTGAGAGAGTTAATAGTGAGAGCTTTCAGTTGGCAGCACTCCCCCCAATTGGGGAAATAAGTCCTTCGGGGATATCATACCATCATACCATCCACCACAGCTTTAAACTTCTTTAATCTATGAAGCACTACTTCCAGACACCAATTTTTTCATATAATTGCTATGAGGATTAAAGAAAGTGTACCTGTTTTAAGAGTACATGGTATATCTTAATATGTACCTGCATGTGTACATATACCCCCACACATACACGAGGTCTAACAATTAAGTTTGTGAACTTGTGCAACGATGTTGCTAACTAAACTTTTTTGATACCAGAGGCATTACTCATTATGAATTTGTACCAACTGGACAGACATTTAACCAAGTTTACTGTTTGGAAGTGCTGAAAAGTCTACGTGAACAAGCTAGATGACCTGAACTTTTAGCCAACAATTCATGACTCTTGCATCACGACAATGCGCCAGTTCACATGGCACTACATGGCACTGTCTGTGAGGGACTTTTCAGCCAGTAAACAAATAACTGTATTGGAACACCCTCCATACTCACCTGATCTGGCCCCCAATGATTTCTTTCTTTACCCAAAGATAAAGGAAATATTGAAAGACATTTGGATGACATTCAGGACATCAAGGGTAATACGATGACAGCTCTCATGACCATTCCAGGAAAAGAGTTTCAAAATTGCTTTGAAGGGTGGACTAGGTGCTGGTGTGGATGCATAACGTCCCAAGGGGAGTGCATTGAAGGTGACTGCAGTGATATTCAGCAATGAGGTAGCACTTTTTCTACGAGGAGTTCACGAACTTAATTGTCAGACCTCATATATATGCGTATATACACGTGTGTTCAATAAATGATAGCAATTATTATTTTATTATATATTATATAGTACATATAATCATTATATGTGATAAGATACATATTATAGTAATATAAGTAATATTATTATAAAGTTATCACTTTAAAACCAGGAGTCTAAAATAACAGAAAAATAGGTTTTACAAAAAATCTTAGGAATTTGTTTAACTTGAGGGATTGCCAAGTGAGGCCCAACATGGTGTCCTGTCATATAAATTATTACAAAAAGCTGAAAGCTGATGATAGCCACATGAGTGGAAAAAAAATCTAGTGTGTGAATGAGAGGGAGCGACAAATGGCTATTCAATGTGCTTTTGAAATTCACTGAATCTCGAACTCAAAAGCTTTTGACACCCTCAATTTATTTAAAGACAAAGAGAAAAATGGTTTTCCCCTAACCAATCATTGCCTTGTTTAAGAATAAAGCCCCAAACTGGAGGAGACAGGAAGAAAGTCTGTCTAAGAACCTCCTCGGACAGCTTCACTCCCACCATATCTGCATTCTCACTGTGATATTTGCTAATTCTACTCCTAAACTTGTGTGGAGATAACCAAGTCCGTACACTAAGCATATTAGTAGTTAAGGGTAGAGTTCTTATTAAGTGAATCTCACATGATTTTTAACTAAGGACATCCCATCCCTCCAGAACTTGGGGCCTTTGGAGCATGCATATCTGGAGCTAGTTATTTGACATTTCCAAGCAAAAATTTGTAAAACTTACGTTAGTCAACTATATCAATTAGACAATTAACTACTTTCATAGAGTAACACTTTAGTCTGTGTTTTGCTAACTACCTTAATGGAGTATCATCTTAGTCAATATTTCAACTGTTAGTTCTCCCTAGCTCTAACCATGGTCAGCTACTTTAATTGCTTCTCGTACCTTTCTTATGCTGACCAAGACCATCAGGTTAGTTTTTAGAACTTTGATAACTCTTAAAAGTTGGAAAGATTTAACTGAAGTTAATTCATATAAATAAGTTTGAGAGAAATTTAATGTTCAATTAGCAAATAATTTAAATATTATTTCAATTTTTATTACTTTAATTCTTGCATTAGTTGTTTGTTTGTTTGTTATTATAAAAGTTTATTGATATGGTCAAAAAGCAAAGAGCCAGGCATTTGGTTTTCTTTATCACTACAATGTATCATTTTGAATAGTATTTTAAAAATGTATAACAAAAAATATTTAAACTATTAATAGAAGAGTAAATTAAGTCTATTTAAGGCATTTCAGATGAAAGCTATTTTCAAAATTTCCACAAAGATCACGTCATTTATTCTACAAAGATAACGTCATTTATTCTAAGTGCTGTAAATCTGCTTTCTATAGCTCGAATGTAACCTTTCTCCTTACAGAAGAATAATGTGCTCTTAAGGAAGACAAAACAAATGCAAAAAACTCATTCTTTCAATGCTCATGGAAAATTATCTGGAGGTATACAGACTACATGGCAATATTATTCCCCTGATCAGTGTACAAATCAGGGCATCTTCATACAAGTCTCATAAGAATCACAGCATCAATTTATTTGACCTGAGCCAAGTACGAGAACAGCAAATTAGAAATCCAGAATCATACAATTTACAGAGGAGTAATTAACAAAATTTGTTTCACTAAAGAGTAAAAGGTCAACTATATCCCCCCACCCACCAAACTACTAACAAAAGAAAAAGAAAAACAAAACAGTCACGTAAAACATTTCTTCTTAGAAATTACATCCATCTCTTTCTGCAAACCTCTATTATATAAGATTTCCATATCACATGGAAGAGTTATTAGATGGCAAATATTGGCTGTCAGTCACAGTATTATTTTAACTCAATACTTCTCAGATTTCTTTAACTTTCTGTCACAATCACAATTCTCATATTTCCACAGTAGTGGTATTTCAGGGTACTTTTCATAGCTACAGGGAGGTTATAACTAGATCTAATGATAAAAATCAACTTTCATTCTTCACAGAAATTTGGTTAGCACATATAGTCATTTTCACTGACAGAAAAAAAGACAAGACTCAAAACCTATTCAACTGTTTATTTGTTTCTCCACTTGAAGTGAGAGAATGAAGGCTAAAATGATAGCAAAAACAGAGCAGATTTCAAGAAACATTCCTAGGCAACATCTCAATTTTTCATGGTTTTCTTTTCCCTTTCTAGGGGGAGTCCTTCTCCTAAACACAAGGTTATTAAAATATGTTGTAACTATAATACAGAAACCAATTTAACCAGATGAGCCTTTTTTTATTCACTTTGGTACAAATGAAATATGCAACAATCTCTAATTTGCAGAAACATTTTAGGCATTTTGAAGTTACAATGATTTTAGCATTAACCTACATTTTCGTTATAGAGTGGCCCTTAAATAAAAGAAAACTGGGGAGACACAATGAACCTGAAATATTTCCAAATACAGTATAGTTACCACCACACTCATGCAGAAATCATAATCCTGTATTTAGAGATACTTTTTTAACATCTACAGCCACCAAGAATCATAGCTAGCACTGTATTTCAGTAGGAAAGATGGAGACAGAGGAGGATTGGCTAGTCTTCTTTTCCAGAAGCTACACATGTACTCCAAGAATAGTGTTCCATTTTCAGAGGATCACATATGATTTCTCTGCCCAAAAGGAAAGATATGAAAAGTATACACAAACATGCCAAATGGGAAAGCTAGGAATGGATTCCTGAGGCAGTTATCTGTAACAGGCCAATGCAGGAACAGCTGCATTCATGCACCACCCCCACCCTTTTGGATAAGATAACAAACTGTAATGCAGGGACTCAGCTCCTGCCCCCTGCACAAGAAAGCACAATATGGTGAGGCCAAAAAGAAACAACAACAAAGCCATAGATAGGGGAGTCATACCACTATATTCTCAATGGCGGCTGGTCTAGACGCAAAAGCAAACATCCGCCAGTACCCCACCGAGGGGTCTTCCTGCACCCCAGTCTCACTGGCAGCCTGGGGAGACACAGGGAGTAGAGTCAACAGGATCCGCAACCCACAAACTGCTTGCTAACCACACTTGCTAGCCACAATCTGTTCTTACTAGCGTAGCCACGGCAGTTATATTCATGGCTAATGGCAACTGGTTACAGCTGGTGGCCATCTGATCACATCTGAAGGCCATCTACTGCCCAAGCCAGCACCTTTCCACGTGAGGTCAACAGCCTGGAAACTTCTCTGGGACTCCATCCCTACATAAACTAAAGAAAGCAGTTTTGAATCTTCTCCTAATTACAAGAAAGTAGTAGCTTTAAAATTTTTATAACATGTTTAATACTACTAAATTAAATGTTCCATAAAGTTCATTAGGGAGGGAAGGTAAAGAGGAAAATTGTACCAAATACTTCAAGATTTTGGAAATTGCTGTTAAGTCATGACACACCTTTTTTGGTTAAATGATTAAATATTTAAATCATTTGAAAGAAAAAGAGTTAATATGAAATACACAAACTTCATTCTTCTTTTCATACACAGCATTTTCATTTTTCAATTTCCACGATTCCAGTGTTTACATGTTATAGAATTCCTTTTACCTCATCAGAAAGCTATATGGATATCTATGATATTTCTTAATAGATCTGAAAACAGAGAGCATACAACTGAAGAATATGAGTCTAATACCAGCCATACACATCATCTTTCACTTTCCAATATCCATGTCAAATGTAGCAGCTTTGCATAAAAGCACCATCCCTAAGGTAACACTATTAAACAGAAGAACAATGTGTGTTTTTAGCTAAACCTGGGCTTGGCTGCTTCCATGGATATAATTCAAATGTCCTATGTGGGGATTCTTATGAGCATATGGTGGCCGCTCATATGATTCCACATTTGACCAGATGTCATAGCAAGCACAAAACACAAAGCTGCAAAAACCCATCCAGTTCTCTTAAAGAGAAATTCTACATTGCTTCTTAGAGATACACAAGTCCACCAATAACAGCTGGAAACAATCCCAACATAAAGGACCAGCATAATTTGGGGGTCTGATTACTCTAATATTGACATCAGTCTGTCAGCAATCTACTGGGCAACGTGCTCAGCTGAAAAACTACTCACCTGTAACTCATATGTATCACCCCGTTTGGATTTCCCTTTGGCAGGAAAGTTGATGAAAGTTGCAGCTGAACATGTTCAGCATCTGAAATACATCAGAGACTTCATCGAAATCCACCATAGCAAAAAACATCTTTTGGTAAATGCACTGGAGTATCGCCAGGAGTTTGCCAGGATGCGGAATTCTTTAGCTTGCTTGCACACAACACATTGTCTATGAAGTTGGAGAGCCATGAACATGACAATAACGGAGAAGTTTCAGGCGCGGGGGAGGGAGAGTGGGGGTTGATGCTTTAACAAACCGATGGAACTTGTATTAATTCATTCTAATTACAGGTCTTTTGTTGGTCAAGTCTATTAGTTGACTAACCTTTTCAGATAACACCATCTCCCTCTTTCTTTGGGCAGAGGCAGAGGGAACCCCAGAAATGAGCAGCAGAGCCACCACCATGGTTGCAGCAACGCTGCCATGTTTGCTCTTCTCCCTTTGCATTAGTTTTTGTCTCAATTTTAATCTTCGATTCTCCAAGATTTTCCATGGTTGCTGTGGATAATAGGTATACTTTGGGATGTATGCATTAGTTTTCAAAAGGGAAATAAAATAAAATGTGATATTCTTCCTTGGAGTAGAATTTATGTCACATAGTGTAAATTAAAATCAATATAAATTTTCATATTAGCTCTTATTGATGGGGAAAATAAGATATTTTCAAAACTACCTTAAAAATAAAAAGTGGATTTTCCTCTCAGGATACCTTTTCAGGGTTTCAGTCCCTGGGAGAGAATGTGGTGTGCTATTATTAAACCTTGTGAACTCTTGACCCTGGTTCATGTAACGACAGTGAAAACAGGTCCCAGTTATTAAAGAAATCTTGACATATACACATTCTTTCTTTTATAGTGAGAAATAAAAGGTTTTCCTTTACTCTGGGGAAAGGCTATTAAAGTTGAATATTACAATGTTCTCTAAGGGTGAAAGAAGTTCTTTTTCACACTCCAAGGGAAGTGTATATTTCACTCTTTAATATTTTCGTGTAAATGCATGATATAGAGGTGATTTGTGATGTTATAAAGAGCAATAAAAAGTGAAAGCAAAATAAGTCCATTAAGAATATGAACTGTTAAGTATCCTTCCTATAAAAGAAAGAATGAAAAACATTCCTGTTAGACTAACTTCCAAAAATTTATTATTTAAATTATTATGTGGAGGTGCCATTTATTGTTATAAAGGGGTCAAACGAGTCAAGTAAGTAATTTTGTGTTACACATTATTCAAGAATTTATCATATATGCAAATAATTTATTTCACGACAAGTCACGCGAACTGAAATGCAGACTACATTTTCTATCAGTCTTTATTTCAGGAAGTTGAATTTTGTGATGTTGTAAAATAATGGTGAGTAAATCTTATTTAAGATTTTTTTCCTTATTTCCTACTGTGGTTTTATGTCCAAAGATGTTAAAATTCCATAAGAATTCAGAAATTCTGTTGCAATTTTGCTGTAACACAACTGTATAGTGAGATGGATGATTTGCTATTTATAGTGATTTATAATATTTTTTCATGACTCCAAAGCAGACTCAAGGATATAACAAAACATCTGTTTTCTTGATTACATTTTGCTTTTGAGACACAGCTTTTAAAAGAAAGAGAAAATAAGAGAGAGAGAGAGAGAGAGAGAGAAAGGAAGAAGAGAGAAGAAAAGAAGGGACAAAGGGGAAGGGGGGAAGGAGTAAAGGAAGGAAGCAGGGAAGGAAGAAAGAGAGAGATGCATTAATTCAGTAGGCAATAAAAATAATGATATTTATGTGATTTTGCCAGCTATAAGTGTCAATTTAAAAAAAAACGATCTCTCTCAAAGTCAGTCCTAAATTACTGACTAACATAGATACAGAACTATACTACACAGCAGAAAATTCTTGGGGAGATCCTGTTTTCTAGTACATATAAACACAATATTTAAATATGAACTAAATATGCAAAGAAACATTTACAAGTTAAAGTTTTATTGTTCTTTGGAAGTAGATTTTATTAACATATAGCAATCCTTGTCTTCAGGTTCCAGAAGTGGTAGTGCTCTATTATTCAGTACAGTAAATGGAATGAAGAAACCCATTTGCAGGCTACAAAGTGAGAACTGAAGAATACTTTGGGGTGATTGGTTAGGACAATTTTTAACACGTTAACATGCTTTGCTTTTTCAAATGCATATTGCTTTCAACACTCAAAAAAGCAAAAACATCTTTTAGAGTCAACATTTGATTTAATAGATCTTAGTTTGCTGTAAAATGTCATATTTTCATCTCTGCCAGATTAAAATTGAAGTAAGTAAAATTATGGGACACACAAGCAGAAAATAATCCAATGTTCTGATATAAAAATGAACTTTTTATTAAAAAAAAATAATCACTCATCTCCTCAGAGAGGCATGAAACAGTAGAATAACACTTTATATGAAATCATTTCACAAACATCAGTCAACAATGTTTTTGTCGTTTTATGCAAGTTTCATTTAGCTCTATTTTGCTGTATTTACATTTTATGCTTCTTTCACATCCCTCACCAAATGAAAATGGAAAAATAATTTAGTGATGGAAACATACAAAGAGCAAAGGAAATTACTCCTTTTTAACCTTGACATTGCAAAGTCACCAGTTATTGGAGATTTAATTTCTGTAACATATTTCAAATGCTCACGTTTCTTTGGTTGTTCAGAGAAGAAAACCTCTGGAACTGAGCTGTGGTACAATGATGCTGAAGTGGGATTACATTTTCTGTTTCTGTAATAACATTTTACATTTAACATTCCAATATGGTTTTTTTCTGCTTCAAGGTGGTTTACTTAATCACTTCAAGCGATTAGGCTTCAAAAGAAATTGAAGGCATGCCAGCATTTATGCAGTTTCCCAGATACCATGTTTGCCTCAGGCTTGTATTTATTCTTATTACACACACCAGTTTGAATACCAGGTGGATACCTAGGAGAAAAAGAAAATTAATTTAAAAAGTAATAAAAATAAAAGAACTCATGAAAACACAAAACTATGCAGCATATTAGGAATCCTGTTCGATGAAAAAGCCTACTTGTTCCTTTCAGTACATATGATTTTAGAATTTTTCTAGCAATTAGATGAGAGTGTCTTTCTTATTTGTACTCTGTCCTTAGAATTAGGATAAGATTATTTTCCCCACGAAATATTTGGCTCTAGAAATCTATTTTTTACATATGCTATAATACATAACACTACAGTAAAACACTCTAATTATTATAAAAGTTTTAGTCTGTTTTTTCACATATAGACACAAATACTAAACTAATAAAAGCTCATATTGTCTCATGGTCTTTTTAACCTGAGAGGTCAAATAAATTATATAAATTCCTGTGAAAGAAACATTAGTAATTAAAAAAAATATATCTAAAATCATATCAAGTCACAATAACAGTTTTTGATTTCATTTTTTTTATTTAAAACATTTATGAACAAACTTTTATACTGCCCTTTTTTGGAATCTAATTAGAGTTCCAATCCATTGCAGACCAAAAGTATTTCTCTCCTTTGTGGCAAATGTAAATTTGTTATCTAACACTAAAGATTTGCTGGCAAAGGAAATGGATATGCTGGTAAATCCACAACAGAAGAGACTCTTGTCTTGAGAATGTGATTTGCATAGCTCTATTTCCATTACTTTTATCTTTATATGTAAACAGTAGCTTTTCAGGTGTAAGTAGTATGGTATAGTCTCAGATTATAAATTGGGTTTCATTTGACCAAAGAAAGACTTGGAATGATATATATATATGTTATATTGTTATATTGACACTCTTTCCAATGGCTTACATATGATCTGAAAAGATGTTTACACTTTACCTTTTATTAAAGAACAACATTCAATTGAGTAAATCTGTGGATCTAATTGACTTATTTAGAAATTCATGAATCTCAGGCAGTGTACTATCTCGCAACTAGAAGGGCTTTCCAAGGGGTTCTATAAAATGGAAGGTTTTTATAGGACAAAGAGTGGGTAAGGGAGCAATTAACAACATCAACAACAACAATAAAATTATTTCAGACCAGGAGACCTTCTTTTGGGGGAAAAGGAACAACAAGAGTTTTTATCATGCAGATTGCCTCTTCTTTTTATGGGAGTTACATGTAGAGAGCCCATGTGACAGATTATCTCATTGCTGTTGACCAGAAAATCCCAGACTGGTTGATGAATTATGTTACTGGAAGAAGCTGAAATAACGATTAGGTCAAGTATTAAATCTAAGTTTTGTATCATGGGCTTTAACAAAAAGAACACCATTTGGGGCCTGTGGTTTTCTCTTTCACACTTTGATAATGTTAAATATCTAAGTAGTTTTATTAAAAAGACATAGAAAACTGATTGATTAATACCATAAATTGATTGTTTGTTTAAATATATTCAGAAATGTTTACACACATGCTAGAGTACAAAGTATGGTTTGGGTCTTCCAAAGTATAGTGTATTGTTGATAAAGACTGAAACATAAAACAAATATAATCAGTTGGGAGGTTCTATGGGAGGAACTAGATAGGGTTTGTGGACATTCTCACACTCTAATTAATCACGAGAACCCTACAGAAAGAATTCTATGTTCATAATAAAGCTCTATGTTTCTAACTGCCCTTCCCTCTTCTCTCTTTTCTCTTCTATGACTACTTCTCTACATTGGCATGTAGGCAAGAGTGTGCTCCGGGCTTGCCATGCCTGCATGCACTTTGTTGCAACCCTTTCTTTCTCCTGAATAAGTCCTTTTTGGTGACAAAACTCTTAGTTGATATTTTTCAGACAACATTGTGCACAAATGGAAGTTGAATCAAAGAAGAGATTACAAATATCTAGAAATCTGACAGTGTGTTAAATATATTGAAATAATTTAACATGCAAATTACTATTTCTTACTTTGTTATCAGAAAGGCATTTAAGGAAGATATCAACTCCAATCATGAATATACAAGAGATAATAGCCTAATTTAGAGTGTGTCTTAAAGCAATGCATAACTGTATAGACGTATGGCTAAAACCATGATGCCTTCTGACCTTGTCACTCCTAAGAGTTATTATGCAAACCAGGAGAATGATGCTTCACTCTTTATATCTGTTGACGAAAGAAAGTCCAAACCTACAGAAAAGTTTTATAAGAGTTTGTTTGAAACAAATTTTTGAGAGATGCCCAGAAGCCAGATCTCAACAGACTGAGGAAATGCTCTGGAGAATAGCAGTTTTGCAGTTGTTTCTATACATTAGAATCGAAGGAGAATCCATAAGGCAGGTTACATGAAATCCATTGGTGGTAGGTTAAGGAGATGGGAGAAAGTAAAGTGGGGAAATCTCTAGGAGTAGATAAAAAGCAAAATTAGGAACACATACTTTTTTACATGGATGGGTACAGGATAGTTAATAATTAACATTTATAATACATAGAGATGGTATGTAGGAAATAAGATCCCCATGAGGGGTTCTGTGGTCTCGTGCTCCAGTGGTCTTATGTTCTCGTGCCTGTGGGTGCATTTTTGAGGGGTACAGAAAAGAAAACGACGCTGACATTTCAAAGGTACATTATCCTAGATGCATAAGAACAGAAGACAGGACTTGCTTAAGGTGAAGACTGACCTTTGCTGAGGAAGCTATAAGCCTACAGCCTGACTACCCACCATGGCCTGCTCAGTTAGAAATTCATGATTACACCATCCCGTTTGCTTACTTTTGCTCACTGAGCTTGTCAGACCTTCCTTGTCTCCCCTGTGAATTGTCAGTTTTACTATGTAGACTGTTTTCATTCACATATTTCCCCACATCTACAACACAAAAGCAAACACTTAATTTTCCAGGTTTTCGTTTGTTTGTTTTTTTCACATAGTACTTACCTCCATATTGCTAAATAACTGTATAAAAAAGGGTTAATTCAATAGGTGTGGGTTGCTTAAACCCTTCACATTCCCAAGAAATGCTTGTTTTCATTCAAGAGCTGACCCTCGACCAGCTCTTGAAAATTAAGCACTGGGCCACAGAAAGTAATGGAAATCGGGACACTCGTACTTTTACCCTTTGGTCCCAGACTCATATATTCTTATTGGTTAAATTACTATTGAGTGAAGGATGGTACCCCAACCCCATGCATATTATTTTCAAGTTTGTGTATAGCTTTACTTTTAAAAGGCTGCTACAACATTTTCTCAGGCCATACCTTTTTGGGTGATGTGGTATTTAGCACACAATGGCTTGTGTCCATTGTTATATCTCTTTTATCATAAAATTTGTTCCTTTGCCTGAGGTGATATAATACAGAATCTTATATCAGCATATCTGTGAATCTACAGAGAGTGGTGCTATCCTAGGCACTCTGAGCAAGAAAAGCAAACTTTGACATAGGTACTTCTCAAGACCAACTGCAGATCTTTTTAGAAAGAATCTAAAATAATCGACTTGTGACCAAATGGTTGGTCAGCCTCCGCAGAGAGAGTGTGAAATTGAGGCCCCAGCATTAGTCTCTGGTGACGGACAGGAGGGATATTGTATAGCAGCAGTAGCTATATTATCCTTTGTGAGAGGGAGCCCACACTGTTGGGCTTGCCAGCACTCACCATGGCTACCTCCATCGTGGTACCAGTGTGCATGCATGAAGTTGGCCAAGGAGAGATCTGGCTGACATTTGCTGAACATGTCATCCTATCCATCCAGTTGTTTAGGGGCTATTGCTCAGTGGGTGTCCTCCGATGGGCAAGATAACAGTTCACACACTTTCTACCTAATACCATGCATTTATTTACATGATATTTTCCCAATTTCGGAGAAATCAAGTCAATAAAGATCATGTCAACTCCACTCTTGATTCTCACTCAAGTACTGTGACTCTTCTGTTGCTCTTGCAGCCCGCAGTACTGGGGTTCTCCCTTTGATTCATCCTCTCTGCTCTTGTTAGATTCTGGGGGTCATTCTTTGCCTATTCCTTTAATGTTCCCCACAGCTATATAAGTAGAGTATCTACTAAATCTTCCTCATTAGAACATAAGAGATAAAATCCATTCCCTGACACACCTCTGAAATATATAGGTATATTTCAACAAATATTTAAGGGAAAGTACCTAGGAAAAGAAAGCTTTAGACCAAGGTAACAGCAAGATCAAAGAATCTGAGGTTATAGCTCCCCTGAATGTTTGAATAACAGGAACACAAGTGTGGCCGAATGGAGCAACCGAGGGTTTGAACAGTAGAAGCTGAGGACAGAGAAGAAATGGTGTGATGACACTATCCCATGGCACTCACTTTCTCTGGTTCCAAAATCCAACATAGAATTATGCTAACCATATTATCCTAACCAGCACTGTCCTAAATCATCAAAAGACAGTAATGTTTTTGTTCTAGCATCTAAATCAGGGTGTACAAACTATAGCCCACTGTGAAAATCTGGCTCACCCTCCTGTTTTTGCAAAGTGTTACTGGAACACAGGAAAGACCATTTGTTTACAAATCATCTGTTATGTTCAAGACAGTATGGACCACAAAGACTAAAATATTTATTATCTTGGTATTTACAGAGATAGTTTGCTGACCCATTGTCTAAATTACAGAAACTATGATGAGATCCTCTCTCATCAGCAAAGACATTAAAGGCAGTATATGACTTTTGTAAATTTTCCTTTGACCTTTCAGTCGTATGCCTTATGATTGAGGTCTTGTTTTTGTAAAGTACTGAACATGCCAGTCTCTACTTTTCCATCTTAATTGACAATTCACATTCATGAAGGGACTTGTTTTCTATAGGTGGCCTTGGATTCGCGGCCAACACCTCCTTCCTAGAGTATTCTACTTTCTATCTTAGAGTTTTCTGATTGTTTATCTGAAATGCAAATGTTGTTAAACTTTGGCATCTCCTACTTTGATTTTTAAAATGTCAGTGTCTGCCCCTACAGCACTTTCTGTTCTTCAGGGCGTAGAGTGATTTTGATATTTTGGTCTTTCCCACTTTCCTTTGTTTTACTACAAGTAATCAGACAAGGAACTAATGTACAACACAGACACTGAGTCAGCTTGGTTTAGAGATATCATTCTGCTCCTATTAAAAAAAGACCTCATTAGAATGTAACTTGGTTTCTGGTACAGGCTTGACAAGTTAATTCAATTGAGAAATCTGCATGTAAATGTGCTTTCTGGTTACTGTCTTGGCTACTCATGCATTTAAAAAAAATAAATTTCCATTTTTACAGGATTATCCAAGGGTATGATCAGTGGAAACCACAGCTTCTTTGTTCATTGTAAAGGTCTTGGACATCTTAGTGATGTTTATAATTGACTCACTCAGAAACAACACACTAAGAAAAAGGAAGTTGAGTAGTCATCAAAAGCTGTAAAAAGAGCACAGATAGTCTCTTTATTTCTATTTATGTTTTAGTCTGTGACCTGTTGGACAATTTTATCATGATCATCATTCTCAATAAAACCGTAAGTTTATTCAGTTTCAGAAAATGAAAGCTGATAGTAATTGAATCCTTTGAACCCCTGATTTGAGACCATGTTGTTCTGACTCTAAAGCCTATGACATAATATCATCTATCTATCTATCTATCTATCTATCTATCTATCTATCTATCTATCATCTATCTATACATGTATATATATATATGTATATGTACATATACATATACATATATAATATTAATATTAATCTAAAACAGTTTTCCAATTATCAGAACTAGGGCCCAGAATTGTATTTATGAGAAACCAATACAATCTCACTTGGTAGCTTTGCCAATATTGTTTGTTTATAGAAATCCCTATACATTCTTCACTATTTGTGAAGGGAAAGATTTATGTGATTAGGAAATGGTTAACTATAGCAAATAAAATGTCATTTTGTAAATAGTTACCTTTGCTTTGTTATGTTTCTAAAGTTTATAAAGAAAAGTGTAAAATGAATGTTAATATTTTTTAATCTATAGATATGCCCATAATTGTATGATGTTATATTAAATTAGCTAATGTTTACATAGTATCAATTATATGCCAGGTACATTACACACACTGTTTTTTTCACTTGATGTTTTATTCTTAAAAAATAAAGGCTCATGTCCCTATTTTACCTGTGAGCAAATTAAAGTTGAGGAATCTCAGGGCATTGCCTAAAGTCAAAAAGTAGTAGAATCAGACATAAATGAGTCAGACTACAAAGCCCATACTCTTTCTCCTAGACGTGGGTATGTATTAAGTATTTTTAACCTAAATTGCTTACATATGGGTATAAGGGTCCAAAGTATATAATAATTTTAGTTCCTGTTTCCACATATTAGAAAACCAATTAGTGCATTGCCATGACTGAAAGCATAATGGCAAAAGAGAAATGTGGTATTTTCAGTTTCCTTTATAAATTCTGACCTGAATTAATTTTTCAAACAATTCAAATTTACCAGCATGTTACTCAGCAATTAAGGCTTGGTACAGTGCCTTTTACCTGTAATCAACATTATATAAAAGGCATTTTTGTAAGAGGAAGTAGGTTTTAATGAGCAAGCTACACAGAAATTCTCAAATCGCACTTAACAATGAATATTACTGTTCTGATAATTTGCACTTCTCAGTCATAAGATATCCCTTTGTGGTTGTCATAATTGGTCTAATGAATTTCTAAAAATAAATGAAAGTCTAATTTGATCTGGTGCCCATGAACAATCCGCTCATTCACATCTAAATCACTGACCTGATTTGAAGACGAATCATGCCAAAATGAAGTCATACTTTTCTATTAAGTGAGTTGCCTCAGTATAAGCTTTTGAATGGCCTGTTCTTAGGGTTTGAAGTGGGGATTTCCAGTAACAAAGAAACACAATTTGATCTCATAACCCTAGACACCACAGACTTATTTTAGATGAGAGAAACTTAAGAGTGGAAGAAAATCTGTGTCATCATTCACTCAGTGTTTTTCCCCTAGAGGAACATGTAGTGCTCACCTTAGATTTGAACAACTTAGGTACATGGCATGATACTTTGTATGTGGCAGCATACAGCACTGAAACAATTTCAAAGACTAACACATCTGAATACTAAGACTCCTTATCACAGAATTATTCATCCAGGTGATCCAGAGCAAATGTTCCCATATGTTAAAATTTTCTACATTGGAAATTATTAATGACACTCAAAAGCAGGACAATTTTTATTATGTTACGATATTATTCTTTGGTTAGGTGAAAGTGTGTGCATGTGTATAAAGAGTGTGTATATGGTTGTGATGCATAATTAAGTGATAAGGTTATAAGAGAGATTTATCCCAAACCATCTCCTTATGAATACTAATTGCACTAGTGTAAAAGATGAAGCTTCCTTACACAAGACAGAATTTTGTCAATAAGTTCCTCTGTACCTTACACTAGACAGAATCTTGGCGTACTTCCTAAGTCAGATTCCAAAATTTGACTGTCACACACCAAAACCACCAAGAAAGGATAATGTTAAGATTGAGAGAAAGAACATAATAAAAATAAAAAGCTAAAAGATTTTTTTTCTTGACAGTTGTGGAAATAGAAAAATCCCACAATTATCTTTGTTAATTAAAACTTGTCTCTAATGACAGAAAGAATTATAAAAATATACTCTGATCAATTGTGTACCAAAAAGTAGATTACCTAGACGAAGTGAGCAAATGCTTAGCAACATATAAATTACCTAATGTGACTCAAGAAAAAATAGACTAGCTCAACCTACCTTTAACAACTAAAGAGACAACTCATCATCAAAAACCTCCCAACAAAGAAAAGACAAGGATCAGATGGCCTCACTGGTAAATTCCGCCAAACATTTAAAAAGGACCTAACACTAATCTTCCCCAAATTCTTCAAAAAAATAGAAGAGAAGAAAGCACTTTCTAAGTCATTATCTGAGATAGCATTAGACAGAATTACCCTAATACTAAAGCTAGATAGAGGCCTCATAAGAAAAGAAAATTAAAGGCAATATCCCTTGTGAATAATATTGCAACTCCATTTATTACATTATCTAAGATAACAATATCTAAGTAAATTTAACCAAGGAGTTGAAAGAATTGTACACTAAAAAACTATAAAATATTGCTGAACGAAGTTAGAAAAGACCTAAGTAAATGGAAAGATTAGAAGTTTTAATACTGTTAGGATTCCAGTACTACTCAAAGTAAATAACTGAAAATCCAGAAATAACAATGATAGACCATAAACAAGCCCACGCATATCTAGACAACTGATTTTCAACAAGGATTCCAAATATATTCAATGGGAAAAGAATAGTTTCTTCAACAAATTGTGCAAGGAAAACTAGATTTTCACCTACAAAAGAATGAAGTTGGATTCCTTCCTCATACCATATGAAAAATTAATTCAAAATGAATCAATGATTAAATATAAGATCAAAACCATAAAAAAATAGATTGTTTTCTTGATCTTGGACTTGAAATCAGTTTGTTTGATATGATGCCAAAAGCATGAGCGACAGAAGAAAAGATACACAAATTGGATTTCTTCAAAAGTATTATTATTATTATTACTACTATTATTATTTGTGTGCATCAAAGGCCATGATGTGACTGAAGAAAAAACAAGTTACAAAATAGGAGAAAGTACACACAAATCATATATCTATCAGGGGTTTAATATTCAGAATATATGAAGAATATCTGCAAAGCAAAAACAAAAGACAAACCAATTTAAAAATTGCACACAAAAAAAAGGCAAAAAATTTGAATAGACATTCTTCCAAAAAAGATAAACAAGTGGCCAATAAACATATTGAAACACATTTACTGCATTAGTCATTAGGGAAATGCAAGTCCAAACCATAATGAGATACTCCTTCATACCTACCAGAATGACTATAATTAGAATAATAAGAAAATAATAAATATTGGTAAGGATGTGGAGAATCCAAACCCACAGATACTGCTGAACAGCATGTAAAATGGTGCAGCTAATGTAAGAGTAGTTTAACAATTCCTCAAAAAATTAAATGTAGAATTACCCTGTGACCCAGCAGTTCCTTTCTCTCTTCGGTGTATAACCAAATTGAAAGGAGAGGCTCAAACTTGTATTCCAATGTTCATTATTCACAATAGTCAAAATGTGGAACTCAAAAGTCCAGTGACGAATGAATGGATAAACAAAATATGGTATATATATACAATGAGATAATATTCAGTGACAAAAGATAATAAAGTTCTGATGTACATGACAAAATGGTTGAACCTTGAAACATTATGCTAATAAAATGAATCTGACACAAATGGACAAATATTGTATGATTTTACTTATGAATTTCCTAGGATAGACAAATTCATAGAGACAGAATGTAAATTAGAGTTTATTAGAGTCTGTAAGGAGGGGGGAATAAAAATAATTGCTTAATGGGTGTCTGTTTGCATTGAGAGTGTTTTGGTGAAGAGAATTTTTAGAAATAGTAACAATAAATAAACCAAACCAATTATTATTTGGCAATGTATAGGAGTAAAGTACTGAATAATGCTTCAACATGAATGAATCTTGAAAACATTATGCTACATAAACAAAAACATAGGATTGATTAGTATAAACACAAATCTCAGATGAATTCTATTAATGACTCCTTGTGTTAGAGTTTTCAAAAGAAACAGAAATAGAACATATACAACTCCTGTGTGTGTGTATACATATGTAATATGTATACACATACATACAGAGGGTGTCACCAAATGTACGCATTTTAAGAAAAAAAAAACTGTATTAAAATTACCCTGATGGTACCTCATGTAATTGCAGAAGTAAATGTGACTTGTATTCATTTTTTGTTATTGGTATATATTGAGTATTACAATTTTAATACAGTGTTTTCCTTTCTTAAAATGTGTATTATATAGACACTGGGAAAGACTATATCTAAAATGTTGAATCCTCAACAAGGAAAGGCCAAAAGGGTTTACTTTAAGCTTGGTATATCTTAGTCTAAATTGGATCTTAAAGTGATTCATGTGGTACAATTTAAAACTGAATAAGCCATCCACTGGAAAATTCACTGATGTTATCATATTGTGCCTTTTGGGGATTTTAGGGCTAGACTAGGGACTGGAGGTTTATATGAAGTCAATGGTGATTTCACTTAATCAATCATCCCAAGCGGATGTCAATGCAGCATTAATAATGGGGAGAAATACAAATTGCTTCTCTCTCAGAGTATGAGGATAAGGTGCCTTCTCTGAAGAGTGAGGGTACCTCACATGTACCCACTGGTGATGGGCAAGCTTCTGGTGTGCTTGTGAAGGCTGGCCATAAACACATCCAAAAGCAGGCCTGGGAAGACTCCTAAGGATCATTCCTTGCTTGGGGAGTCTTTCTTTCTTCATCACCATATCTATGTTGCAGGTATTTTCCTTGTGTTTCCATACACTATCAGAGCATTTCTCACACTATCTAGATTTCTACTTATATACTCTGTACTTACAGGTATCTTTCCTGATTTTATCACCCCGCTCTAGTAGTCTCCTGAGAGAGACTGCTGTTCATCATTTTATCCCCTGCACCTAGTACAATGCTTAGAATGTCACAGCAAGTCAAAAGTATTTCCTTATTTACCAATCAACAGATTTTAAAAAGCCATAACTCACATTCCTCTAAAAAACTACAGATTAATTGATCCGTCATAAAAAATAAAAATGGGCAGACAAGGAGATGTGGGTTAGCTTTTAAAATATCCATAATCAATATTCTAACTATAACTCAGTGATCATCTTAATAGAGATTCTATGCTTTACAAATATATTTGTTTTTGAAATAGTTTGATCAGATAACTCTTCTAATTCATACTAGAGAATGTGATTTATAGAAATTATTTTATTTTATAAAAATGTTGGTAGAATATAGTAAGATACATTTTCAGCATATTTTTGAACGAAAAGATCCACTTCAACTCTTACTCCTTATTGGTTACATTGACCAACAACAAAGAAGCTATCTCCTAGCACATTTCCTGCTCACAATTTCAAATCCAACACAGCAGAGCTCTTTATTATCCCTCTCTAAGCTCTTTTGTTTCCTTCCTCTAAGCATTTTAGCAAGATGACACTTCCATGTGGTTGCAAGAGCTTTATTTTAAAGATTTTTAAATACACATTCCCAACAAAATTCATGTATGAGAGACTTCTATTGTTTACTATAGAAGAATTCCTTATTACACACTCATCTATATCTCTTGATATTTATTGCAGTTGTTTTACTCTCCTCAATGTCATTGTTATTTGGTAGTTTGTATGTCATTAGAATGCAACGTAAGGGAGGATACTTTTCTTGCTAATATATTGCATTAAAAACTAAAAACCAGATTCTCAACTTGACATTTTGTTTTTGGAATGAGACCCAAATAACAGCACCTCTTCTCCTTGTTTAAAATTAGAAACATTTGAGAAATAAACAAAGGGGTTAGGCATATTGGGGCCCTGTATGTTACCTTCATTATTGATCAAGCTTATATTGTAAATATTGCTTATGTCTCTGGGCAAATGCTTTCTAAAGTGAACCTTGGCATTGGACAAACATTGGTATCAAACAGGCTTTTTAAATTGTATAACATGAAGAAAAGGAAATTCTCTCTTTTCCTCAGGAGCAGATTCAAAGAAAAAAGGAGGAATAAGCTGGGAACCTAATGCTCAATTTCTTCTTCCAAACTCATCCAGCAGTTAAGTTAGTCCACCTCTGCAAAGACACAGTGAGTGAAGAGGCAGAGAGTCTATGCGTGTGGTGGTCTCTCCACATAAAAGGAAAAACAAATGAGAACAAGAGTTTCCCCATAACACATCTGTGGAACTAATATAAACACCTGTGGATTTAAATAGTGACATCATTAATAGAAACATTTTAAAAATTATGCTTTTATTATGATGAAAACAACAAAAAAAATTTAAAAATGTGATTTTCATTCTTACCATCTTGTAAGTATAAATAATAATATTGCATTTATAGAAAGGAAATGCTGATTCATGACCCAACCTGCATAGACTGTAAGTTTCTGTGGAGCCCAACTCTGATGTATTCTGAGAGTCCTGTAGAGGATATTTAACATGTTCTCATACATACATTTATTGCAGTTGAAGGCTTCTACTCTTCCATCAATCATTGCAGTTTTTTTTTTTTTTAATTTTAACCACAAATGTATGCTTCTCTGCTGGCCTCTGCTGCTGTCCCATGGAACAGCAGAGTCTCCCTTGAAGATTGGTTGCTGCTCTATTTCCTTTCAAATGTTACAGATTCTGAAAAAGACCACCATCTGTTGCGTATCATCATCAATATGTGTCAATACCTCATATCAACAGCATTCTTTAGGATAGAATCAGGCACGACTAGACTACACTGCAATAACAAACATCCTTAAAATTTCAGTGGCTAAATACAACAAGATCTATTTGTTATTCACATCACAGTCTGGTGCAGGACTTGAGATGCTAGCTCATTTCCAAGTCATGATGTAGCATGTGGCCTTGATGGACTCCATGGAAGGGAATGAGAGCATGGGTGATTGTGCATGGGGTTTAATGACTAATTCTGGAGTTACATAAATTTAATGGTGTGTTGCAGCCAGTTCAAAATGGTTTGCAAGAGTAATTTTGCATATCTCTTCCCAAGTCCAAGTTTACTGATGTCACATTGATAGCTTGTTATCAACCATAATGAATTTATACCAGGAAAGCTGGCAAACAGTACAAACAAGGTCTTTTATTTCTTTCTTTACTAGTTAGCTGGCGTACCAACATGCCACAGCATACATCATTTCTACTCTCCTTGTACTTGCCAGAACGCAATGAATGGCTTCATTTTAATTGCAAAGGAAAGTGATAAATGTATTATTTTTATGTGTCCTTGATGAAGAACTGGCATTGTTGAACACCTGGCCAGTCTTAGCCATAGTGCCTAAACTGTTAGATCAACTGTTGTGTTGAAATGAGGAAGGACTGTACTGCTATTGTTCTGTTTCACTTTGTTAGGTTCTATGGTTGTCCATGGAATCTACTTACATCACAGTGTCTTGTAGAGATTTTTTTAATGAAACAGCTTTTTACATTTTTTCCTATATCCTTGATTCATTGAGGGTCGAATGAATAAAAAGGAAACCATTTGGGGTATTTTAAGCAGAAAATAATTCAAGAAATGTAAATCAGTGTCTACATATTTATTTAAAGACCTAAAGGGGAAGTCAGGAGACAACCAATGAAGGATAGAACTCACGGTCAGAACTGATATCTGCTCCAGAGGAAAACTGAGCCAGAGGGAAAGAAGTGGTAGTTGCTGATACTGCCATTGCAACTATTACTGGACACTGGAACAGAGTCAATCACAAAAATTTACATCTCTTTCCAAACAATAGCCATAGTGGAAAATGGCCTCCACTTCTCTCTAGTATACAAATGTGATGTACGTTGATATATTAGCAGGCCTAATTTGAATTAAACAATGTAGCTAGCCATCAGAAGATTTGGGAAATACAGTTTTAAGCTTTATAGTTTCTTAAATATATTATACTAAACAATATAGAAGAAAGTGCAAATGGCAGTATCATTATACCATACGCATATACAGCATGAGCCTTCTGTCATCCAGCTTTAGACACAAGTCAAAAATGATGAGGTCCTGTCTTTCAAGCAAATCAACACAAAAATTAGATTCTTAAGGGCCACCCACTTAGTTCAGCTATTTAAGTAGATCCACCCAAATGGCTGCTGTATTAATTCCATTATTTATTAATCAATGTCAAATTTATATTTAATTTATTAATACATTTAGATTTATAGTCTACCTTACTCCAAAATGTAATGTATTCCAAAATACGTGCAATAAAAGTGAAATTTAGTGTACACCAGAGACTGGACATTAATGAATGCCAACTATAATTTTATGTGTATAATGTGATGGCTCGGTGTGAGGTCGGGGTGGTGGTGGATGGGGGGGAGGGGGATTCACGGTGTGAGGGATGTAAAAATAAAATAAAATAAAATAAAACTAAAAAAAAAAAGTGAAACTTAGAAAAATGATATTAATCAGAGTTGAGAAAAATACACATTGAAAAGAAAATGGTATCCAGGAGGAACATTTGTTTTTATGTGTATGGCTCATAGATTCTTAAATTGTTATTAATCTTATGGTGCAAATTTCACTCTGAGTCTCATGGTAATCAACACAAAAATGGAAAAAAAATGTTCATCTATAAGAAGCACATTGTCCATCCAGAAGTGGCTACATGATTTGCCAGGCCCAGTGCAAAATAAAAATGGGGACCCATTTGTTCAAAATTTATTTGGAATTTTAAGACAGCAATAGCAAAACATCTAACCAAGAACAGAGACCTTGTGAGCTTGGGACCCTGCACTACTGCACAGATCACATGCCCACAAAACCAGCTAGCCCTAGGCTCATCATTACCACTAGAAAAACAAAGATCTTTCTCATACTTACGGATAAGAAAATAACTTCTCACAGAGGTTTCCATACATGGACATTAACTAATATAGTGACTCCTAATAAAAATAACTTATCTCCCAAGGATTTACCATACTCTAGAAACAGACAGTTCTAGAAGGCAGTCCCCTTTTCCGCAGTGGAGATCAAAGTAAGCCAAAGCCAATACATTAAAGCAGAGAGCAGAGATATCAGAGATATACCATACACTAAAATAATATGGTCCGTGCAGACCTCTGATTTTCTGACTTCAAAAGCAGGGATCAAAACCTCAGCTAGAGGAATGGAAATACTGCCAGCTTTCAGATGAACACTGCCTCACATACAATTTCCACAAGTCAGAAACTATAAACCCATAGGCCAAAATCTGGCTCATTGCCTGTATTTGTATGTCCCAAAACTAAGAATACTTTTCATATTTTTAAGTGATTACATTTCAAGAGATGTTATAAATATATAATATCCTCAATTTTGCCTCTTGGACTGAAAACCCTAAAATGTTTATTATCTGGTCCTGTAAGAAAAAGTTTTTGACCACCCCCTGATTATTCCATTGAACTATAATTTAATGATGTTTTCTCTCTATATGCTTGTCACCATATTTATCCTTGTTTATTTTATGGTAATTAACATTTAATGCTTTTTCAAAGTCCTGTCCACATTATTACTGCTGTTATTATTATTGCTATTTGAATTGTCAAAATATGCTGTTTCTAGATCATTGACATTTTCTTATTACATTTCAAAGCTATATATTAAACATCTTTATATCTTTCTAGCACCTGAGATTGTGTCTTGCAGGTGTAGACAAAGCCTTGGAATTGAAATGAGGAAATAATTGTGCATGTAATGACTCCAACCTTAATAGGTTTGGTGTTTGCGTAAGTCATTTCTAATCGCCCGATTCTCCATTTCCTCACTGTAGATTAGTAATTGTGGTATAATGGAAAGAAACCCTGCTCTGTGACTTATGAGCTGTCTAGCATAATGGCTGCTGCTTCTCTTTGAGCCTTGTAACATATTCCTGTAGGCTTATCATGGCATTCTACTATACTCTCTAGAGGCAAGTAAAGCAGGTATTGTTTAATAAGCTATCCGTTGCTATTGTTATGGACCAAAACCAATAATAGATGTGAAAGAGGTTTTTTAACTATAAAATAGAAGCCATGCATATATCTAATATCAATGCCTTAAAGACATTTAAATAATAATCAGGTTCATGGTAGATGACACCTCTCCGACTAGCGCAGTTTTACATTTATTTACAGTTTACAGGAGCCACAGAACCACTGTAGTTTCATGCCTTTGCTAAGAATCAAAGTGTTAGTGTTTTGGCTTTGTTTTGTTTTTCCTATAAATGTTTTTACTGTATATATCACATACATCTGAGAAGAGTACACAGATCAGATGCAAACTTTATTGGCTGTGTAAGTTTGTCTCACAAACTCATCACATTCCTTTAAGCTTAATTCATTGAAATAATAAAAATGAATGCTATCTGATTTCTATACCGGCTGATTTTTGCCTTCTAAAATTATATTAATATTTAGTTATCGAGCAGTTAAACTTGAACGCAGGAATGCACTTGGGATTTCAGAGGGACACTGAGAATTTTCTGTACTCACTGTTACCACTTGTGCCCGAGGACAACTTTTCCTCATGGGTGCACATTCTTGGGACAATCATCAGCATAAAATTAAGAAAATAAAAACCATCCATATTTTCTACAGTTGGTCCTTTCAAATGCAGTGATTAAATATGCCTACTAATATTTCATTAAATGTGTGTACTTCAAAATTTGGGACACTGGAAAAAAGATTCATATAACTCATTTCAAAGTGCTAATAATTATATCACATTAACTTTATATATTAAAGAAATTATACTTTGTGGTAGATACTAATTATAACAACTATGAAAATATGCTCACCAACACATAATCATTGATGCATAAATGTTGACTAAATAACCAAACCTAGAATTCACTTGATGAAGATTATTGGGTACCTGCAATGTGGTAAGCGATGAGTTCTGTTTTAGAAGTACAACAAAGAACGTGACAAAACCAAACACCTCATGGAGCTTATTTATATTCTACCTTAAGTGTGGTATGAAAATGAGACATTCCTGGGAGATGACCTGGCCCTATATCCCACCTTTGAAATTTAAAGTCCCAAGCCCTACAAAGGTAAAGAGGTTCGACCAATTCAAGAGCTATTTATCAGGACTAGAACTCAGGTCATCAGGATTTCTAGACTGTACTGAAATAATAAGCCTAGCACGTATAAACTGGTGCAATCATTATATTGGCTTTGATAGGATTTTGTATGTTCACATTGCTGTTTTAAAATTTAACAAAGTGCTGTGGAACCCATGGATCATTTTAATACCTCATAGTGATATAGTTAATGTAGATCCTTCAAAAACATAATCCAGGTCATGTCGTTCTATTCAAAAACCTGCAATGGCTCACTGTTTCTCTCAGGCAAAAACCAAAGTCCTTGAAGTACCCTGTGGAGCCCTGTGTAATCTTGCTTCCTGTCTCCCTTTTACTCCTCTCATATTACTCTCCCCTTTCTATCTCTACTCTGGCCACACTCTTCTCCATGCTTTTCTCACACACACCAGTTACGTCCTACCTCAGACGCTTTGCACTGACCATTCCCTCACGTGGAAAATCTCTTCTCTGAGATATCTGCAGGACCTGCCTGCACTGCTTAAGCGATTGCATTTTAGGTGCTATTATAAATATTCCTTTGATATCCTCAATTTTGCCTTTAGGCCTGAAAAGCCTAAAATATTTATCATCTAGCCCTTTAAGAAAAAGTTTGCTGACCCTCCTGTTTTATTCCACTGAACTATAATGAGGCTTTCATGTTTTTCACTGTTGCCTCAGTGAGGCCAATCCTGAGGATCTATGGAAAACTCCATCTCCTCCCCTCACAACTCCTTAACCTGCTTCCTCTGCACTCCTTTTTCTAAACTAATCATAGCCACTTAGGCTGTTATCTAATTTACTTAATGCCTATTGTATTATTTCTTCGTTCTATTGTCTTTCTTCCCCAGCTGGAACTGCCCAAAGACAATGTGTTTTGTTGGTTCCGCTCAGTGATGTAATCCAAACACCTAGACGAGGATCTGGACTTTAGTGGACACTCAGTTAATATGTGTCGACTAAATGAATGTTGATGTTATGCTTGTTATGTGGTGGATTCTGTGTGCCAGTAGTAAAAAGACCTGAGAGATACTGAATGTGGTCCTGCTTTCACCCAGCTCCCACCTGACCGACTCTCTTAAAACTTGTCACATAACACACACATGCACACATGTAGGCATACACACATTCAACTCTGTAGGCATTAATGGATATACTAGCAATTCTAATGGTTTTATGAAAAGATTGAAGAAGGGATTACTTTACACTAAAGCACTTCCTATAAATCCCCTTAAAATTTTCCCCTTTCCCAAGTGTTAATTTCTTACGACAGTAGCCACATCTACGCTTTCTCCCAGACCTTTCAAGCATCTTTTCGATCCTTTCTCTCATCCTGATTGTTGGGGGTCAATTGACCCCATTGCAACATCCTGTGATTAAGTCTCGCTACTGTTCCCAATTGTATATCTACCTTTCATCAAATTCAGCAAAACAGAAAGTCTTGTTAGGAATTCTCTCTTCTTAGCAATGACCATTGAGGTTTGCAGTGTAGACAGGCATCTTTTGGATTTATGTGAATACATCTTTTTCTCCACAGAGTCTTCAGTAATTAAAGGGTATTACTTAGGCTTCTTGGAAGCCAAATTATCTTATGAAATAAACAGATTTCAGTCCATATAAAGGGAATCTGACCAATATTTTTTTATCTTTCAACCAGAGGTCAAGAGATTTAAACAAGGGTAATACAAGAAAAGCAAGTCAAATTGAATCTAACAGAATGGTAGAAATGGATTATATCAGAGCCCTAAGAAAAAAGTAACAAAGGGAGAATTGAACCAAAAACAAAGTAAGTATAAGAGACCAAACAGTAAAAACCCAGAAAGGTTCAGATGAAACCAATTAGAAATAAATTCACAGAGATGTTTATCAGCCAACACAGAAAGAAATAATTAGTTGAATATAAAATTAAGAATTCATTAAGCAGTGATCCATAGACGTAAAGTGAAAGAGACAAATCTAACTCTCTGTCCATTGTGGAAAGAAAAAAGCAAAATATTATGTTTTTATCCTAGCAGTATTTGGTTGTTACTTCTGACAGACCTTCAAACTTGCAGATTCGCTGTGCTTTCTTTCAGTGTGAGTTCAGGTGTGTGGGTCATCAGAAGGGTACTTTATGACCACAGTTACCATTGTATTTCCTGCATTCCTGAGGACTTGACTACACAACCGCATGGAGCAAAGACAGAATAACTCTGAGATGACTTGAGATGACTTTGGAAGAATTATCAGCATACAAGGAGGCCATCCTCATCTATTTCAAACTTCAGTGTATCAAAAGTTGATATTCATAATTGACTGTTGAATGGATTTGCACTCTATATACATACATAAATGTAGTCTGCACTTGTTAATAAGTTTATGTCATATTACTCCCCATGCATATAATGTAGATTCTCTGTATTACTCAGAGCACTGGGATTAAAATTGTGGATGAAGAAAACTAAGCGAGAAGGTCTACATTGTTACTCCTAATTAATCTTTTTTTATCTTTTTCATATGTGAAGTTCATAATGCAATTTCATTGAGAAAAAATGTTTTCATTATTTCCATCATTGCATTATGCTATATTAACACCTCCAAAGACATACTTAAAATGTAATAGGAAATAAATTAATATTTTTGATAATTTCTTTATGACTATTCCTTTACTTTTAGTTAATGAGAAGGCCTTCTTTATTTTATTCAGGTACTATGAATATGGGGGTATATTATTTTTTTTTCTTTTATCTTTCTCTCTTTCTTCCTCATATTATCAAAAGTTTGCAAATGATATAAATAAATATTATGTAATAAATTATTTTTCAGTACCAAGAAATGTAAAGTTTAAAGACATGCCATTGTTTTCATAGAGTTGTATTCCAATAGGGAGCTTGTATTTCATAGGAATCATATAGGTTACTAGGGGCATATAATTGAAAGTGGGCTTAAGTACAGACTCTCACTATATCTAGCTCCAAACTACTGTTTCCTTCCTACATGTAAGTCTTTCTCATAAGTCTTTATTTTCAGATTCATTCCCTTTCTTTCCCCCTTTGGGGAATTGCTTATTCTTTCCCCCCTTAATGCTGCCTTTCATTGGACACATTCCTTTATTTTCATCTAACAGTCAGTCAGTGCATGTCAGAAGGAACCTCAGTTTTTAATACAATTCACACCACTCATGGGTGTGAATAAATCTACTGATATTTTAGAAAGGATATGTTATCTGATTTCATCCTTCACATAATAGGTCACCTGAACCTCATTTTTAACTAAACTACTATTGCCACCAGTATTTATTTGTGTGCTTGTAGAATTCGTATTCTCATGAAAAAAATGGACAATTATTTTTTTTAATATTTTTGTGAATGAATTTTGTGGCATGGCTACTTGACATTTTAATTAGCTTGAGAGTCATAAAACTTTATAAAATCGATAGTGGAATTCACTGTGGAGAGATATCTTATCAATACCTTAAGGATCTTTCAAGTATCTTTTTGGTCTCAATGCTGAATTTCCTCATATATAAAACAGGGCTCTTTGTTAACTATTTTACATAATGCCATGAGAAAGACCAATCAATATTTGCATGTTTACAAATTTTAACACTACCTCTTTGTCATGCGGGGCGTCCTGTGGGGCGGCCTGCAGGGTCTCTGCTCCGGCTCCCCACATAAGAACGCAGGACATGGTGAGGCCAAAAAGGAACACCCACGGAGCCATAGGTAGGGAAGTCATACCACTATTGTCTCACTGGAGGCTGGGTTTACACGACGTGCGACCTGCTGTCCGCTTTGCTGCCAACCTACCAACTCTCCTCGACTCTCCTCACTCTCCTTCAGTCTCCTCCTTCACTCTCCTCGGCTCCTCTCCATAGCTGCGGCAGTTATATCAGTGACCAATGGCTTAATGGCTACATGATGGCCAACCAGCCACAGCTGACGGCCATCCACTATCTGAGCCAGCACCTCTCCACATGAGGCCGAGAGCTTGGAAACTGCTTTCTGGGGCTCTGTCCCCACACTCTTATTTAGGTGAACCTTTTTATGTAGTTAATATTTAACATTTTTTTCATTCACAAATATTTATTAGCAATGAAAATGTTAATTGATGACTGGACCCATATGCTGTAATAAGAAATGTACCCTTTTATTGACTATTTAAACTAAGTGTAAATATATCTGAATAAACCAGATTCTGTAGAGTGTTTCTGGTATTAAATTCCATACCTTTCTCATATATGAAAAGGTACTTCCTATCATCTGGTGCCAAAAAATGTTTTGTTCCAATCTTAGTGAATGAAAATGATTTAGTGTGTACTGTTGAGAACAAACTGCTCAGTTTTTCTTTTTTTATTCCTATGACTTATATATGCATTTGATGTTTTTCACTGTGCCTGACAATAGTATTTAAATGATGTCATTTGCTTATAAATCCAACATGAGAAACCTAAAAGTTGACTCTCAGCATTTTCTTTGCTTTCTTCATTTTGTGGTTGATTCTGACCTACATAAATTCCCTGAAATGAGTCAGGTTCCTTCAAAATAGTTTAGCATTCCAAGCACTTCATATAGGCTGCACAATACTTGTTCTTTGCTCATCTGAACCGCCAATGTGCTTTGTTATAAAAATGAACCACATTTCTTTCCAGTAATGATATATTTGCTATCAAGGTTATATTGCATTTCACCAGGTTCCACCACAAAAGTGATATATTTTTTATCATCACTGTTACTATTTCTCAAAAGAAATAGATGCACAAAAATTGTATAGAGGGGAAAAGTTTTTAAATAATTGCATTTGCAGATAGTTACAAGTGATATCCAGCAAAAGCTTGGTACAGTTTTTCAGTTTTGTTAACCTACTTCATGTGTATTCCAGGGTCAATGATAATGACAAAAAAAAAAAAAAAAATCTCCTCAAAACACAACCACAGTTTCATTTTTTTTGTCCTCTCTTTAATGGAGGCTCCAAGTTGACACAGATGGTAATAATAAGGAGGCAAGTCCTGATTGCTGCCAACTGCGTCACCCTGAACTCTTTTAACACACCTCATCTGAAACGATAACTATAATTCCTGTCATACGTTGTACTCTGCTACAGTGCCACACATCTTTTAAAAGTATTAAGGAAACCATTCAGAGAGCATTATTGGAAACTAAGAGAGGGCAAATATTCTGGTCAACCAAATAATGAGTTTTAATACTTCCCAGCAGTTACCTAAAATCCCAGCTGAATTCAAAGACTTTAAGAGGTAACGAGGAGGAAAGGCTTGATGGTAATGGGGGGAGGGTGGGGAGCGAGATCTAATATGTTCCACTCAGTGTTATTCATGGCCAATTTATCTGAAATATTTCAACACACATAAATTCACTTTAGCATTCATGAAAGGCACCAATATTAGGGGTGAAAATCTTTTAGGAGAAACATCTATGTGAAACTATGATTAGGAAACCAGATATTTTACACCTGAGACTATCTAATTGGTCAAGTAAAATTTGATCCTACTTTATCTCATCTATAACATGATAAAAAATAGTAGGTAGTAGTAGCACTTTAAGATGAAATTAATCAGTAAATATTTCCTGTCCATTTGAGGAATAAAATACTTAAATAAAGTGTTTTATCAAATGCTCTCTATATGGGCATAACATATTTTTTGCTATTTACTGTAAAAATGTTCATTTTATGTGCTATAATAGAGTCATATTTACACAACTCCAATGTTAAAATGTACAATGTAGAAACCTACAGCCTGTCACAATAAATTATGTAAAAATATATGCATTTTTAATTAAAAATAAAATAATTTTTAAAATATAATTTATTATTTATTCTGTCAGTGCTACAGTAAACAGAATCCAACTCACATAGTTCAAGAAACTTTACCAGGGTAAAGGCATGGACAATGGATGTTGAAGCACCCATAGGTTAGCAACAGGGGGAAGCTATTACCACCCCTTAGCCTGAAGTGCAAAGGCAGATAATAGCATGATTGGAGCTGAGGGGAGATAGGAGATTCCCTTACCAGAGGGGATTCCCTAATAAGAGTTGCAGGCACGGAGGGTACAGAAAATGCCACCAAACATAACAGGGAATGGAGAATAAATACCCCAAGCTTCCCTCTTGCCCTGTGATTCCTGGGCCCATGCTTCCCAATGACTGAATGCAGAAATATGAAGCCAGACAATGAACACACAGTGGTAACACAGTCCAAGGGGCCAGGCTCCCAGTGCAGAATGACAAACATGAAAAGACAAAGAATAGATTGGGGTTAGATAGGAAAATATGAAACAACACATTTATATTTCTGCCATAAAGTATTGACCTCAAAGAATTAACATCTGGTGGTATTTGCTTCCAGTTTCCAGTTATTTTTTTTTAATTAGTATCACTCTATTATGTACAATGCATGTTAATATTGAAAAATTCAAAAAAAATGCAGTTGCTGAAAAAGAAGATACAACAATCATTCTAAATCTTTTTACACTGAAGCATCATTAACTATGAGTAAACCTCATTCCATTTATTTCTCTAAGCATATATACAGATATATAGAAAAAATGGAAAACAGATATCTTTTTTAAAAGAAAATAAGACCATACCATTAAAGCATTATAGTAAAATTCTTAAATCAAAGTTTATTTTAATTTTTAATAAAAAACATTGAAAATAGAACACATACATTATTGGAATTCAAATAAATGTTTTTTTTACCATGAAGTTATCACATGTTTTTTAAAAACTGGTTATTAAGGACATATTTTACTCTTAAGATTAAAAGATATTAACAATAGTTTTAACCATAGGTTTTCATTCAATAAATCTATTAACTTCCTGCTATAAAGGAGAAAATATGATATCATGCCACATATTTCAATCACTCATCTGTCTATATTCCAACATTTGTAAGATATATATTACAGTTACACTATTTGTTTATTTTTTTATTATTATGTTCTTCAAGGATGTTTAGTTCTGTTTGTAAGGGGAATAAATTTTCATCAGTGGTGATTTATAAGTCTTTCTGTACTTGAATTCCTTATTATATTTGAATCTCGTACTCCATAAATTCTTTGGTCCTTTCATGTTTTCAATGGTCTTCATGCTCTATTTATACTTGAAGGATACCTTAGCTGGCTATAAAATTATTGGGTTACACTCCTTTTCTTTTTGAACTTTTAGACATTGCTCCATTATCTTTAAATATAACATATTGCTTAAAGACAATATGAGTCTTACCTGACTTTTCCTCCTTGTTTCTATTTTGTTTCTCTTCTCTAGTGTCTAATGAATGATTTATTTACCTTGAATAGCCAGAATAGGCTATATTCTAATGTTGAATAAGCTAAATTAAAATTTCCTGGTACATTATATGCAAGTTAATTTTTCTCTGTTTCTTTCTTTTTTCATATAAAGTTAAGATGTGTTCCAAAGAAATTACTCTGCCTGTAGAAGTCAGCTTTATGTTCCTCAAAATTCAAATGAATGTTGTGAGGTAGAGCATAAATCTTTAAGTGTAAAGAAAGTTATAAGGCTGAAATCAACAAAGGGCTTATCAAACAAACAAACAATTTTTAAAAACAGTGTTACAACTAAATAAAAACACTTTTGAATTATGTTCCCGCCCAAAGGTGATGAGTTACTGGAGTTGCTTGGATAAAATACTACCTGGCAACAGAACAAACGCAAATGTGGCTTGAGAAGTAAAAATGGTTTTGTAAAAAGCAGACACAGAATGAGTAGAACCAAATAAGATTAAATGTGTTTTCTTTTTATAGGTTATTTAGGTTAGGAAAAATGTGGAATATATCTTGTTTTGGAACTTAAGTAAATTACAATGTGTTACATTTTCAGCTTCAGAATGCAGAATTCAGGATGAATTATAGTACAAATATATAAATTAGTACCCAGTTTAATGGTTGTATTCAAACCTTACTTATTAGTGAATTTATTTGAATCCGGAAGAGGATTTCATGCAGGATATGGAAGCTAAGCTGTAACTTCCTGTTGGGAGGGACAAGGTCCATCTTGTTCAGACATAGTCCGTGTGACTAGTGCTATACTCAACTTGTAATCATTGCATGAAAATTATTTGTTAAATATGTAAGAGTGGTCAAAGTATATAGAAGGATATTCCAAAGGATTCGGCCTTATACTCTTCAGGATTTCATGTCATTGACTTAGATGAAGACCCCCACCCTCCGTACGTGTTTATCAAGTGTATGGATGACCTCAAATCATAAGGGAATCTACATCAATTGGATGACTAAGTTGGGATGTAAAGTCTTGGCAGACTAGAGCCACACAATGATCCTGACAAGAGGAAAGTACATAGAGGCATCTGGATCTCCAAAACCAGTCTCAAAGGTACTAGAAAGGGATAATATAAATGAGTAATAGGATAGATGAAAAAGATTCAGAAGTTATACTTGACAGCAATTTGAATATATGAACACTGTGGTGTGAAATTTAGGGGAAAAACTATTAAAATGTAATGGAAATTGGATGGCTCACTCATCTCTCTCCTCCTATGATGTTAGAAATATTTCCAGGTGCAGCATCTCAAAGGAAGTATAGGCCTTCTGAATCATCTTAAGAAGAGAGGACAGGGTGGTTAAAGAAAATTTGACGCCAAGTGATAAAGTATAGCTCAAAGAACTTCAGATTTTTTATTAGATAAAAGCCCTGGGTGAAGCCAAATATCTCCAAACATAAAAAGTATCATATAAAAAGATATTATATGTGCACTCTATAGCCTTAGGCCATCTGCTAATCTAAGATAAATAGACTGAAGTTATTAACATAACTTTAAATATTAGAGGGACCTAAGGAAGAGAAACATGATATGGATTGTCTTGGTAATAAATTTCTCATCACTGGAAGTGTTCAAAAGAGGCAGCATAATTCTTTGAAAAAAAATTAATAAAGTTATTCAAAATTTGGATAAATAATAGAATCAATTATTTTCAAGTCATTTCAAAACACTATGATTATATGACTATATTAATACTTCATTTTACTTTGTTCTTAAGAATGAGGAAAATTAAATTAACCCCGACTACTTAGGTTTGAATAATCTTTCTACTACTTACTAGTTGTGTGGTATTGAGCAAATTATTTAAGCTGTTAGTGCTTTAGTTTCTTTCTCCCTAAAATGGGGATAAATGAATTGTTGAGAGAACTACATGAATTAACATGTGGCAGGTTCAATGAATGGCATACTGTAAACATGGACACCACAGAAATAATAATAAAGATCTTATTTATTAATTACTATCAGTGGATATCTTGGTGATTTTTCTGATAAACAAATCATGTAGCTAAGTAAGATTAGTGTTTTTGTTTGTTTGTTTCTTTTAAAGCATATTAGCACCAGAAAAATTTCCTTAAAATTAAGTCTTATATATGTGGGGGTGGAAAAAATAATTTTCCATCTATCCTTCCAAATTCTTCTGGCTGGACTAATAATTAAATTAACATGAGGCAGATTAACAGGAGAAAATGACCAAATTTATTACAATGTACATATGGGGTTTCCATAAGAATATGAGACCCCAGGATATGAGTACCCAGGATGGATCGGACATTAAGGCTGATGTGTTATCTTGAGCTAAGGAGAAAGGAACAGGGGTGAGAGTTGTAGTTTGGGATTTCAAGAAACAGGAAGGCAATTCACATGGAGACAGAAAAATGTTGGATGGGCCATCTTTAACAATGGGACACAGAGAGGACATTGATCAAATGGGTCTTGCGAGTTTCCTCCCTGTCTGTTACACTTAGTTCGCATTACACTAAATGATGTATGATAATAACTTCCTTCCTGGAGCAGTGTTTCTATATAAATTCTTTTAGGCAGTTAGGGGGAAGGTCAAAGTTTCTTTCTAAGACTTTTGTTTCTTAAAAATGACCAACATAAAATAATCAATATCCCCAAAGTCATATTTTGTTGTGGCAAAATCTACTTCCCTTCATGTAGAATTCCAATATTAGTTATCTAATGTATCTTCTCATTTTATCACAAATATTTCTTGCCACTTACCCATGACTGTTATAAATTATATAGAAGTTGATCTGCTGTGGTCCAAGTCAGACAATCTGGCTTGCTTATCTTTGTCCTTTCACACTTTCATTGGCAACCTAGTTTCCTGTGGCTTTGTACATTAGTGTGAAGCATAGTTTGTACATTAGTGTGAAGAGTTTAATTTTTCAGCATTTTACGCAAAGTATTAATAGTTTTGTGTTGATAATTTTCTCTCATTACTTTCTCCACTTTTTCTGAAAATTTAATTATATGGATAGTGGATCTTATGGATTGATTGGCTCTCTGGCATTCTAATTTTTCCCTTTTAATACTCAAACCCGCAAGTTTATACAGTATACTATGTGAGATTTCCTCAACTTTATCCTCCACTCTTTCTACTGAGTGTTTTATTTTTAACATGAAATTTCTTTTGTTCTGTAATGTTTTTAACACCCACTACTTGTTCCATGGATTTGTTATGATCCCCTCTCTCTCTGAAGTTATTAATGAAAGGGACCAAAGTTTTGCCATCTCAAAACTGTGCCGTTTGGCGTATTGATTTTAAGCTGGTTATTAAACAAATAAAAAGACTCAGAAAAAACCTTTGACCCTCCCCTCTTCCTGCCAAAGAGATTCAGGTGGAAAGGCTTACACCAGGAGGGGAATCTTAACTATTCACCTTAGTGTGGTAAATAGAAAGTCTCTAAGCAAGGGTCTGTTAATTATAATAGATACCCCACTACCTCCCAACTGTTTCTGGGTTGCCTAGCAAGAATTTGCCTGCCACATGTGCTCCGCTTTGCCTCAGCTACCTGTAAATTGCTTATTTCCTTTGAAATCTCAGGTGCCTATCCCTTTTCTCCTTTGTCTTTCATGGCACATGAATATCAATTATTCAATGCATTTTGAGTCTCACATCTTATGACACCTCTGGCATTTACTTCCGTAATAAATTTGTACATATGTTCTTGTTAATCTGTCTGTCAATTTGATTAGCAGCCCAGTTAGAAGAACTTAGTAGGTGGGAAGAAAGCATTTTTTAATCTCCACATTAAAAATAGCTGAAGTGCCACATCCTTTGGGAAGCCTTTGCACAACTCCATCAGGCTGATTAGTTGCTCCATTTATTGTGTTTCCAAAGATATGTGATTCTATGTCACTATAATATTTATGTTCTATAATAGTTAATCCATTATTTAATGTTACCATCTACAGTTTCCCAGTTGGAAATCTTGGCAGCATTTATATTATATTATATTACTAATCTTCACTAAAGTCTAAAATGTTGAAAGTCATAAGTTATCTTAAAAATTTCCTTTTGGAATAAGGCATAAAATAAATCAATATATAATACATGCTTGTTTTTACATTGTTTATAATTATATCCTTAGAATTCAGCAAAGTGCATGCCACACTGTGTATGCTCACAATACATCTCACCAATAAATTGATGAGATTTGAAAAGATTTTTTTTTTCTTATAAAACATTTTTGTGGCCCAAAATTTTCAAGAATGTGTTTTGTAAATGAGAACTAATCCACCTCCTTATTTGGTAACAATATTACTTTCATATCTACTCTGTGCTATGGAGAAGTAAGTTAAAAAGTATTTCTTGTAAATTTAACCATCAAATGACATAGTTCATCACAAGTGCATGCAAATATGTGTTTAAAAAAAAGCAATTCCATTGGGGCTGAGAGTCAGTTATTCACTTGTAAATGCACTTTTTAGCTCTAATGGCATCTGTTTATTGTTGGACATTGTTTTTCTCTGTAAACTCAGAGCCTAGAGTAGCTAATTAATGGATGTAGCCAGAAAGTAAAAAAAGTAAGACGATAAAAGAAAAACAATGAAAGAATCTTCTCATCATATTTAAATTGTGGATTCTACAAATTACTTCTTTCCTAAACACTGCTTGGTACCCATTATTCTTGGCAAATAACCTTCACACAGATTATTTATTGCTAGAAAAATTAATGTTTCCTTTTGTGTGACATTAATACATCAGTGATGTTCTATTATAATGATAGCCTCAAACCAAAAGTATATTCTCTTAGAAATTTAACACCATTGATAGCCTATGTTACAGAGAATAATGTTCCCCTAAAGATATCCATACCTTAGACACTGGAACCTGTAAATTTATTTCCTTACATGGAAAACAGAGCTTTGCTGAGGTAATTAAATCCTTGATATGGGAAGATTATTCTTGATTACCTGGATATAGTTACATTATAGGGAAGAAAAAATAATTTCTCCTCTATCCTTTTAAGTCCTCAGCTAGGAGCCCTGCAAGAAAAAGACAGATTCAGATAAAAACAAATAGAAATTGTGAATGAAATTGTGAATGTAAATTCTGAACCTGAGGAGCTCAGGGGAGGCCACATGAAAGGCCTTACAAACTCAGAGACTGAAAGTAATCACACAGAATGCTCAGAACATAAAAATTCCTAACTAAAAGCAGGTCATGGTGGGTAGTCATGTCCCAGGCTTGCGGCTTCCTTGACAAAGGTCAGTTTTTACTATATGTGAGCCTATCTGTTTTCTTTGTGCACCAAGGATAACATACCTTTGAAATGTCAGAGTAATTTTCTTTTCTAGACCCCTCCAGTCATAATTGCCGGCATCAGACACGAGACCACAGAACCCCTCATTGTTATCTTGTTCTCTGAATACCATCTCTATGTGTTATAAATGTTAATTATTAACTATACTGTACCCATCAATGTAAAATAAATATGTGTCTCTCCATTTTACTTTTTATCCAATCCCAGAGATCCCCCTGCTTTACTTTCTCCTGCCCTCTAAAACTACTACCAGTGGATTTCATGTAACCTTTTTTATGTTTCCTTCTTTGATTCTAATGTATATAAATAAAATAAGCTGCTAAAAACTGCCATTCTCCAGAGCATTTTCTCAATCTGTTGAGATTTTGCTTTCCAACAATTGCCATCAGTTTGACTCAAACTCTTGTCAGACTTTTCTTAGGCTGGATGTTCTTTTGTCAGCAAAGTTTATTAACATGAATACCTCATATATGCATGGGAGATTCCCAGAGAAATTGAGTAACACTTAGAGGTGGCTTAGAATTGAGGGTTAAATACCATCTTCAGCTAAAGACAAAAAGAGTGAAGGAGGCCAGCTATGGGGATATGACCAAGAAAAGTACCATAAAGAAAAGTGAGGCTTGTTATACAGTTTAAACCTACTTCATTGATTAAAGGTTCTTGTGATTTAGTCATCCTTCCCTTCCTGGTACACATAAGGAGACATCCTTTGCAGACAAAGATTTATTTTATAAATGTAAGTTTCCCAAATGAAAAGGTAACTTCTACTCTATTTTCAAATCTTCCCCTGTGTCTACTGTTTCTCAAACTAATCAGCTAAAAATAACCTTTATGCTAAACGGGCATGTTTTGGGGTGGCATATTCTTACAAGCAGGGAATCTCTCCTGGCTGGGTCAAAGAGAGAGGGGACAGAATAAGAAGGAGAAAAGATTTTAAGAGTGAGAATGACAAGACCTGATTCTGCTGGTTTAAAGATGGAAGAAGGCAAACAGAAGCAGAGGAATATGGGTTACCTCTGGAAGCCAGAAATGGCCTCATCTGAGAGCTAACAAGGAAATGGAAACCTCTGTCCTACAACATTTATTAAGGAATTGAATTCTGCCAATAACTTGAATGAGGAAACAGATGAAGAAAATGATCCTCTCCTAGAGTCTTCAGAGAGGAATATAGCCTGCCAATGCCGTGACTTCAGCCCGGTGAAAACTGTGTCAGACTTGTCATAATGTAACTGTGCAAAAACTTTACTTCTTTAAAATGACTTTTTCTCTTTTCTTTCTCCTGGATTCAAACTGGCCTTGTCTAATTTAATAGCACCATGATTCACTTGCTTCTTTTCTTTCCTTATCCTTCCACCTTTACACATACATACTGCATGACTACTTTAATCCTTGAGCCCCTAGGACCTCAGATTCTGGTCAGCATCAAAGAATCTTCAGAACAAAGCCTCAGGTGTGTTGATGACAGAAACAGAGCTTTGGGCAAACTAAAGATAACATCTTGATCTCAGTTGTGTTGAACTCCCGACCCATGTAGGCAGAGTGACCCTACCCAACACATCCCCTCAAAACCGGACAGAACAATGCCACAACTGACCTCAGGACCCGATGCAATGATCAGCTGCCTCCTACAGTAGCTCTGACCCATGAATAGAACCCATGACCCCAACTCCCTTAGTTCCCAGCAGTAATGATCTTTCTCTGATCTAACCCATGCCCTAAAGGCCATTGGGAGCCAGGTCTTGGAGCACTGGCTCTGTGCTGGGTGCCATTTCCCTAAATAATAAACTTTAACTTTCTTTGCTGCAAATCCATTTGTGTCTCATTTGGCTTTGATGAGCCCAGGCAAATGAACCCCCTTTCAGTCTGGTAACAACAATTAATTTGTATAATTAATTTGTATTGCCATTAAACCTATTGTGATTTGTTAGGGTAGCAATAGAAAATTAATATAACACCATGACACCTTCTTTTTCTGAGTTCATTTCAAACTTGCTAAGCTTCCTAATATTTGTATCAATGAGAAATTTTATATAACATTGTTAAGAAGAATGTGTAAAAGTTTTTAAGAAAATATGACAATTCTTTGGTGTTCCACTTAATTTGGGTCTGTTTGTCCAACTATTAAATTGCTTAGTGTTAGAGGGCCAATTACATATCCATTATTTAACTCAGAAATTTGGAAAAAGGAGGAAAAACAACTTGTATACATATGTTATTTTTTATGCTTTCCTTAAAAAGCAGAAAAAAATTGACAAAAGAAGCATCAATTTTAAATAAATTAAAGGTGATATACGTTTAATGTTATATTCCTTTTATTGTATAATATATGAAAGATTTTTAAAAAGTCACAGTTAAACAAAGATAATTTTCTTTAAAACCACTCTTTTAAATTTTGGGTTTAATCCAAAAACTCTGAATGTCCTCTTTCTCTCTTCATTTTCCCTCTTCATTTATCCTGAATACAGGAGAAGATACAAAATATATAGCTTGAAACATTTATTGAAAGCACATTTATTTCTTCTCTTCAGCTTCAGTTAAAAAATTCTCTGGGACACAAACTATTTTCCAAACACAATTAAACAAAGAAGATTCAAGGGATCACTAAGCAATTTAAACATTTTACGAAATACCTAAAAATCTCTATCATATCTGTTGGGTCTATTACTTTTCCAAAGTCTGGCCCCAGAGCTTTGATACTTGAACTCATTTTAATATTTGTAAAGGAATGGATGTGGCTTTTCCCATTAGAGGAAGTAAAAGAATACAATTCTGCTCACTATGCCTATTAAACTACTATTGTGAATGTGTTGACTTCACACTCACCTTTAAATTTAACACCAAAGTATAAGTATCAATTGCATTTTTTAAAGTCATATATTTTATCTAATAAGTATTCAGTTAGAAATCACTGTGTACTTCGTGAGACATATGACTTATGCTGTGAGATATAAGGCTTGATTTAGGATCAGGGAGAAATGCATTTATATTGTAGTGTATGTATTTGCTTTGGGCTATTCTTATTTTAGTCCAGATTTTCACAATAATACCAAACCCCAATGTTCACTTTTATGCTCTTTTCAGTCCTCAGTCTTGTACTTTGTAGCCAACATCTGGGTTTAAGGAAACGCAGCTGACAGTTTTAGGATTTTAGATGAGTAGATCTTTATCACCACTCTGAGAAAAAAATAGAAAGAAAAGAAAACATCATAAACATAATTAGTTCTGGAAAACAACAGGCTGCTGTTTCAAATACAGTAAGAACGCAGACATATTGTAAACCTGAAAGAAGGTCGTTTTATGAGTACATCCTATTAAGGAGCTGAGCTGTTAGTAGCAAAGTGATGTCCTGATGAGATGCACACAACCCACACACACCAGGCAAATGCTTGCACACAAGCAAAGTGTGTGTGTGTGCCTGCGCATGCACATAAGTTTCAATATGAATCCGCTTGTGTTTGGACATTTAAGAAGGTCCTAACTGGACTTTGTGTTATTAAAACCTACTTTTCAAAATGTATTTTCAGAAACAGGGAACCCTGTGACACCCTCTTCCTATAAGATTCCTTGCTGGTGTGGTGTCATGATTGCTGACACCCAGGCTTTCAAAGGGCCACAGTCATTTCGCTTTCAGGAAATAGCATCAAGTCAACAAATTACTTGTTTGTCCTCTGTTTTCTCAGGTCTGGATTTCCTTTGATCTTGGGGGAGCTCAATCTAATTTGGAATAAAATGAAAACAGTTCTCTGCTTCCCTACTTTTAATCAGCAATGTCCCTGACTGTTTTAATTAGAAGCAAAAGAACAGTTCTGTGTGAACTCCAGGCATAGGACATGCAGTCCTGCCATGGCAGAGGAAGTTGGAGCCCAGGGTGGAAAGCAAGGAATATGAAATAGTGTTTGGCCCTGTTTACTTAGGAAAGGAGTAAGGTTTTGCTTCACTCTAGTTTAAGTTACAACACACCCTTTCCTCTTAATTTTTTGTTGCTGTTCTTCTGTCCTCCAGTAATTCTTCCAACTCTGACTCTGTTCCCCAGTGGTACCGTAAGCCCCTGGCATTTTTCCACAGGAGAATTTTGATTATAATCCTTCATTCAACTTGCTGCGTTTAGCATATGATTTTGTCAAAAACTGTATAAAAGCTGTGTGGTAAAAATCAATATGTTTTATTCTTTAGTTGGAATCAAGATGTATACAACTTCTGAGCTGTCTTTCATGAATCCAGTACTTTTAACTTCCCTTATCATTTATATGCACTAGGACTACTATAAATTAGAGGTAGCAAATATGATTTTTATTAAGCAGCATTTTACTGAAAATAATTTATTCAAAATAAGAGATTTCATAAGCTAGATAGTGGTTTCAAATGATTAACACAGATTTCTAAATTTGGTATATTTGTAGAACAAGTGTGCATTGTTTTATCACGAATATGTAGAAGTACATTTTTGTTCATGTCATTTCCAAATTTTTTTAGTGTTTCTTCTTCACTTTCTTATGAATTATACATAAGTGTCAACGCAAGTCTCTTTTTCATGCACAATGATCCTATTTTCCTAAAGAGAAACCCTGGCTGAAAAGTATTAAAATTCAGATCCCAAAATTAGCCAGTGGTAGAGGAGAAATGGAATGGAAAGTTCACACACCCATTTATTATACACTGTGCAAAATGAAACAGGAAAAGATGTTTCATGATGTTTCCACTTAGTTTTCACCATTCTCTCTACTATGTTTAAATAATTAATTTCAACTAGTATCTCTTGCTCTAGGGAATATCCAGGCCCTTACTTCAACTTAGAGTCAGCATGGAACTACTAGTCAAGGAATCAGAACTCCTGGGTTCTAGTCACTACCCTATCCCCAACCTTTTATGTAAACAACTCTGGAGCTTAGGTTTTTCTTATCTATGTTATAATAAAGTTGAAATAATTTAGGAAATGTAGAATAGTTATATAATTCTGATTCTCAATGTAACCAACAGATGGTAGAATTTCTCTCCTTTAGATGTAATATTTTCAAAATTTCTAATAAAGATTTTGTCTTCCGAGTCATTGCATCTCACTATCTTTGGTATCAGCATGTTTAAGCCCTTCATCAATTGTACACATGCCATGAAATTCAACAAGAAGATATTACATAAATGAGTCAAATTTATAACTTAGTAGAGGACAAGGAACCCAATTAAAGAAAAAAAACAGAGTTAATAATTCAGAAATAATAAACACGTATTTTATGCTAGTATATAGTTATGGGGGGTGGGTTTTTCTACTATTTATTTTTTCTCTGGCCACTGAAATCTTTTTTCCCTTTACTAAATGTTTAGCTGTCAAAGCTCCTGGTTGTTTTTTTTACTAGTCTCAGCATTTTCTCACTTCTCTCATTCTTCAACAGAGCTAGCTTTGGATTGGAATCTTTTTTATAAAGTTGCTATAAAATTGCCACCAGCAACCAAAACTAAGCCAGCTGGCATAATATCAAAAGTGGCATAATTAGTACAAAATGCTCCTACGTTTTTGTATGGCCTTATAGTAACAAAAAAAGTACGATGTTCTCTTCCTTTTCCTATCAAACAGAGGAATTAGTTTAATTAAGCAAGTAGACAAGGATAAAATCTTGAGAGAGGAGAGAAAAACATGGATTTTTTCTTCTTTTATAAAATCAAGTTTATGAGAATAAGTCTTAGTACCACAGTAAGTTTTGTTGTTGTTGTTGTTGTTGTTGCTTTCTTTTTGTTTTTGTTTTTGCTTTTTTTTTTTCCTTAAGGACCACCATAAAGGTATCTTCATAAAGGCACTCATAGATGTGAAGGAAGATAATAGCAAACTGAATACTTGGGTGACTGTTGCAAACACACCACTCAGCTATTCGAATCCACATGCTGTAAGATGCTTCAAACCTATCCTTGCAGCGTTCCCTATAAAAGAAGATAAAGGTTCTTTTCTGTTACTCACTTGTCTCCTGAAAGACCCCTCTACTGGCAGGGTGAGGTGGGAGAGCAGTGGGGAAGCCTCTGTAGAAATAAGACACATGCACTCTTTAGATTATACAAGATAGGAAGTTGCCCCACTTTGGAAACGGAAATCCACTTATTTCCACCTGTTATGCTGGGACATATTTGAACTCTAATGAGGTGAAGAAAACTGTACTTTTCAGAATTTTTCTCAAGAGGGATATTCATTTTGGTTGGCAAGACAGGCATGAGTAGGAAAAGACAGAAACTATGCAAAGGAACTTCTTAGAAGTGTAGGTCTGGATTTGTTTTTGCTTAGAGGGGAATATGAGGTATGATCAAACAATATGATCAATGTTTAAATTTTAAAAAATTTATTGTAGTAAAAGACACATTGTCAGTAATCCCCCGCAAAATACTCCCCTTCGCTTTCAACACTCTTATTCCATTGTTCTTACCACTTTCTGAAGCAGTTCTGGAAGTCCTCTTTTGTGCCTGTCTTTAGTTGCGCTGTTGTGGCTACCTCGATGTCGGAATCATTTTGACTTTCCGGAAAAGCCAGAAGTTGCACGGTGCCAGATCCGGTGAATAAGATGGATGAGGACACACTGGAATGTTTTTATTTGACAGAAATTGCCATATACCAGAAGCGATGTGTGACTTGGAGCATTGTCATGCTGGAGGATGATTTAGGGCACACTGTGAAACACACCTTCTCTCAACCGTAGCTCACACCCGACTGACTGCACCGAACAAGTTGAAACTTGTCACACGCTGTTACTAAGGTTCCACGAGCCACTTCCCATGTTAAAAATCCCCGACTTTCCATTGGATGGCACTCGGCAGCAGCATTCACTGTAGGTTTTTATCACATTTCTTACCAGCTCATAGCAGGAACTCAGTAGATGAGTCTGAGTGTAAACAGAGCATTTTCTTCTGCCTCATGTTTCAGCAACACAGCACTCAGCGTCTCCTCCAGATAAGTGTTGAAGGAATAGTTTGAGAAGATTGGTTAGACAAGTGCCATATTATTGGTCAGAGTGGAACACAATAGACCTCCAACAGATTCTGTCCCTAGAGCTTTAGTTATTATAATTTAAATTTACTGACAACCCCTGGCAAAGTCAGGTAATCAAACTTTAGACTTTTCCCAAGCTCATTCATAAATTTCACTGAATTTTTCTTATATTGTTCTCTAGTTTTAAATGTAAAGTGATTAATGTTTAGAACAGAGAGTAAACATTAAAACCATTGCAGTGAACTATCTCTGTGTACCCTAGTGTATCTTATATGGAAGCACCAAATATTGTTAGCTTCTACACATTTGTTGAGAAGGTAGTGGGATTGGGATTATGTGTTGTGGAGGGGTATGCATGTGCACTTGTCATTGATTTTATTGTCTAATTCAACAAGATAGAACTAATATACACAGAGGGTGCCAAAAAAATGTATACACATTTTAAGAAAGAAAAAAAACTGTATTAATTGTAATACGCAATACACACCAATAACAAAAGATGAATACAAGTCACTTTTGACTTCTGCAATTACAAAAGGTGCTCACAGTGGTTACCATCAGAGTCCAGACACTTGTGATTACGGTGAACTACTGCTTGAGCATAGATAACATCTCTTAAAATGTGTGCACATTTTTTGGCACCCCTGGTACTTTGATAATTCCATACACACATGATAGTGTTAAAACATAAGCTAACAAACATTTCTATTGATTACTGAGAGAGGAGTCTTGATGTCTACAACTGTAATCATGGATATGTGTATTTGTCTTTTCAATTGTATCAGTTTTGATTTATGTATTTTGAAGTTCTGTTTTTAGGTACATACACAATTAGGGTTTCTATATCTTATGGTGAATGATTCTTTTAGTGTTATATAATATTTCTTTGTTCCTGATTAATTTCTCTGTTTTGAATTTTACTTTCTCTAATCATTTAGACACTTCAAGTTTTTTTTTGACTTGTGTTTCTATGATATATCTTATCCTATTCTTGTACTTTTAACTTATTTATATCATTATATTAACTTCATATATATATATATATATATATATATATATATATATATATATATATATATATATTAGTTGCATATAATATCCAGGATACTCTTGGATTTTTTTTTTACCTATTCTAACAATCTCTTGATTTTAATTTTAATTGATTTGTTTAATATAATTATTGATATTTGGAATTATGTCTATCACTTTTTTATTTGTTTGCTTTTTTATCCCTTTGCTTTTAATCCTTCTGATTCCCCTTTCCTGCCTTCTTCTGGGTTAATTGAACATTTTACAGTTGAAAAAAGTTTTGGTTTTGCTGTTGCTATTTCTTCTACAATTGATTGCAATCTTCACATATGCTTAGCAGGACTGCTGCTTTGTGCTCGAAGTGCTGGTTGGAGTGCCAGAGAATTTTCATTTTTTTGTATTTTGTCTTTTTCTCAATGTTTGTAGTACACCCTCAGCTTTCATCATCTCTGCACACCTGTACTATCGAGAGGATCTCACTCCACACTATTACCCTTCCCTGGTGATTAACTGATTTTGCCTATTGTTGGATTCTGGAGTAGTGGTGGTGGCTGGCGAAGGTTTACTGTTGTCCAATTTCAAAGTCAGCTTAGGCATTTTGGATGTGCTGAGCCTCATGGGGAAGAAAGTGGGGAGACTTTCTCAACATTTTTTCCCCCATGTCAGCCAAAATATGCCTTTGATCTATGTCAGTCTTTACCACCCCATTGGAAGCACACTTCTAACTGGGCAGAGATATAGGATTCTGAGTCCATGATGGTTTTCTTCCCCTCACCCAGGAGTAGAGGGATTTTTCTTCTGCCCTTTCCCCAGTGACAATGGATCTTTGCTTTACACTTACAGTAAAAGACTGTTACTCCTCCTCCTGGAGCTTCAGGTTTTTGTTTCAAAGGAAAGAAATATCTAAGGGAAGGAGATAGCATGACTTTTCCCTCCAACAGCTAAAGATCATGTTTTGCAGTTTGCATCAACAGGAGTTCTTATTGGTCTCTAGCCCTGTCTCCAGATTCTCTCGAGTTATTCTTATTTAATTTTATAGCAACTGGTACATAGCCTCTTCTTCTCTCAATGCTTTGAGCCAGGTGAGAGCCTTCTGGAGTCATGTCTCTTGTTGTAGGTGCATGTTTCTCTTTGGAATTCCAAATCTTTTGTTGAATTGCAACCTCAGCTCTTTCAGGTGAATTAAAAAAAAAAAAAAAAAAAAAGAAAAGAAAACAGAAAACAAAAATAAAAACTATGAGTTTACAGTTGCTCTGATTTTATCTCTCTTTATTGTAATGAGAGCAATGTTCCTTCCAGCTTTCTACATCCTAGCCAGAAACAGAAGTCTTCTTTTGTTCTGGCTCCAGCTACATGACCTAAAGATGAATGAATTAATATGTAGCTACAATGAACTAGGGCAATGAACTAGCACTTACTAGCTTTCTTCTAATAATGCCTCAATTTAAATAAGTTAAATACTATTAGAAACGTCAGATATTAGTAACAATCAGGTTTGCAACCAGGTTTGAATATTCAGTAAAACCAGATGATTAGCTGCCTACTCAAGTATCGGAGCATAGTTGCTTAACATCAGCCAGTAAATAAAGAAAAAGAAGAGATTCAACCTAAATGCATTTATCTATCTGTTGAAAGTATTGGTAAAATAAAGATTTGATCATCATGAGATATATGTCTCAGACACACACTTTTTAATTCTTAATTGTAATATTGATTGATTACATTTACTATTTTTCATAATATTTCATGGAATTCCTTCAAATTTATAGTACTTTCTCTCTAAAACATTTCAATGAGCTTGCTTTTAAGTGTAATAGATAGCAATCAAGTTAAAATCTAAATGACTACAATCTTTAAATACATAGAGAGGGAACATTGACAAAGACAATTTTATTTCAGGAATGGTAAATCAGCAACCTCCTCAACTGGTGTCAATACAAGCTTAGTTCAATTTTTTATACATTACAGATACTGTGTAAATAATATCACATAGAGAGTTATTTAATGTTGAATGGACTGTATTTAGGCAAGAAAAAAAAAAGCTTTCCCAGGAGGTTTTATAAATCATTTTAACAATGTAGACAAAATAAAATGGTTCTATCTATTAATACTTAGTTCAACAGAAAATTAAATTAAATTAACTAGAACATCCTATTCCTAGAGAAGTCCAGTCAATAGTGGTTTCATAATAATAAAAATACATTAAAACTATTTATAAAGATTTATTCTGAGAAGGTCACTGAATTTTCATCAGTAGAATGTAAGTTAGTCCTCTAAGATCCCAATGAAGTAGAAAAATGTTTATCATTACTACTTCACAAATAAAGGACATGAGCAGTTAAGTATCATCACAGGGAACTTTGGTAGAAAACCAAATATGTTTTCTATCTGTTACAGTCATATTAATTTATAAATGCATATAATAAAATTTTAAGTCAATTTTATAACTTTAAAAAGTCCCAAGAATGCACAATACATTTATACTGTTATCGCTAGAGATTAACTAACATTTAAAGATCAGAAATAATGAATAAAAGAACCATTGTATGAGAAACAATAGTGTATAATTATGCACACTTATCTAACATTAACTCTTCTCAATTTTTAATAAACTTTATCGTAGAAAACTACATCAAATATCTAGTCCTCATACTTCTTTCAAGTGCATCTTTAATTTGAATCTCCGATATAATACGATTTTATGAACAAATACTCAATTATTTTTTCATGAGACCATCCCACTCTTATTTAATCTTATCTAATTTTTTTACAAAATACTGAACTGTCTCTGTCTGTTTTTAAATGGAACAGAACACAAGATCTTTTGGACAGCTACAGTGCTTATTCAGAAGAACTGAAGAACTGATATGAGAAGCAATCCTTTTTAATGTTTTACCAATGCTATTTTCTTCCTAAGAACTTCACAATATTATACAGTGCTGATAACTGCTTTCTCTACATTTTTTCAGCAAAGGACACAGTGATGAGTTTTTATTGACATAAAAAGAAAGCATACAGCCTATACACTAAGTCATTTTATGCATATTTTGTGCTTTCTAATAAATCACTCTCTTGGTCATCACAATACCATTGTGCCCAAAGCAAGAGGCTCTTCTCCCACATGTTGAACTCTAAGGGATAATGGTGAAAAAAGAAAATGAATTTTAAATGCTCAATTATATATATATGACATGTTTCCAAACTCTACTTTGTAATAGACCATGCCATGTTTCCAAACCCTGCTTCGTAATAGACCATGCAGAGATCCTAAGAACTAGAAAGATTTCTAGTACAGAGAAAGACTAAGAAAAATGTCTTACTCTTTACTGATATACCTGTAGTGATAAGTGTCTCACTACCAATTTCATTTATAGACAGATTTAAATAATTTAGTCAATATCTGACTCCCAGATTAAGTTCCGTGGACCTATATAGACCAATATAATGTTCTTTTCTCATTAGAATCTTTTAAGGACAATGCTCATAACCTATAGTGAATGTATTGTTCTTCTCTGCTCACAACACCTTTTGAGCTTTCTGTGCTTCTTTCCTCCTTGTAGCCTTGGTGAGACTATCTTGGTGGCATGTGGTTGGGGTGACCACAAGTATACATTGTGACCCCAATATAACCACAATTCTACGGGTTGACACATAAACAAAGGACTCTCCTTTGTCTTTTTAGTTAAGTGAGCCAAGATTTCTCTTTTTTGCTTAAAATAATCTAAGTGGTACTTCTGTTCCCTCATTAACCATGAATGACTTGTTAATATGCTTCATCGATGTCACACTTTTCTTTTTCTTTCCCCTCTGTTTTAATTGTTTTTCCATTCTCAATGTCAAACCTTCTTAGGACTGTTTATCATATGGGCATTCTTTCTTTCAAAGTGGTGCATTTTTCAATGTTTTTTTCTTAAAATGAATTTTCCAGAAATGAACAAAACTGTGCTCCATGTCCAATGCAGAATGGTGTGTACCAACACTCTCCTTGCTCTGAATGCTATCATTCTACTAAAAAAATCTGAGTTGGCATTGTTTTACTGGCACTCCCTCACCTAATTTGTTGCATTGAGTTTGAGTTCAAGTAAATGCCTAAGGAATCCTCAATGACCATCAGGGGAAGGAAGACAGTGAAGTTAGGGTATTAAACCCCTTGGCTGCCTTCCTATGAGGTTGCCTCTAGGCATAGGTCCTTTACCCCTCTCAAAGTAACTTGTTCTCTGTCACCCTTCTCCTTCCATTTTCTGGAAACCTGCCCTGCCTTTGAGCCTAAGCTTGTTAAGTGTGCTAGCTTATCTTCCTTTGTGATTTCTCTATACATAGTCAATATTTTTGTTTAATATTGTTGTCAAAAACATTTCTTAAAGTGATCCTGTTCTGAGAGTGTCATTTGTTTCCCATCTCAAGCATGTTGAATAAGAACAAATATGAGTACTTTACCTGACAAATAGACATTTCTCTTCAGGATGACGTTGATCTTCTCCTCTAAAGATTAAAAATAAAATAATATTAAAAGTCTTTTTAAAAAATTTATTAGAAAATATAGATAGCATACAATATCATGTCAGTTTCAGGTGTACACCATAGTTATTCAACAATTATATACCTAAAGAAGTGATCAACGTAGCCCAGCAACTGTCTGACACCATACTATACTATCAAAATATTATTGACTATATTCCCCATGCTCTACATTAAATACCCACGACTTATTTGTTTTATACTTGAAAATTTGAACCTCTTATTCCCCTTCCTCTTCTCCCCACTTTTAATTTTTTTTTCAATTACAGTTAACATTCAATACTATTCTGTATTAATTTCAGGTATATAGGACAGTGGTTAGACATTTGTATAATTTAAGAAGTGATCGCCCTGACTGGTCTCGCACTCACTTGGCACTATAGATAGTTATTACCATGTTATTGACTATATTCCTAATGTTTTACTTTACATCCCCATGACTATTCTGTAACTATCTCTTTGTACCTCTTAATCGTTTCACCTTTTCACCCTATTCCCCAACCCCCCTCCTATCTGGCGACCTTCATAATGTTCTTTGTATCTATGAGTGTGTTTCTGTTTTGTTTGTTTATTTTATTGTTTAGAGTCCATATATAAGTAAAATCATATTGTATCTGTGTCTTTCTCTGTCTGACACTCCATTCAGCACAACACCCTCCAGGTCCATGAATGCCACCACAGATTGCATGAATACATTCCCATCCATGGCTGCAAATATTCCATTGTATATATGTACCACCTCCTCTTTACCCATTCTTCCATCAATGGACACCAAGACTACTTCCACATCTTGGCCATTCAAAACAATGCTGCAATTGACATATGGATGCACAGATCCCGTTGAAGTAGCATTTTGGGTTTCTTCGGATAAATATCCAGAAGTGGGATTACAGGGTCTTTCTTTGTCTCTTTTTATAGTCTTTGTTTTAAGGTCTATTTTGTCTTGTATCAGTATTGCTATCACAGCTTTTTCCTTTGTTTTTATTTCCATTTTCATGAAGTATCTTTTTCTATCCCTTTACTTTCAGGCAGCATATGTAAGGGTTTTGTTTTTTTATCCATTCAGCCACCCTATGTTTTTGATAGAAGCATATAATCCATTTACATTGTAAATAATTGTTGATAGACATGTAACCATTGCCATTTTATTATTCTTTTTTTTTCTTTTAATATCTTAAATAAGTCCCTCTAACATTTCTTGTAATACTGGTTTGGAGGTGATGAACTCCTTTAGGTTTGTCTTGTCTGGGAAGTTATTTATCTGTCCTTCAACTTTAAATGATAACCTTGCTGGGTAGACTAGTCTTCATTGTAGGTTTTTGCTTGTCATCACTTTGAATATTTCCTGCCAGTCCCTTTTGGCCTGCAAAGTTTCTATTGAGAAATCAGCTGACAATCTTATGGGATCTCCCTTATAAGTTACTCCTTGCCTTTGTCTTGCTGCTTTCAGGATTCTCTATTTGTCATTAACCTTTGCCATTCTAATTATAATGTGTCTTCGAATGGGCCTGTTTGGATTCATTTTGTTTGTGACTCTCTGCATTTCTTGGGCTTGGATGTCTATTTCTTTGCCTGGTTAGAAAAGTTTTCATTCATTATTTCTTCAAATAGGTTCTCAGTCCCTTGCTTTCTCTCTTCTCCTTCTGATACCTCTATGATGCAAATGTTGTTACATTTCATATTTTCCCAGAGGTCTCTTAAACTATCCTCATTTTTTCTTAAATTCTTTTTTCCTTTTGCTGTTCTGATTGGGTGTTTTCTGTTACCTTGTTGTACAAAATACTGATTTGATCCTCTACTTCATCTAGTCTGCTGGTGTATGCTTCTAGTGCATTCTTCATATCAGTTAATGTATTCTTTACTTCTGACGGGTCCTTTTGTCTGCTTACTATGTCTTTGTTGAAGTTTGCACTAAGTTCCTTAAGCATCCTTATAACCAGTGTTTTGAACTCTGTTTCTGGTAGGTTGCATGCTTTATTTTGTTTAGTAATTTTTTCTGGAGATTTCCTCCATTCTTTCACTTGTATTTCTTTGTTTCCTCATTTTGGCTGCCTCTCAGTATTTGTTTCTATGTATTAGGTAGATCTGCTACATCTTCTGCTGGGTGGACTTGTGTAGTAGGTACCCTGTGGGACCCTGGCACAGTCTCCCTGGTCACCTGATCCAGGGGTTACAGAAGTGTCCCTTGTGTGGGTTGTGTGTTCCCTCCTTTTATAATTAATCCTTTATTGCTATCGGCACGTCAGTGTATGGGACTGACCCTCAGGCTGATTTACTGTGCGATTTGGCCATGTCCAAGGCTGCTGTGCTGGAGGGCTTATTACACAGAATAGGATTCACCCCAGATGGCTCTGGTGCCAGTTGAGACCACCCTTTGGGTGTGCAACTTGTGGGGCTAATTGGGTGGTGTTCTGCTGTGGTCTGAAGCCAACTTTCAAGTATTTTGGTTCTGGGACTTCTTGGGCAGTGCTCTGGTGCAGGCCCAGGTCAGCCACTGCTTGTGACCAGCCAGGGACTGCCTGGTAGGAGCTACAAAGTGATCCACAGTTGGTCAATGCCTATGCTGCACCTGGAGGCTTGTGGGAGAGGCCACACTGTGAATTGAGGACGTCTGCCACCAGTACTGGGCCTGGAATAGATCTGCAAAAAAACAGGACACACTGTGTCCTGCTGCCACCTGCTGCTGTTTGCCAGTTCCAATAAGGTTCCGCTGCCAATAAAGCTTCTTGTGGTTCGGAGTTGGTTGGGATGAAGTCCCAGTGAGTCAGCAGGGTAGAAGAGCAGCTCACCAAGCCAATCAGATTCAGATTTGGTTGGAGGAGGCGGGCTTAACACAGGAAAGATGTGCCCATCTACTAGCTGCTTGGGAGGAGAATCTCACACAGCAAAAATGGTGACTATCTTCCAGCTCACACCCGAAGCCACACATCTCAGTCTGCCCCACGTATGTCTCCAATGCTCCCCAAGTAACAGTCCCTTCACTGGAGCCCAGGGTGAGTATCTGCGAGGGAGTGAATCTGTGTTCAAGCCCTTTACAAGGTTGGCTGGGTTTCTTGCTGCCTTCCATCCCACTCAGATGCTTGGAATCCCCACTGTTTTTCACAGCCAGATGTTGTAGGGGTTCCTCTTCCTGGCAGCAGTATTCTAGGCTGGGGAGGCTGGTATAGGACTGAGGTACTTTGATATATCCATCCCAATTTTCATGTGCCATACACCGATTTGGGACCAGCCCATTTCGCGTCTCCATCCCTTCTATTAGTCTCAACATGGATTTTTATTTATATCCTTTGTTATAAACTTCTGTTTATAACACTTCTGTTCAGCTAGAGTTCAGGTGGATCTCCAGGTTGATTGTTTGATAATTTAGTTATAATTTTAATGGTTCACAGAAGGATGCAGGCACATGTTTATCTACTTCACCATCTTGGATCATTCTCTGGACCTAACAAGTCTTATGGATACCTGTGATTAAGTAGAGAGAAATTGGACTTTTATTATCAGGCACAACTTGGTTAAAATTCTGATTTTACTACAGTAAGATTGTGTCTTAGATCTACAAATCTCAATATTTTCATTAGTAGCACAGGAATTGTAATGTATTATTCTAGATGGTTGTAATAAGTAAATGGGTTTCATATTTAAGAACCTTACGAGGACGAGGAGCTTAGTAGATCTTTCATCATTTATTTCTTTTTGACTTTCAGATATTTTGTAACAGATTGTAGTATCAGGTACATGGCACATTCTGGGTACAAAATGAAAACAGGATCTGCATTTGTTGGTTAGTTTTGAGATTATATGGCACCACTTCTAGTTTAAGCACCACCCACAGTTTAGCATATTAAGTCCTGTACTTTTAGAATTTTCTCTGGACTGGAGTTCTGCAGTCCTGGATTCTACTCTCTTACCTAATATTAGGTTTGTGATTATTTTTCCTTATTTATAAAAAGAAATTTCTAGAGCAGGAATTTTTGATGCTATTTTATAGAGCTAACATTAGGTTATAGAATATGTGATTCAGATATGCAGTTTATGTATATTTTGGGGTTCATTCAATATATTTTAGTTTGTATATCAGGAGTTTAAAAAGTTAGAAAGTATTTGATCCCTTTTACTCTCATCTACCACCCTCCCCCCTTACCCTCTGGTAACCACTAAAATATTATCTGTGTCTATGAGTTTTTGTTTCTTCATTTGTTTGTCTAGTTCCTTTGTTGCTTTTAGTTTTATATGCTATAGAAGATACATTACAGAATTGTACACCTGAACCTATGTAACTTTACTAATTGTCATCCCAATAAACTTTAATTTAAAAAATATTTAGAAAGCATTTATATTCTAGTAATAACTGAAGACAAAATGTTACACAAATTATTTCTTCTATAACTTGCTTTTCCTGAAAGTTTGCCAGTAAACTAATTTACCTCAATGTCTGTCACCATCATACTGATTCTATTACCACTGCCTATCAGAAATCCCAGGCAACAGGTCTTTATCCTTTAGCAGAAGCTATGAGTAAAGACTAAAAATTTATAGTTTGATCAAATTGGAAACTAGAGGAAGTGCTATAAACTGATTAACTGACTTTACTAAAATACCATGAATAAAATACTATTTGATAAAATAATATTTTATTATCAATATAATAAAATGTTATTATACAATAAGATTATTATGTTGAATTGTCACCCCAATAAATTTAATTTAAAAAAAGATTATTATGTTGTAATGTGTTAAAACACTTAAATAAAATGTTTTATTGCAATAATAATAAAATTGTATTTAATAAATATTAAATATATTAGTCAACAACATACTATAGAACTATATTATATTATAAATAAAAAAGTAACTTTTGATATTAATGAACTATTTCTATAGTCGTGTTTCATCAGTTAGGGTACAATTGTGTTAATAGGTACATGTTATTTCCTTCATATCTAAGAATACCAAAGCAAGTGCAGTTGCAGATGAAAATAGGAAATAATTTTGCATGCTTATAAATAGAAATAACTACGAACTTTTGCTCACAATAAATGTAATTCTACCACCCACTGATTCATTGGTTCATAGCAAACACTGAATATTTGTATTCTAATGGGAAGAAAGAAATGTTCTAAGTTAAACCAGGCTGTGAGGTATAACCCAAAAACTTAGGTTTAATCACACTCCTTGAAAACCACTTCTTCTTTTGAAAAGGAAATGCTCTAGCCTGGTTAGAAGGTTCTCTGTGTGTGTGTGTGTGTGTGTGTGTGTGTGTGTGTGTGTGTCTGTACACACTTGCTGTGAAAAAATTTTTACACAATAGTGAAAATAATAATGGTAAACGTCAGTTCCATTTCCCAGATTCCTTGATTAGCAAGCTGTAGAGGATAACATTCTGAAAAATCACTCATAATTCCACCATCCAGAGATAAGTATTTTTATGTTTTTAAATTTTTCCTTCTGAAGGCATTTCTGTTCATGTTGATAGCATTCTTTAGAGTTGAGAATTATAGAATCAAGTGGCATAAATATGTTTAAGTTTCTAAATGTGTTGCTAAATTCTATATTGCTAAATCTCACTGTTAATATTATGTCAATTTATATTTAAAACAGGAGTACAAGGAGTGCTGCTGCCAAACTATGCTCACTCACTTTGTTGAATCACTCTCTAATTGCAAATTCTTGTACTAATCAAAATCGTTGGAAGAAGAGAAGATAACTTGAAGACAGGTACCCAGTTTTGTTTAGAAACACCTTTTGTTTATAACACTTGCCCAGTTTACCTTCATCCAGACTTGCCCCTTTAAACTTAGTCCCACATACAATTCGAGAATCAGCATTGAGAGCTAACATTGGTTATCTTAAAGGGGTTCCTAGACAGAGGAGAAACCCTGGCAGACAGAGGAGAAAATATCTAATACAGGTTTTCTTTTTCAACAATCTGAAGGGAAGTGATGTCTATGGAAAGACAGATATCGGAGAGGTTTGGAGATGTTTGTACATTTCAAGTGAGTCAGTTCCAGCTGGGGGCCCATTTGTCTCCGGATTACTTGTGACAAGGGAATCTTGCCTCTAGGACATTATTTCAAGTTCAAGTTTATTCAAAATTTCATGCAAAAGTAGTCACCCACAGATGGTTTCTTTGTACTTTGCCTGAGTTAACAAGTCATCCCAGAAATGTTCTTAGCAATGGATGAATGCCCACTTCACAAATCCCTGGTTGTCAATCTTTAGGGAGTGGAGAGGGATGGAATGCAGATGAGAGAATCTAAGCTTTTCCTCAAGCCTTGGAGAAGGCCTCTTTCCAGGGCAACAGTCAAGTACATTTGCCTTGCTGCAAAGCAAGTTCTCTGCTTTATGGGAGATCAAACCAAAAGATTCAAAAAACCTACCTAGGTACTTTTAAGACCACATTTTCCTGAAACACAAAAATATATGCTTTTGACCTTAAACATGCTTTTATAAATTCTCTATTTTAAATCTTGTAATTCTTTAAGACCAACATCAGGTCATCAGGTCCATGACTACCACAACCCACAGTAAAGCCCTTTCTGGTGTTATCTATGTTGTCATTTATTGCCTCCTATTTTTGTTGTTGTTGTTGTTGTTATAAGACTGCCTTGAACTTGAAGAAAATTATATTGAGGTTAGGGCTGGATATTTTATTTCAGTCTATTTCCTTTGGTGCTTTGGAAAAAGTAGGTTCCAATGTTATGTACTGGGTATTTGCTAACAATTTTCAAAATGTGGAACATACCAATTGTTTAGCTTGTTGGAACAGTAATTTAACATAATCATGTTGAATGTGTATGGTCTGGTCAGGGAGTGATATTTCCTCCCATTAATTCCCATATGTATGCTATTTGAACTGGAAATAGTTTTCATTGGACCAAAAGAAAAAGGAAAATCACATTGAATCTTACTGCTAGTTATCATGGGCTTTAATGTAAGTGATTCCAGGCAGGTCAAACTAAGTTTAACAAATAAACTAAAAGATAACATTACGCCTTTAGAAAAACATATTTTAAACCTTTTAAAAGAAGAATATTTATAAGAGAGAGACAATTAAATTAGTTTTTGGGGTCGGGGACTGCTCAAGTTTTTAACAGTTGGAAAAAAAGTGCAATATTTGGAGTATTTATCAATGCTTCTGTAAAAATGCCTTTATGAATAGGATATCCATAGATCCCAGTGTGATCAGGATGTGCCTCAAGTCCTGAGAAATTATGGGGAGCCTTCTTTCACCCCCTTTTGTATCTATTATGCCACAAATGGGATAATACATTTTATGACCAATGCACAAATTTATGTCTTAGTCAAGGTTCTTGCTTTCAACGCATGGAATAACACAAACCAACTGAATAAAAAGGAGTATTTATTCCAAGGTTAGATAGTTGTATAATCTGATAGTTTTGACACACGTATAAAATAATGGACTGTTTAAAATATATTGCTGGCTTTATTATAGTAAAACTAACTAAATATATATATATATATATATATATATATGTATATATATATATATATATATATATAATATATGCATACATATATATTATATATATAATATATTCCTAGATAGATTCTGAACTAGTTCAATGTGTGCAGACTGTCAAAATAAAATTTGAGTATTTCTGTTATTTATACTTTGTTGATGCAAAGTAAATTACAATGTAGTATGTTGTAAATAGTTTTTAACAGAATGCTTGAATTCTTTTCTTGAGTTGAAAAAAAAACAACAATTCTTTAAAGGGAACATTTTGATCTGATTAAAGCTATTCAATTGAGAAGAAATAAATGACTTCATTGCAGAATTATGGGATATGTGCAGAGTGACTTGAAGTCCCAAGAGGTGATGAACTTGTGTGTTTATTTTTTTTAAACAGTGTTCTTACCAAACAAGTGGCTTTTTGGATCAAGAGCGTGGATTTCAAAAGGTAAGTCAAAATCCATCACATATTTTCAGAAGCATGCCTAAGAAATTTAATCTCATAATGCAAGCTCACATAATTCAATTTCTAGGTTTTAGATACCAAAGATGATAGAAGAATAATTAGTATTTCAACCTTCAATTTTCAGTTGAAGTAGCTATCAGTCTTTGGAATACACAAAAATCATCATAAATAGCATGATATTTTGGAAGAATTTATTCTTTTAAAATGCAACCAATGTTTTTCTGCTTTATTGAAGAGAATGAGTTTGGTGGTTAATTCCTAAATTGTTTTAAAATATTTATCATAAAATTTGAAAATAGTAGGAATATAAAATTTGAAAATAGTAGGAATATAAAAGGAGTATATATTTTGAGCCCTAGGATGTGGTTGGGGCGTATCCCAGGAAGTAACCACAGGCAAATCACAGCTGTTTCTGTCTATTATCTTTTGCCACTATTGTTTATTGTCAATATATTTATGGGCTAGACAGTCTAGAGACAAAAAGAACTCTCTTAGGTAATAGATGAAGGTGATGGCTGAGAATGCAGGGAATGAGAGGGTGGAAACTTATGCATTTTGTGAATCATGAGAGCTCAAACAAACACAATATCCATGTAACAAAATGTCAATCACTTCTATTGTCAAGATTAACACTACAGTTTATTACTATTATTAGCAATACCTTGATTCAGTTCTCACATTCTCATCATTAACTTAACTGTGCCTGTTAGATGAAACCTCACTATCACTCTATTTACTTGTGCATTCTAATTACCCAATACTTTTGGCTAATTGAAAATCATAAATTGGTCTTGAAAATTATTTTTTTAAATGGAGGAAGGGAGTGCTATTAAAAGAGAAAGAGAGAGAGAGAGAGAGAGAGAGAGAAGAAACCAAATAGCCAAAAGCCATGGGCAGTTCTTACTTATAACCTCATTGAACTAATCAAGGATTAAAAAAAAAAAAAAATCTTTGAGAAAATTGGGGAAATTTGAAAATGTAGTAGGTACAATATTAAGGGATTATTTTTAATTTAGTTTGGTATTGATAATAGCATTGAAATTATGTAAGATCTGGATTTCTTAGAGATGAATACCAAAGAATGTATTGACAACATTGAATGGTACCTGGGATTTGTTTTAAAATATTCTAGGAAAAACAGTGCAACACATGAAATATGATTTCACAATATCAATAATTGTTGAAGATCAATTATGCGGTTTCCACAATTAGGACTGGAAAACCAACACTCTATTTCAAGTCACTTAACAAGCCAAATCTAAACTGTGTATGATTGATTAAAGATCCAGAATAAAGCAAATCACTCCTAAGGAAGCACGAGGTGAGAGAACTTGCCTTACCATAAAGCAGTATTAATTCATTTAACAAGTAAAAACCACTATTATTTGCTAGGTTCTTTTATAGGCATTGAGAATATAGCAGTGAGACTATAGTGTTAGTGTAGAGGTAGGCCAGAGGGCGAACTGAAGAGAATATAGAGGCCAAAGTAGATCCTGCATGTGTTAGTACTTGACATACGACTGAGTGGAAAAAGGAAGGACTTATGAGCAAATATGCTGGGACAATCAATAATCTACAAGAAAATAAATAAGATTCGATCCCTACATCAGTTGAACCCATACACATACACTCAAAACACAGATTCCGTTGCTGGCAGATTATAAACAGATGTGAAAGATAAATATTAACTTTCTAGAAGAAAATATTAGCAAATATATTTGATCTGAATGTAGAGGTAAATTTCTTAAGTAACGTATAAAAAGAGCTAAGCATGAAAGAAAATGTTTATGTATTCAAATAGATAAAAATAAAGAACTTCTGTTCAAAGGGTACTTTAAAGACACACACACACACACACACACACACACAGATAATCAAGAAACGATAAGTTTTCAAATTCTGTAATTAATTCTTACAAATCTGTAAGAAATCAGCTAAACAACCCCTAAAATGGGCAACAAGGCAAAAAATTGGCTTGTGCGAAAGAGGAAGCATAAAATATGAATAATCATAGGAAAAGTTGATCAACATCTTATACTGCTAGTGGGAGTATAATTTGGCATAATCACTTTGAAGAAAAACATATTTACATTACCTCATAAATTTGAGAATGTTCGTTATCTATAATCCAACAATTCCACTGTTAAGTACATTTCCTAGCAAAACTCATGTTCACAATGTACCAGGAGTGTTTTGATAATCTATTGCTATGTAACAAAGTACCTACAGACTTAGTGGTTTAAAACAACGTTCACTTTATTATGGTCCAGAATCAGTCAGGGCTCATATTAGTGATTCTTCTGCTCCAAGCGCCATCATCACTGGGGTCACTCAGTGGTGTCCCTCTGGCAACTGGTCTGGTTTGGAGTTTCCACAAAGATTCTATTTACACACCTGGTGTCTTGGTGGGGCAGTTGAAGGCGGGCCTCCTATGGATGGGCTCCTCTGCCTCTCTCCACATAGCCTTAGAGCCTCTCCACAAGGTCTGTTCGACAGGCTAGGCAGACTACCCTCTGACTGTACTCAAACTACAGTGTGATCGTATCTTTAAGATATCAAGACAGAAACTACAAATCCTCTTTAGATCTAGATCTGAAACTGGAAAGGCATAATTGTATTTACATTTCATTGGTTGAATCATCACAGGCTAATCCAGATTCAAGAAGAGGGCAAATAGTCTAAGCGTTTTCATGCACAGAGTGCCAAAGATTTGCAGCCATTTTTAGCCACAGAATGTTCACAGCAGTGTTGTTCATAACTGTAATATGACAACTCGAATATCCACCCATAGAAGAAAAACTGTATTATCGTTCACATAATGGAACACTATGTTTCTAAAAATTCAATGAAAGCCAGTTCTTTGCTGTTCAATGGATGAATAGTAGGAATTTTGAATAGAAAAACGTCAAGTCAAGAAATGTTACATAAAGTGTGTCACAATGACATATAACTGTATTTACAAATCTTATAAACACATCAAACTAATAAATATACGAGTGCTTTTTATATATAAGGGAATTTGAAACAATATTCAGGAAAATTATTATGTGTCTGAAGGAGACACTAGCATAGGATAGGGGAGAAATCCTCAGAGCCAATAGCTTTGTGTAGTATTCTAGCTCCTAAGGTTATTATGCTTGAATGTATCATATATATGATATATATTTAGTACATTTAAAAATGTGTTTTATATTCTCGGGATTGGCAAATACCCTCAGGCCAATCTTGCCTTTGAAATTGATTTATTATTCTGGTGTCCCTAAGAATTTTCTCTAACGTGACTTGCTACTTCGTGAATTTTGCTTTTGGATGACAAATCCAAGAAGGAAATCTGACACTGTGCACTATCCTAAGACTAAACGAGGGAGTTGTATGTTGGTGGTACTTATACTCACCATATAAGCTTTCTCCAGTTCGTTCATTTATTTTCTTTAGATTACTCTGGTTTTGTTTTGTATTATTATTTTTTTCATTGTGGATTCTTTCCCTTGAATTTCTAGCTACCTTCATGAGGGTGGAAAGTCATTGGACATGTACTTTTACCTTATACAAAGTCACCTGGTAAGAAGGAAAGTTGGACTGACATACAGGCCATTAAGACTTGAAAATACATTTTTGTTTTTATTCCTGAAAAAAGATGCTTCTGGGTCAGCAGTAACAATGATAGGGAGTGGCCTGGTAATGATGAAATTGGTTCTTACCCAGTCCCTTAATTAATCTGCATATAAATATATATATAAATATATAAATAAATATATATATATATATATATTTAAATTTTCTTCAGCCTTTGAGATATTATGTCAAAGAAGAGTGGCTCCCCTCTGCACAGAAGTTTCTTCCTACATGACTGAGGGTTTAATCGTCTATGCTCAGCTTTTTCGATCGATGTGCCTCTCATGATTCACCAACACAATTTTTTTTAATCCTTTAAAAATGGGTGATGTTCCCTCTTATTGTCTTCTGTACTTGTTTTACACAAGGCTCTGTCATGAATGTGATTGCATAGTTAATCATCTTGTTAATCATCATGGATTTTTTAATGCATTTTCAGAATTACAACCATGAGAATATTGGAGCCAGAATAATGGGATCAAAAATTGGTGAGTCGCAATCCACACAGTTTTAATTCCTTAGAAGATAAAGACTTAATAAATGTTAATGCTCTGAATTAATTATTTATGTAAAATTGATTAGTTTTGAAATATTGAAAATTCAAATAAAAAAGAGAAAGAAATGCATATTGTTTATTATTTTGGTTTCTTGAAATATATTTTAAAACTGTGAAAGGAATATCCAGAAGAAAAATATTTTAATTTCGGCAAAGTGTCTCCTTGGTACTTTGGAAGCATTATAATTTCTTTTGGAATTCAAAAAGCTCTTGCATACCAATATTTTGATGACTTTAAGTGTAAATGTAAATAAATGAAACTCATAAGGATTAAGTTTTCTTTGACACACTTGTAAAAATTTTGAGAGTAAACAAGTTTAGAACATTAGCTCTGGACTCAGCAAAACAGAAACTATGGTCAAAATATTCCAACGTGAGTTCGTGAAACTCCTAAAATTCCCAAGAAAAATGTTTCCCAATAAAAAGGGCAAAAACTATTATTATCATAATAATATTAAATCTGTACAACTTAGTTATTTGCTTGGTAATAGAGCATTTTACACATTGAATCATATTAAATCAACTTTATACAATAGTTTAAATAATGATATACATTTTACCTCTAAAATTTTTGAACTCATCTAAAAACATATAATAGGTTTGTAGCAATGTTACTAAATATTTTTATACACACACATACACACAGACACACACATGCACACACAAAGGGAAGGTCAGTGTTTTGTTTAAAAATCTTGTTGAAGTCAGAATTATTCCTTGGCAAGGTACTACCATGTGCATAGATGTTTATAACAAGTCTATATTTCTGATAGGGCAGTCACACATAGTGTGACATGTATTTTACAGATCCAGAGCCTGTTGGGACAATTTCAGCACTTCAGCTGTTCAGAATTTGAAAAGGCATGAAAGATTTAATATCAAGCATGAACCTGGTTGTGATGAAATAAATGGACTTAATTTAAATCCAAAAGTGCATTTCATTTATTTTATGTCCTTATACAAAATGGAAGAGGCAGATGGATACTCTCACATAAGGACAGTTTCACCCAGAATAGTTTTAACTGGAAGGTTAATGATCATAAATAAAATTCAATTTAAAAACCAAATGGAACTAAATGTCCTGCCAGAAGCAGCAAAACTATATCTCAGAGTTATAAACTATAATATCTTTAGGAAAAATCCAGGGAAATAATCATCTTAATTCTCTTTGCAGATGATATCTATACCTTAGCATAGGATTTTTTACGTGCTGTTGTTTTTGTTGTGTTGTCCTTGTTTTATGAAGGTAGCACTGCAGAAAGAAATTAGAAAATGAACGCTTAGGGCCAAAAGCATTGCAAGTCCATTTCACTTTAAGATAGGAAAATAGATTCAAGATATTCTTCAAAATGAAAAATCTATTCTTGTAATGATTGCTAACCTTTCAAAATGAGGGCTATTACTCTGCTTTGTAAAGACCAATCATAGACTTTAGATTGAACACATGACATAGAGCAGTGATGACTAAATGCTGCTCACATTAGAATCACTTGAGAAACTTAAAAGATACAGATATCTGAGAACCAGTACAGACATTCTGTGTTGCTACACAGGAAGCTTTATTTATAGAACCAGATTTGGAAACTACTGCCTTAGAAGACACAGAAAGGAAGAACTTCTCCCCCATCGCTTCTCTTTAGGCTCTTCTATGATAACTGGGATGGCTGAGACATGAGCAGCAGCAAGAAACATCAAGTTATAATAAGCAGGGGTGCATGTCTGTCCAGCCTTGTCCTGTCCTGCCTCAATTAACTCGAGGCCACTCCACAGTCCCTATGCTCATGAAAGACAATGCTTGAGTGTAGGAACCCTGCCTAGAGAAAAAAGGGAAAGGAGTAATATACACATAGAATTCATTACATGCCAGATAGTTATTACTTTATATACACCATATAATTAAAACCTCTCACCACTTCCACTAGTAGTAGGTTACCTTTATTATTCATGTTGTTACTAATGATGATATCAATTGAGAGAAGAACGAGACAGTCAAATTTGGTCACACGGCATGAAACAGCAGAACTGGCATACAAATTCAGCTCCAGTTCTTTTGAAAGAACATATGAGATAGAATCCTCTTGGTGTCTTTTATCCTTTATTTCCCACAATATGAATACACTGGTAAGATATAATGGAACCTCATTTCTCAAATACAGTGGAGGAAGACATGTATATCTCTTCTGATAAACTTAGAAGTCTGAAATCATGGCCATTAGTTTGAGGGATTGTTGTAACACCACAGACTACCTAATTTCCATCTGATGTGCAGCTGTGAGGAAGTGTGTGATCTATACGTCTGATTCCCTTATGAAATTATCATACCGGATAAATCAGTAAAATGCTAGGCCTAGATTTGTAGTGTTCTAAATGTCTTATTACCTTATAGTTTATTTCAAGAATGCAAAATCCTTCATGTATGGAAGCAAATCCATAAATTAAATAGGTTTTCAAAGGAAATTGATGATGACAAACTTGTTAAATCTATGAATCTAGTTGCTGTCTTCATTATCTTCTCTTCTAAATGTGGGTTTTTTAGTAAATGTTCTATGAAAATTTTTCCCAATTAGAAGCCAATCACTACAAGTCAAGGTACAACCAGGTGGAGAGCAAGACGGTTCCACACCTCTGTACTCAGCCATTGGTGACTGGCGTCAGCAGTAACTGCAATCAAGGCACTTTACATGAAAGTGTTTCTGCCCATATTGGCTCTCTGCTTTTGTCATTCACTCATTCATTCATTCATTCATTTGTTCATTCAAAAATATCTATTTGTACCCAGCTTGTGCTGAAAATTTAAAATTAATCACGTGGTTCCTGAGTTATTTGGAATAAGATTCTAGATCAACTGTATAGCCTATAGACTAGGCATTCGGCAAACTCCTTGAAAAAAAGGTCTCGTTTATTGTAAGCTTTCTCTCATCTATGGTAGTACATGGCATGCAATTATGGCTCTTCTAACACTTGAATGAATAAGCAATTGCATTGCAGGGACTCTTCTTGGAATGGTGGGTTGTTATTTTTTCTTATTCATTCTATACATTTCTGTACCTTCCACTGTCTTCACCAATTCCCAAATAAATGATATGTTACTTTCCCTTTTTGAATGAGTCAATTTAATGAGGTATCACTTTGAAAAATATCCTTGAAGGCAGATTAGGATAGTCTTTATTTTGCAATGTGGATGTCACAAAAAATAAAGAAAGAAAGAGAGAGAGAGAGAGAGAGAGAGAGAGAGAGAGAGAGAGAGAGAGAGAGAGAGAGAGAGAGAGAGAAGAGAGAGGAAATATTCTGAGAAGTACCGGGTCTCTTCAGATCACCCTGAGGAGCAGATATTGCGAAATACGTGAACATTTTGCTCTCCCACTGGGGAGATGAGCCTTCATAAGATGCAGATGTGTTCTTAGTTGTTGCTTTGGTTTTTGACATGTGCACAGAATACACATGTACCAAATAAAATACACATAAATGGACTCTTTACAGTAAAGGCACCTGGCTTTGTGGGAAGTTAGAAGGACATATGATGCCTCAGAAAATGCTTAAAAGAAACTGTAACTCAGCATTAAATTCAATACTGAAGTCCCTTGATCTTGACCTCTAAATTAAGTTACCATGTCAGTAAGCATGCAAGTAATAAACGTATGTCTAAGGTTTCCCAAAACCCGTAGTCCTGGAAAGAACCAGTCCTATGGCCTGCAAGTATCTGTATAAGCAATTCTGCTTCCCAGAAGAGAGCAAAAAGGGAAAGAAGCTAACATCTACTGAGCATTTAGTATATTTCAGGCTCTATGCAACGTGCTTTATTTAGGCAACTGCTCTCTTCTCTACATGAAGCTACAAATGGTAAGGGGAAACAAGTAATAGTATAGATTTCAGCAAACAGTATTTTATTCTTTATTATTACCTGCCCTAGCCATTTCGAATCTACCAGTGTAGGATAACGTGTACAAAAATCAATTTTTTTTTCCTCAAACTTGCTACTGGAAGGTTTATCATTAAAACCTTAAATCCATTGAGAAGCCCTCTCTCTGATGAAAAGGGTGAGTTTCCTGGGAGGGCCAAACTGCCATCTCCTATGCTTCTGCTGAATGAATCAGGGAAAACACTTGTATTGTCAGATGTGTTTTCTTTTTGGTTGGATCAAAAGAGAACTGTCTTACATTCTCTCAATATCATTTTTGAAAATTAGAGGATACAAATGTGATGATGTATACACATACTGGTTCAAGTACATTGTAACTCACACTGATCTTACGTACCTTATGTAATTATGTTCTATTAGAATGTAACTGCCAACCTTGGAGAAGGGATTCCAGTACTCCAAGGTGAAATCTTCTCATCTGCAATACAGGCCTTTCTGTAACATATACTTTTCAAGCTTATTGAAGTATTAAACTGCATGATACATTTCAACTGTTTAGCACATTGTAAATACTGCTAATGTAAATATATTATTTTTTCCCAACTTGGATAATATATTCCCAAATGGTGGGAATCTGGGAAAGAGGTTTAATGTGGTCACAGCATCCCATTAAATTTATTTTATTTTATTCTGTCTAATCAAGCTCCTATTTTATACTTGCTGAGAGGTGTCTGAATTGCCTGGAGTGCACAGTTTAGGCCTGAGGTATACTCCTCATTATGAACACAATCTCATCCATAGGCAACCATACAACATCTTTGAAAATATAAGCTACATAACTTAAGGCTTGGAGGGATACTTATATAGGTCTTAATATCCAGCACTTGTTTCTTTCACAGATTACTATATGATAAAAGAGAGAGAAACAGTAACATCTTATGTTATTACATACAATATTTTTCTTGATAATTAATTTACTATTATCACTACCTAGAAATATTACAGATCCACACCATATGAACATTTTTCCTGCTTAAAATAGAAACAGCATATGGTTTATTTCTTTTAATGAGATTGATTTATTCTAAATGTAAACAACAATAGAAAGCACATGTTTTATAGACATCTTAGCAATAATATTAATGATAACTCTTTTGCTGGTACAAATAAATAGTTTTATTATCGCAAATCCTCATGTGTAAAATTATTTCAAATTTAATTGTGATTTTGCCTTAATTTTGGTATAAATCCAAGAAGATTTAATGCTTGTTCTTTTCTCTGGGTATTGGAATATCTGTAGTTTTAAAGGTCTAAACTTTCTCCTCTCCCTTTTTCCTCATTCTTACATTTCTAATACATCCAATGATCTATATCAGTAAGACCATTATCAGAAACTGATATCTGAGTTGATGCCTCTCAGAAGTCTTGGAATGAAGATATCTGTATAGCCAGCCTATTGGGATAGTTCATTTTAAGTGTCAGCTTTGCTGGACACAGATACTTATTCAAACATTATGCTGGTATTTCTGTGAGGGTGTTTTAGACGAGATTAAAATTTAAATCAGTGAACTTTGAATAAAACAGATCGCTTTCCATTATGTGGGTGTGCCTAATCTAATCAGGTGAAGGCCTGAATAGGACAGAAAGACCAGCCATCTTTGAGCAACAGAACATTCTAATATATCCTGGAGAATATACCCCAGAACGTAGAAAGTGGTTTTCACTTTTCCAGAATTTTTCTGAAATATAAAGAAATGCCATGTTCTGCCTTTTCCTAATCCCAAACAATCATTTAACTATTATTATCCATTGGTCCAAGCAATATAAACGAACCTCAGTAGAAATTATATTGCAAATTCCAACAAAATGAGGTTTTCTTGGGAAACATCCAAGAAATATATTATCTGAGCAGAGGTTTAAAATATATATATTTATATATATAATATATATTACATATATATTATATATATAATGTCCAATAAGTATTATTTACAGTAAGATCAGTAATGGCAAATTGTGTGACATAATAACTTCACACAGAATTCTTATTTGGAAAAGTAATTTTAATTGAAAACAATTTACCTGAATTGTGGAATTAGGCATGATCTTACATAAAGTGTTTATACTTACTCTACTTAATAGGGATTATTATCACAGCTTTTTTTTGCCTGAAGCCCTATGAAGACAGAAATGCCATGAGAATTAAAACGCTTACCAACATAAAGCCTTTAAAAATATATATGGATATAACTAATGAACATATGAAAATATATTTTAAGGCTTATAAAATAGTTCCACAAAGAAATGTTTCTTTTTTTTAAATACTGCCAAAATAACAGAATAAAAAAGGTAGAAACAGTTCATTACATAGATATTTTATATGCATAATAAAAATAAAATGTTTTAAAATAAAGGCATATTTGATATCACACACACACATATATATGTATATATATATATATATATACATATATATATATATATATATAAATTAAGTGATGATAAATTTAAGAAAACTCCATGTTCTTTAAATAGATATCAATTATTGTCACTCTTTCCCAAATTTATCTGGAGCAAATGCACATGAAGCATAAAAATCTATTCTCTCTATTACAGAGGAAGCAAGCAAGAAATAAATTTTGTTCTTGTGAAAGACTTAATAAGGGGAAAAAGAGAGGATGGAAAGCCCTAACCTGACCTTCAAACAAAAAAGTCCTTTGAAAATAATGAAGTAAGTGATTTCCTTCCCTCTCTTGGCAATGCCATTTCAATTTCTAAGAATTTCCTGTTCACTCCTTGACCTTTCAAATGAGGTCATCACCAAAGGAAATGTCTTATTTCAGGAGTAACTTTCGACTTTAGAGATCTTAGAGAGTTTTATAGTGTAGACCTTGTTAGATCCTGTTCTTAAGAAGAGAAAGAGTAAGCAAGAGCTATTTGCCAATGAAATCACTTCCCAATGAGTTTCAAAGCATTTGGCTGTTTCATGAATGTGCTGTATAGAACTTGACTCTATATAATTCTAACATTTCAAAGTATTTCCTAACTGCTTATTTCTTGAAATAATATTTTAATGATTGGGATTGTCACATACTGATAAGGTTATATGTGTTTTAGAAACTTAAGGTTATAAAAGCAAAATAAAACTTGAACTAAAAAAGAAACTGCCAAAAATATGTCAGTGGATTCACTATGTGGATTCATCAAATTCAGAAAAGACACCAATTTTCTATAAATCCATTTATGTGTGTGAAACACTTTATTTGAAGCTTTCAGAAAAAAATATATATCTTAAGATAATTTATAGTAAACATATAAAAATAGCTGCAATGTTAAAGTTTCCACTAAGTTGTTTTACATTTTTAATGATTTGCATCTGATTTATGGTGTCCAATGCCTAATTATGATAAGAACTTAGTTGCCTCATAAAACATAGCAAATCAGTTAAGTATATAAATAAATAATGAGACAAAGGATATTCCTGTCATGAAAATATTACTTGCCAAGTGTTTAAATAAAAAAAAATGAGTTGAGGAAATAATTATTTTTTAATTGCATGAGCTTTATTTTTCCTGATAAATCAGATCTATCATAAACATTATTGTTACATGATTGGTTAATATTTAAAAATAACAAATATTGAATATGCTCATCAAACATTTTGGAGTCATCTTAGGTCAAGTTCTATCAGAAGACCCTGAGCTGAGCTTTCCAGAATAAGTGATTTAATAAGGAAGTTCCCCCAGAAAAAAATCAGTAGGAAGTGTAAAAAACAGGTTAGGAAAAAGGAAGAAGCAAGGCTATGATTTCAGGTGAAATACAGATTCAGCCTTATCCTACAAGAAGCTATGGAGAGTAAATTGAAGTTTATTCCATCTGAGTCAGGGAAGCTGAAATGTTGTATCTCACTAATCATTTATTACCTATGGGCCACCTCTTTGAACCTGAGCTATCCATATTGATAATTCAGTTTTGATAAGATAAGCACATTACTCTGAAGCTTGCCATTGCCACTCTTTAGAAGCAAAGCACATAGAACTTAAGAAATAGATTCACCGTTCCCAGAAAGGAGATCTAGGGACTTTTGGATGAGGCACCAACATTTTCTATTCTAGGAAGCATGTTAAATTTTAACCTGCAGTGCTAACAATTTCTAATAATATTATTGCAGACTGCGAGCTATTCACCCCAAATCCACTCACTACCACCATTTCTAGTTCTTTTATATCTTGCTGACAAAATATGATATAATTAAAAAGTCTTCCCTTACACTATTCAATTCCAAACCCCACTGATTGAATCAGGATTGTTTGAGCCAACTACATAAATCACATTTTCCTTGACAGTGACTCGTTTAGACATGGACAAGGCACCTAATCCTGTCTAATGAGATTTCAGGGAAAAGATGTTCAGATGTTCCACCCTAATGAAAAAAGCTGCACAGAAGAAAATGTTCATCATCCCAAAATGTCACTACAGCTATATGAAATGCCTGGAGATGCTAAAGCCATCTTGCCATCTTGAGTGGCAACAAAAAGTACAGGCTGTGGGTGACAAAAAAAAAAAAAAAAAAAAAAGGATGGAAAGCCACTAAAGTTTGGATGGGATTGTCTGAGCCACTGTAACTTCTTCATATCTAGATTTCTAAATACGTGAAATAATAAATATAAGAATTGTCATCTGAGACTACCGTTGAGACAAACATATTTTAATTAATGTAATAATAGCTATCAAGCTATTTGCTTTGATAGATAGATAGCATATAAAGCTAATAATGGAGCAGATATATTTCTAGGTACTTTACATATATTAATTCATTTAGCAATGTAACTACTGATGGGAGAAAACACACCCCACAGTTGCTAATAAATATCATGATTGTCAAATATATGTTCAATGTCCTTGAATCTTGTTGAAAAAGTTCAAAGCATATTGTGCTGCTCTGTGAAATTACTATATGTTTCCCATCACTAATACTTGAAATGTAAATAACCATCTTAGTATAATCATGAAAAAGTATTTCTTCAGGATTTGCTTCCAAAAATGTTTTGTAATTTATAAGAATACAAAACTCTTGCAGACATCAATATGCCATTTTTCATTCCATGTGTTTTTCCAGGTAACGTTAGCTGAACACCACTCAGAAGGTTTTCTAAGCCATACCAAGTATAATCAATATGTTTGGAAAGCAAAGCACAGAAAAACAAATATGTATGTATATATGTATATATGTGTGTGTGTGTGTGTATATATATATATACATATATATATATATATATAGGTTTTAAATATATATATAAACAAATATATACCAGAGGTGCCAAAAATGTACACATTTTAAGAGATGATATCTATGTATTACTTTTTGAAGTTGAATTGAATTACAGTAGCAATGTGTAGTATGAGCTTTGCTCAAAAGATGGCTTAACCAAATGAATGCTAGCGTCATTCATTGTATTACAATTTTAATACAAGTTTTTTCTTTCTTAAAATGTGTATAAACTTTTTTGCACCTTCCGTATATATATATATTTCTCTTTTTTTCGTTATATTTGCTATTGCATAACATATATTGAGTCATCTGCTATATATTTTGTTTAAGAATAGCATCCTCTTCAAAATAGGATTGGGGAGAGTTAGGCTTGGTTCAGCTCAACTGAGTAAAGAGAAATTTTTGATGAGTCATTGTCGCTAGATTCCAATGAATAAACTATTCAACATAAAATATTTGCCTGCCAGCACACTTCCATATTTGTCTTTATTAATATCTTAGAGTTATTAATAATAGATTACAGTTGAAATACAAGAAGTTCTGGAAAAAACTTCATGTGTAACCACCTAACCACCTCTCTGTGCCTCTTATATGCTACCTGATCCTGGTAATAAAGAAGAGCAAACAGAGCGTGCATAATTTCATCAGAGATAGAGGAAGTATAGAAGCACGTGGTTAGCTCTATGAAATCCAAGGGTTTTATATTCTAATCTCCTTTAGTCATATGAGCTTGACAAAATGAGTTAATCCTTCTGAGATTTAAAGCCAGTATCTGTACATTTTGAATGTTAACTGATAATATTTATCTCCTTGATGTGATAAAGAGTTTAAAGGATGGATATAAATGAATATGATTTCCTGACTCTCATGTGGTACATACACTCAGTAAATACATACTCCCTCCTTTTTTTTTTTTTTTTTTGCCTTTGTGATTCAGATTCAGAATCCACATTAGGTGACAATGTTAAGTTCTCTAAAGCAGACTACTCAGCTTAAAGTTATGAACTTCAACCTCATATAGTAGCTAAAATTTTAATTTCTGCTAAGTAAAAAAAAAAAACCTGTTGATGTTTTTTTATTCCACGAGTGTATCTGAATTTTTTAAAAGAAATTTTTAAACATCAACATCAATCCAAGATATTCAAGGCCTGAGTACAAATATTCCAAGAACAGGAGTTTTCCCAAAATAATAAAGGATAGCCTTCCATACAGACTACTACCGTGTTCCCCCAATGATCCAGCTAGGTCTTATTTTGGGGGAAACACGGTATGCAGACAATAGCATGAAAGGGGACAAAGAGTGACAGGACTGCTGACAATTCGGCTTTAACTGAGACATAAATGAATAGGCTATGAAGCAAGGCAAGCAAAGATTAGGCTTTGAGAGTAAAGGCCAAATCTTGAAATACCTTGTATAAAATAAAATAAAAACCATTATTATGGTTAACATACATCAATTTCTGTACTTTTCTAATAATACAACTAGGGTGCCCTTATCTAGAGTATCAATTTTAGTCTAGGATTTGATAGAAACAGTATGGAAATAGGAAATACATAACATACATATGAAAATAAACAGATACATTGAGGAGTAGAATGCAAAATTAACTAGAAAAATAAAGATGAGACTTCAGATATTTGTGTCAGGCTGTTAAAAGTTTTACTTCCTAGTTTCTGGGCATTACCAACCATTCTTTAATTTTTCGTTGTGATGGAAAAACTTGAAGAAACATTTGTTTATGCCAACCTTACTTTCTGATCTAATCACCACAAAATTACAGAAGTTAAGGAAATCATCATCCAAATGTGACAATTAAAGAATCTAAGGCTTACATGGTGAAAACAGTTTTTCCAGATTATTTAATCTGCAATTTACAAAGTGGGGACTCTACAAAATTAGAATTAAACTTTGTTTCCCCCCAAATGCTGTACTATCTTAAGTGAATAAGTTTTTAGACAAAAGTAACAACTCATTTGAGCATTTAAAATAGTAAAGGGCTACAATTACACACATACACACACACAAAAACAAACAAACAAACAAAACACCACAACACAGTGAAGGGAGGAGGAGCCATTCGAGCATTTGAAATCATCCAGGTTAGACGTAACAAGGGTCTGGACTAGTGTAACATTATATTCCTTTATTATGAGAGGCTATATTAATCTTTGAACTATTACTTTCTTTAATAATGAAGTGACTACCTCAGTCATTATTAAGGACTTATGAAGTGTATGTAAATAAGTCACATGGTTAGTTTTCAAGATAACTCATGATAAATGAAAAGATGCAGGGAGACAAATAAGCCAACATTTTTAGCTTTCATATGTTTTTAAATGTACGGACCATTCAATGTATTTTGATATAACCGGTGATGAAAGTAATGCCATCAAGCATTAGTGGAGACTTTTAACTAGAATCATGTGCTATGTAAGGCTGTTGGACAGAGTTTAAAGGATCAGAATGTTGGAGGATATAAAAAAAAAAAATAGCAAATGCTCAGCTGCTTTTGTAAGAGATTTTAAATTAAAGCAGCAAACTCTTGAAAGCATCACACAATGGGTAGAATGAACATGAAAGCTAATTAACCTCAACTATTTTTCAGTTGTACAGCCTTGTAATAATCTTCCATAGAGTTCATGACCACAGGGTTACTAGACCTTGAGAAGTATTTGGAAAAAAGGTCAAGGTGGGAGCCAAAGCAGCCATGTGAAACTCAACTGGCCTGCTGGGGCATGTCTGAGCCAGATGTCTGGCCACTTCTGAGCCAGGATTTAGAAATAGGTATAAAATAAGATGCTGTGTACACACATCTATGTTAAAAATACATCTCTGAGTATATGCATATATATGTAAGAATATAAAATCATTTGTATTAATCATAATACCAGATAGTTTGACAACACATTCCAAAAGCCTTAAAATATTCACATCATTTAACCAAGTATTTCTCTTCCTACCAATTTATATTAAAGTCATTATCAGAAAGAAATATGATATTTATTAATGTACTGTTTGTTGCAGTATTAATTTATTTTTATTTATTTATTTTTACTGTAACTTTTTAAAATTAAAGTTTATTGGTGTGACAATTGTTAGTAAAGTTACAGAGGTTTCAAGTATACAATTCTGTAATACATCACTAATATATCACATTGTGTGTTCACCACCCAGAGTCAGTTTTCTTTCCATCACCATATATTTGATCCCTTTTACCTTCATTGACCACCTCCCTACCCGCAACTCTCTGGTAACCACTAAACTATTGTCTGTGTCTATGTGATTTTATTTCTTCGTTTGTCTTATTTATTTGTTGTTTTCAGTTTTATATACCGCATGGCAGTATTATTTATAATAGCAAATTTTTCCATTAATTTTATTTCAATTGAGGTATAAATAGCATATAACATTATATTAGTTACAGGTTTATAACATAATGATTTAATACTTGCATATATTGCAAAACAAGTACCATTATAAGTCTAGTTAACATCTGTCACCATATAGAGTTAGTCATTTTTTTCTTGTGATGAGAACTTTTAAAATCTACTATCTTAGCAATTTCAAACATACAATACAGTATTATTACCTACAGTCACCATGTTCTCCATTACATTTCCATGACTTATTTATTTTATAACTAACTGAAAGTTTGTACCTTTTGACCTTCTTCACCCATTTTGCTCCCCCGCCTCTCATCTCCTGCCTCTGGCAACCACCAATCTGTTCTCTGTATCTATAAGTTCTTTTTTTTGTCAATAATATTGATTTTCAATGCTAGAGAAATGATAAAATAGATTATAAAGTTGTCATAAAATAGAATGTAGAGATGAAAACTGATACATTAGAAGAGTATTTAATGATACAGGTGAAGAATAAAAACAGCATATACAAATAATTGCATGTAGCAATTGATAATTTATAAGTATATTCATATAATTTATATGAATATTATACATCTTAATAGAAAGTCTAGTAAGAAATACACCAAAAATATGTAGGCTATATTTTCTAAGTGGTGGAGTTATATGTACTTTCTTTGTTCATGCTATCAAAATTTTGCCATTTCTTATATAATGAAAGCCTTTTTCTAGTATTGTTTCTAAATGCCAACATTTGGGAAAATCAAAGTCATGTTAGAAATTAGTTCAAAGAAGGATTATAAACATAGAAAATACATTTTTAATGCAGCCCAAAACTAAGCTCTTAAAATTCATTAACTGAAACAAGTCAGCCAAGCTCATTCCATTTCTTTAAGCTGCAAAGTATGTAAGTCTGTCTCCTTTCCTACTGTGCTTTTATTAAAATATTCTATTTGATGTTCTTTTGTAATATATCAATTTTATTTTAATAAATTTATGTATCCATCAACACATTTTCATACATTTGCACACGATATTTTTAACTCTAAAGCTGAAATGAACAGAGACCAACACCTGCCCAACCAGGTTATTTGAGTCCCACGCGGTGTCTCTGACCTCCCATTCCTAAGAATCATGGGAATGATTTCCTTTGGCCGTGTATGATTGCACACAGTTTACTATAACCTCACCGACACCAGAAGGTAGTACTATTTTTTAAATTATAGAGTAGACTTATTGAAGTCATTTTGAAAAATACAAATGCTTTTTTAAAAGATAAGTATTTTACCATCAAGAGAGAAATCCTGCTGGTATTTTATGGAAGAAAAGCACAATAAGGAAAGAAACACAAGTAGAAACAACTTTGTATTCAAGAGTGTGGCAGAGAAAGTGAAAGGGAGGGAAAGAGAGAGAGGAAGAGAGAGAGAGAACTGGAGAGAGAAAAAGGGAAGAAGGAAGAGTGAGACAATAAACAGAGAGGAGAGGAGACAGAGGCCTCCTTGGTTGGTTGATAATTCAGTGAACAACCTGCCCTATGATTATAAGATATACTATGTTGGACAGGTAGCAATACGTACATTAAAAAATATCTAGTGGAAAACAATATCTAACACATTCTGACCCATTTCTGTCTGATGGTCCTATGAGCCCTCGGAGAGAGAAGGCAAGGGAAGGGAAAATCCTACTTCATGACTACCGTCCAGTGATTTATGAGCAAAGGCAGTGGTGCAGATGCCAAAGTCGGACTGGTTCTTTCTTTGTTTTCCATGCTCCAAGCAATCTTGTGAGAGCCAAGAACATGTAAGGGAGCAGGAACTTCCTTTGGAAATGGCCGCGTTGGTCTTCTTCCTCTTTTAAAAAATTTTGATTGTAAGAAATGGCTTCCTTCAACTTATCCTTACATGAGATATATTTTAAAATATGAAATATTTTGATTTCAACTTATTGATGCAAACATATATAAAAATATAAACCTTTTTGTTCATGTAGTCTATGGTGCAGTAACATTAAAATGATGGTTAATATTTTATTGTACTGAATTGAGTTTCAATCAGGACTGAAAATTGACAGGGTCAACAAGACCTTATACTCTTAGGGAAAATAATTATAGATGTAGAATTTATAAGTAAAGCAATATGTTTATTGATTATCTTAAAATAATTATATATATATATAAAATTTACAAATACATTTATACATGTATCAATACCTATTAATGATAATTACATCATGGTTATCATATGAAGTAAAAGTCAAAGTGTTGTTTCAATTAGAATATGAGATGAAAATTTAATTAACTATTAATGGATTTTGAAATTTGAACCCATTGAAACTAAAACTTCACTAAGGCTTGCTGCAAAATTATGCACTGGTCAAGGAAACAAAATTGCTATTTTGACATAGTGTCTTGATCATTTGAATTTGACTCTTAAAAGTAATGTTTTAAGAGATTAAGTACACACATACACACAAAAGTACCAGTTGGAATGTAAATGACTTCATGATTTTGAGGGGAAAAAAATAACATGCCAAACTTTTCTTGTATTTTCTTAAACCTAAAAAGTTTAAACTTGCTATTCATCCATTTAGTTGGAACTATATCGTTTCAGTACTAATATAAAAATTATAATAATTGTCAAATATTGATGTAGTGTATACAAGATTGCTATTTTTTATTTACTTAAAATGAATTTTAAAATAATCTCCTTTGATAAAGCATCATGCCAATTTAGTAATTGAAGAAAAATATATTTTACATTATTCAAAAATATATTTACATATATATATATATATATATATATATATATATATATATATATATATACATTATATATAATGTATTCAAAAGTGGTTGATATAAAACCAGAGGCAAAATATTATAGTTTGGCTTACTTACGCCTCATCATCATCATAAATATTATAGATCTCCTAGATACTACCAGCTATGCCTCACCCAAGCTAGCAAATACCATAATGTGGAGTAGGCAAATTAATGGTTTAAATCAGACAGTTCTGAATGTTGCACTGACTAGATAGTATGAATCTTCACGAAGTAAATTAAGATAATAATATTAATATTAAATTTTGATCTCTAAAGAAACAATTGGTTATATCAATTTATCTTTTGAGTTTTTTTAAAGACTTATTGCTGAGTATTTTCTACAGATTTGTGCTACTTAAAGAGAACATTAAGACAAAGCAGAGAACTCTATGATTTCACTGATATGTGGTATATAAACCAAAAACAAGACAAACAAATGAGAAACAAAATCTCATAGACACAGAAAATAGTTTAGTGGTTACCAGAGGGTAAGGGGGGTGGGGGAAGGGAGATGAGGTAAGGGGAATCAAATATATGGTGATGGAAGGAGAACTGACTCTGGGTGGTGAACACACAAAGAGATTTATAGATGATGTAACATAGAATTGTACACCTTAAATTATGTAATTTCATTAACAATTGTCACCCCAATAAATAAATTTTTAAAAAAAGACACATTGCTTAGACTCACTGTGTTTCAAATTACTGCTTCAGTAGCATTCCTAAATATAGCATTTTCTGTAGATTAGTTGACTTCACACTGGGAAGCAGTGTTCTACCCCACTCTCTAAGGGGCCACACGGACATGGGTGATGTTAAAAGGATCAATATCCAGAGTGAAACTTTCACATGATATCTTTCCAAATGCACCTGTTCTATAGGTACATGTCCTTTTTCCCAACTGCCCTTTTACAGTGCTCCTTCTATTGTTTATAAAAGACATTCCCCCTTCCCAATTCTGCCTCAAACTTCTGTCCTGAAGTGTACAAACTCTGGGTTGGCCAACCAAGGGGACAATATGCAAGATTGGCAGAGATGTTGAGAAAGTAAATGGCTCAGATGATCAAGGAGCATTTTTCCCCCTCAAGCTCAAGTAGCTTCCAAATCATTGTGGGGGGGGGGAAATAAAATTAAAAGAATATAGAGCTTATAGATAACTTTGTGGATTTTGGTATGCAAATAAACCTTAATAGGATCAAATAATTATATATCATTACTATAATATACTCCTATTCCCAATAGTACATTTATATGAATAATGTTAATCACTTACTTTACAACTATAAAAATTAAAAATAAGAATTGAATACTTTTATATGGATGATGGTAGGATCAAATTCCTATAGCACTTTTTTCATATAATATAATTTTAAAACTGATGTAGTAGTTTTATTTCAAAATGTCCATATTTATATTATGTCAAAAATTATACACCATTTATACCTATTATGATAAAAAATTTAGATGTCAACCTAAAGGGTTTATAAATGAGTTCCTAGTTTTTTACAATTATTTTAAAAACAGTTGAGGAAAAAAAAAAAAGGCCACTGTTTTGAAGCACTTATGTCACTGTTGTCATCTGCCTACGTATTGGTGAATCCATAGAAAAAGCTTTTGTATATTGCTATTATTGGCCCCACATCTTAATTGAGTGGTAGAAATACAGTTGTCATTTAATTCTTGAGTTTTGGTTGAACATATTATCATATTGAAGAGCAGAGTTCAGGATGAAGACAATAGAATTTGTCCTCAGAAAATCTAGACATCACAGCATATATAGCAAGCTGTAGGTAGGTTTCTTCACTTCTCTGAGTCTTTGGTCTTCATTTGTAAAATGGGATGCAATAGTAGTGCCTACTTTAGAGTAGCTGGATGTTAGCAGAAGCCAGAATATGTAGCACCTAATGGGCCATGTTAAGGATAGAGGTTTAATCCTAAAAGATCTCTCAACATAAATAGTAACAAAAACACATTAACAGTCTTTTAAGGATCAGTCTATTTGATTAAAGTATAACAAAGAGATTGGAGGGAGTAGAAATGTTAGCCGGGAGGCCAATTAAAGGTTGTCACATCGGTATAGGTGAGAAAATTTTTAATTACTTGCACTAAGATGGTGTCAATAGAGAGAGAGATGAATAGATTCAAGAGGAATTGACAAGTAGAAGTGTCATAATTTATTGGTGAGTGCAAATGAGAGCAACGTGTGTATACCCAAATTTCTGACCTTGATGATCGGGTAGGTGGTTGTGCTATAAAACAAGAGAGGGAATCCTGGGGGAGAATCAGGAGAACCAGGTTTAACACTGAAGGTTATGAATATAGTTTTGAATAGATTGAGTGGAACCAGTGCTTTGAGAACATTGAAGTCAATGTAAGATAGAAACTGACTGTACCAGTCTGGAATTCAGACAAGAATATACAATATACTGTGATAAAAGTAATGTGAATGTTCCTCTCTCTGTCTCTGTCTCTGTCTCTGTCTCTGTCTCTCTCTCTCTCTCTCTCTCTCTCTCTCTCTCTCTCTCTCTCTCTCTCTCTTTCTCACAATATCTTATTGTACTGTACTAACACTTTTTCTTCTTCTTGTGATGATGTAAGATGACAAAATGTCTCACTGAGTCAAGGACTTTCACCTTTTCATGTACAGGAAGCACTTTACAGCTTTTCTTTGCCATTTCCAAATTGCCAGTATCACTATTCCCACTCTTAGGCTTTGGGGCCATTATTAAGTAAATAAGGGTTACTTGAGCACAAACACTGCAATTCTTCAACAGTCAGTCTGATAACTGGGGGCTATTTATACAGTGTGGATACACTGGACAAAGGGATGATTCACATACTGGGTAGACAGAACAAGATGGCACAAGATTTCATCATGCTACTCGGAAGAGCATGCAAGTTAAATCTTATGAATTGTTTATTCCAGAATTTTCCATTTGATATTTTTAGACCACGATTGACTGTGGGTAACTAAAACCATGGAAAGCAAATGGACAAGAGGTGACTACCATATATTTTAATGGGGAAGTCATTTTTCATAGGATGCTCTGATGGTTTCTACTCTCTCTGTGGCAAGAATCAAAGCCAACTGCATTGTGAAGGGTGAAGGACGAGAGCCTGAGTTGCAGAGTCTGAGGAAAGTGAAGTTTGGAAACGGTTATAGTACAGTGTGGGGGAACATATCATCTGGGGTAACTGTGTGCTTAAAATAATTGGCAACCCTCAACCTCCATTCAGAGGAAGGGTATAAACCAAAATATTTTAATGGAGGTTGGCTTCCATTCCTGGGGAACATAGAGAGCTCACATTAATAACTAGTGTTGTATTTTTGAGATTCTAGGAGACCTCGTTGGTTGAGCAGTTAAAACAAAGAAAAATCTCACCATTAGCTAGAGCTTGCTAATAGAAGATATGGATTTATACTTGAATACTTTCAATATAGGTTTATACCTGAATTTCATCACCCCTTCCTCCCAAAAGAATAACATAATAAAATTTGTGTTTGTGAGAAAATGTGAAGCATGAATTCCTGGAATTAAAAACAAACCAACAAAAATATAACATCATCTGGGAAATTAAAAATATCATAAGCTAATGTATATGTGTGGGAAGTCATAGGAGTTGAAAGTAAGAGAGAGGTGTCAGCAGTCTGGGTAAAGTAGTTTGTAATCATAGCAGTTGGAGGAAAGATTGAACCCGAACTTTGGAGTTCTATTCCTGTCTCTTGACTAAATGTTGCTTTGAGAGGATAATTGCCCTCCCACATTATGGAAATGTCAGCAACAGTCCAAGCTGCCCAATCTTACTGAGTAAAATCAGAACAGCATAAGGACATTGATGTTGAAAGGACCTGATATAAACCATACTAGACTGATTGAATTTCCTTCTGTGATTTTTCCCTCAATCTCCTCACTCTTTGTATCTCAAGGATGATAGAAAAAAGTAAAGGAGACTTCCTCGTCTATCAGAGAAGTCCCAGGAACCTGATTGAAGATTTTGAAACCTGTATGTGGGAAATGTTCTCTGGAATACCATCTAGAAAAGAGCAAGGAAAACGGAATTAGGTAGAGAAGTAAAATGAACTGTGTCTTGGTGTAGAATTAACCCCTGGTTGTTCACAAAACATGAAAGCATTCACACGACTCTACAAGAGTAAGAAAAGACTTATTGAAAGTCAAAATGAGAGAGAGAGTTCTGTTTGGAATTGGCAAAAGGAGTTTTGCCAGGGCAGTCTGATAGAAAGAGCTGCAGAAGATCTTGAAAGTTACTGGCAAAGGGAGTTTTGCCAGGGCAGAGACTGATAGGGACAGCTGCACCTATGAGAAGAAGTGCTGGGGTTTGATATTTTTCTAAGCAGGATGTAGGGTGCTTGTCAGCTTGCAGGGGCAGCTGCTGTTACAATTGTTTTCTCCTGGGAACTGTCCTGTTCCCATCCATGATGGTGTTTGTTAGTTTGTCGGAGTTTACCATTGCAATTGGGAACTGTTCTGTTCCTACCTATCATGGATGTAAGGTGCTTGTCAGCTTGCAGATGCAGTATTAGCCAGGGGATTCCGAGCCAGACAGTCCATGGTTAGCTGTTCCTGTTAGCCCGCAGCTCACTCCTCTTAACTCTTTGCCTATTCCATCCTGCCAGCTCTTTACTTGTCTCATCAAAGTGTATTGTAGTGCTACAGCAATGTCTGCCAGTCTTACAGGAAATTCTAGAAGGTAGCCTTTCAGAGATATCTCTAATTGAGATATGGGGAGCCAGGCCTTTGAGTGCTGCAGTGGCCAATCATTAATACCAATTACTGGTGATAGGGAAAGAGGTGGGGAATCCCCCTTAGGATGGCAGCAGTTTCTGAAGAAAGATGCGGACAGCACTGCTAGTTTCTAGGAGACCAAGTGCTGCACAACTGAGGAGGAACATGAGCAGCATCCCATAATAACTATTATGTTGTCCCCAAGCCCACCCCTTTCAAAGAAATTCAAGGTACATATTTGACCAGAATAGTTTCCTGGTGATGAGGCAACAAAATAACTGTTCTCGATGGATGAACTTCTATCCTGGGGCTACTTATTTCCCAGTGTTCTATCCATCTATCTATCATCTATCTATTTATCTATCTATCATCTATCTATCTATCTATCTATCTATCTATCTATCTATCTATCTATCATCTATCATCTATCTATCTATCTATCTATCATCTATCTATCTATCTATCTATCTATCTATCTATCTCTCTATCTATCTATCTATCTATCTATCTATCTATCTATCTATCTATCATCTATCCCTTTAAATTTATCCTTAGGGATGCAATTGAGAGCTATGCTTCCAATCTTTCCCAATATACATTAACAGAGAGAAAAAAATAATACCCATAGGAGATTTGAGCTCAAAGGTGAAATTAACCTAGACTGATGGTCAGCAAACTTTCTGTAAGGGGCAGATTGTAAGTATTTTGCACCTAGCAGGCCATATAGCCTCTGTCCCAATTACCCAATTCCGCTAATGTGCATGAAATCAGCTGCCTATAATATGTAAACAAATAAGTGTTTCTGTGTTCCAATAAAACTTGCTTTATAAATACAAGTGGAGGCCTGGTTTTGGCTTGTGAGATATAATTTGCCAACTCCTCAACTAGACACCAGGAAAAGATAATTTCTACATAATAAAGAAAACAAAATAAAAAAATCACACACAATCTAAAACAAAACTATTACAAAAATGGTCCAATATTTTTCTATCAGATATGTTATTCTCCAGAGATAATAACAACTATTGGCAATATGAATCATGAACAAGGACTAACAAAAAGTAGAAGTTAATATATTATATATGGATTAAATTAGAATTTAAATAAAGACTCAATAGATGAGACAAGCAGCAGGATAAATACAGACAGAATAAACTAGTGCACTGAAATATCAGACAGTGAAATTCTCCCCAAACGATAGAGAGAGAATAAAGAGAAAGAAATTATGCAAAGAACACCTAAAAGATGTTGCTCATGGTACCAGGTATGCTGACATCTTGGTAATAGAGTACCGGGGAAAACAAAATCACTGGAAAGAAGAAAATGTTTTTTTTTTTAAATATCACATTTCCTGGAATTAAAGGAAGAAGAAAGACTTCAGGTTGAAAAGCATCATAGATTGCCAAGGAGGTAGGTAGGAAAGCCCATACTTGACACATGAAAAAATTTAAGAACACAAATTAAAAGGGGGAAATTCTACATCTTCCAAAAATAACAAACCATCAATAAAGGTATGAAAATCAAAAGCCAACACAAGTTTTAAAGGGAACCAAAATGTATAAAGTCAATAATGTAATATTTCTCACACATTAAAGGAAAAGAATGTTGAATATAAATTTTATGTGGAGCCAAATTGTCACTTAAATGTCTGTGTAATAAAAATGAGCTAAGCATTCAAAGTAAAAAATAAAAAAGAAACGAAAAAAAAAGATCAGCGAAGACAGGCAAGAGATTTTTAGAGGCAGAAAGGAAAATAATAAGGAAAGAAATAAAAATAAAGAATGCGGTAACAATTGGCAAAAGGGATACACCAAATATAAGGAAATTAATAGTATATATTCTGGCAACTCAATTAAGAAAAAATAGAAGAGTAGATGCAAATAAAAATACAGAATGACAGAGGTGATTTAAAATACCAGGGGTACCAAAAATATGTATACACATGACTTGTATTCATCTTTAGCTATTGGTATATGTTGAGTATTACAATTTTAATGCAGTTTTTTCCTTTCTCAAAACGTGTCTACTGTTTTTGGCACCCTCTGTATAATAAAAGGGCATTATGCTGAACAATGCCAGGTTGCCTCAAAGAAGGGCAGGGAGGTTTTCGGTGTGTGGGTTAATTCAAGTTTATGCCTGGGAGACTATGGGAACCTGGGAAATAATATATGTGAAAGCCTGTAAAAAACCATAAGGACATTTCTAGATTAGAAAATGATAAAATGACACCCCAAAATTGAAAACTTTAAAGAGCAATTTGAATTAAGGAATTGTAAATATTAATTAGAAAAACAAATTCCCCTTCCCCAGTGTCTCAAGCTTAGATGTTTTTAATCCTGAGTTCTAAAAGAGTTAAACAATAATTAATTCTTATAGTATACAAATCATAAATTCTGTCCAGCTTTTCATTTTCAATGATGATAGTGTAATTCTGTTTCCACAACTGAGAAATTAAATATAAGATAAAATTCATTTAAAAATGGAAATGCAAAATCCCTAATGGAACATTAGATAATTGAATCTGATGGCATAGGTTTAAAAAAATTCAAGCTAAATTAGAATTTGTCTCAATAATATAAATATCAACTGACACTATAAAATTCTACCAATGTAATATACCATTTAGTAGACTTACAGCAAGCATTCTATATAATAGAGAACATTTGGTAATATGAAAAACAAATACGCATTCCTCAACCACTGGTGACTCTTGTACATAAAATATAATATGGTCAATGCAATAAAGAAAGCAAAGGGGGAAGTAAAAGAAGTTTAAGACTTGTAAAAATTGTCACTTTGGCAGAATATATTTTCATCTACATAGAAAGCCAACAGAATCTATGCACAAGCCATTTAAAACAAATAACAGAATTCAACAAAGTGGTTTAATTCAAGGTAAATTTACAAAAAATAAAGCCATCATTTTTACACTAAGGAAATCTGCAAAATATCAAATATTACTGAATTTTATTATTATTGTTCATGTCAAACATCTTTGGGAAGGTAATCTTGCCTAGGTCCCATGGTTTTCAAATTAGCAAGTTTTTCTGATTAAAAGAGGTCAATGTGTTTTTGCCATTTCCAAAGAATTATATTACAGTTTATGGAAATGCATATTGTTTTAACATTTACTCATATTGTCACTTTTAAGCTTTTGGAATTACTAGGAAAAGCAACAGCTAAAAGTCAAAAGGATTACTTAGTTTTTTCTTCATTATTTTTACTTATGTATAAATGACGAAGTTGTTTCAAAAGCAAAAAAAAAAAAAAATAATGTCAACCAGGGCAAACACAAAGTCAGCAGGTCTATAAACTGTTAAAACTCTCTGCAGTCTCTGCTCTGTGTAGATTGCTCTATTTATAATATATGGTCTATTCTATTCATAATAAAAGTACTCTGTGCTTCCATATTTATAATAAAAGTAGTTGGTTTTCTTGGAAAAACCTCTCTCCAATTCAACCCCAATTGCCCTATATACCTCTTTTGTGTTTTTATCCTCATCACCCAAACAAACAGTGTAAAATTATAAGCTCAAAGCCGTACTTATTACAATTTTACTGCCATTCATCACCAGGGAAATGTAAATATTCTTCCTGAAGAATATTAAACAAAGTAGGAAATTCTGCATAATGGGGGCAGTGGTGAATTAAAAATCAGAAGTCGGCACATTAATTTCCTTTGAAAGAAAAATAAGATAAAGGAAAATGTGAAATTAAAAAAAAATAACTTTTATCAAAATTTTTGATATTTGAAAGAATATGCCCCATTATAATTGTAAGCAAATACCAATAGAATGGTTTTTAAGTGGTTGACTGGCAACAGATAGGAAGCATAGAAGGAACTATTATTCAGCTTCAAGTTTTTATTTTTTTTAAACAATCATATTATACTCACCCCTCCCAAAGGATTTCCCATTTTCAGACCCAATATTCCATACAAGTACGCAGATGTAAGATCATGTAAAGTTAAAAATAAGAAGTACAGAATCTGGTACAGCTGGGGATAATTAGTAAAAAAACAAGTTTTTGCCAGAAATAAAAGGAAATTGGGTAGACAGATTTTTCTTTAGCCAGGCTTTAGGAGATCCATGGAAAGAGAACATATTTACAACCCCCATCCCTTCTCTTCCATCCCATAGAATCTATCAAAAGAAACTCCGTTGTATAAAACATGTTAAAATCACTGAAGATACTCATTATCAACTTGATGTTCTCTTAACAAAACAGGGATGACTCTAATAACACTTGAAAATTTAATCATTTTTTAGGCTCTTCATATCTTTTCAAGTCAATTCTGAAGCATAAACATGCCATTTCAAATTCCTGAGCAGTCACTCCAAAAAAACTACCATTTCAATCTTTTATTTTCTATACCTGAATTCTAATGTCTGACAGTGGAAGATTACTATGTTCTAAGTACAACCTACTTCAGTTAGTTTCTGTAGAAGGAAATGTCCTCCCAGGTTATGAATTTAATGAGATAATGATGCTTCCACAAAACCGGATTTATCAAGATTTCGTCCAAATCAATAAATAGTGATCAGTACCTATTCAGAGGCTGGAAGATTGGTACTAAGGGATGTAGCTCTTGCTAAAACTCAATTTCTAGTGTCAAATCCCATGCAGTTTAGGTAATGATTAAATTGTGCAATGGGTCAGAATGCTGTGCATCTGATGTTGCTTGAACTTCATATCTATCATCCAAGGAGATATTTTAGCAATTGGTGAACTGAAAATATTCCTAATTGTGTATTTCCTTTCCATTGCCATTGAAACAGTTTGCAAACATTGAGGAAATTAATAATAATGAGGATAACTGATTGAACATAATTGTGTTGATATAAACCAGAATATTTTTTTATAGATTTAAGTAAATCATGTTCCACCCAGTCATTCCACGGACCACAAGAAACTGAACTTGTTCTTCTGAAGCCAGCTTAGATTTATGCAGGCTTGTATGTATTTTTCATTTAATCCATTTGCTACTTATTAAATTGCTAATATATAACAACTGAAAAGGTTGAGATTGCATTAATTTATGATGTCTGGGTAAAGAGGTTGGTCTTTGTTTTTTATTTGTTTTTTTGGTTTTTTTAAAGCTGGAACTACATTCAAACTTTAAAATTACAAAAGAACATTCTCACAGGGTCACTTGAGATTACAGAATAGTTAATAAGTCTGCACCTAAGCATGAGGTAAAACAAAAAAATGTAAGTTTTTGTAATGTTTCTGTTTTGAATTTTACTCTTTTTTTCTTGACATCCTTCCCTTCCTGTGTACTGTTATCTCTTTTTACTTCTAAACACTTTTTCCTAGTGGATAAATTCTTCTTGCTAATTTTTAATGTTGACATTAAGCCTAGACTTGAGGTATGCTCTTTACTTAATCTTCAAAACTCATGAAAAGAATAAACAAAGATTTGTATAATGTGGATTTAGCGAACTGCTTAGCTATGACCTCAGGGGAGTTAAATTTGTATGTATTTTAATAATTTAACATAGGACTTGAAACAATTCCCTAATTCTGTATCTACAATATTCCTGAATATTTGAAAGAAGAAATTTCACATCCAACGTCATTTTTAGAAATTTCTAAAGCATTTTTTTGTGTGTGTATAGACCATCTTTGGTTATAGTTTTAATAAAAATGCTGCCCTAGAATTTTTTTTAAATCGTTATTTTTTTATTCCAGCAGTGATGCTGAAAACAGAAATACATTCTACTTCTTGAAAATTTTAAAGAAGAATACATACATCTCATTTGTATGTTCTTTGAATAGAATTACAGCGGTCTTCAAAATTGTACAAAGATTAAAACAATTGCATTTCTCTTCTACAAATATTTAGAAAGTGTCTACTTTGTGTGAATCAACTTGGAAATTTCCAAAACAAGATGTTAAAGTCTAAATATGCATTTTTCCATACATTAAAATCGTAATTGAAGAATATTTATTCCTTAATATATTTTGATTGCATCCTACAATCAAAACTCTAGAACAAAATCAAGTTTCTCTCATTCTGATTTCCAACTGACAATTGATATTTATTCCATTTAAAAGCCGCCAGTAGAACATTCCAAGATCAAATATTGCTTACTATTGGGAAAATTCCTTTCTTTCTAAGCAGCAAGCATTTAGCCCTGACACATGCATGGCAAGGGATCCAGGTTGCACAATGATCTACACCCCTGCCAATTCCTTGGCCCAGGACTCCTAACAACTTTACGTGCTCCCATGGAACTTGGACCCTGCCATGCTCTTTAAAACCAAATAGTCCTGACTAACTGCATTCCATCACTAAAGAACAACTCTGACTCCAGGCAATCACTCATCACCCAGGTCTTGCCCTTATCACCACCATTAGTCCAAAACAGGGACCCTGTGTCTTTTTGATTCCTTATTTTGTCAGGGACAAGTTTCAGATTTTAACATTTTTGCATGTCTCTCCTCCCATCTTGGATACCTATCTCTGTTAGTCATATTAAACTAACATAATATTTAAATTACTTGCACTGTAAATGACAGTTTACCTATAGCAATTATGGATAGGTACATTTCCTCATATTCTCTCACTTTTAAAGGGAAAGAGTTGGTCAGTGTGTGTAAAGAAATCTGTCTGTTCTCTTAGTAAAATCAGCCCACATCAATTTCCGATCTGTAACTGTCAATAAAGAAATGACATTGTAGTTGCATAATAAAAGACCTAATTATCTCCCAAAGCTGGCAATAGTAAACAATTCTCCTTTACAGGAGAGTTTAAAAAAATATGAACTTCAGGTGCCCTATCTTAGTGAAATTTTGGCCAGAAATATTTTTCTAACCTTTATCTTGAAAGGTGGATGGAGTCTAATTCCTGTCCCCTGGAATCTAGGGTAGACTTAATCACTTGTTTGGCCAACAGAATGCAGCAGAAGTGACATTCTTAGACCTCTTCAGAAGAAGACTCAAAGCTTCCACTAGATTTCTTAGAACATTGGTCTCAGATTTTTCAGAATCCATGTTAAGAAGTTCTGAGCAGTTCTAAGATCTGCTGCTGAAGAAACCACATGGAGAATCCTTAGACTGCTTGAGGAGGTAGAGAGGTCCAAACAGCCTCAGCTGTTCCAGCCCTTAGGGATTTGAGTCATCCCAGCTGAGGCACCAAATATTGGGGATCACATACGAGTCATCTTTACTGAACCCAGTACAAAGTGCAGATTCATTAGCAAAATCAATAGTTGTTATTTCAAGCCATTAAGGTTTTATTTATAGGAGAAGGAATGTTATACAGTAATGAGTAACTGAAACATCTTCTCTTATCACCTTCGGTTGCATTAGTTTGAAATCATGAAAGTTGTTGGAGGGTTTCATTATCCCCATTTTTCCTTCCCAAGTAATAATATAATTGGAGCCATCATGAAGCAGGGATATTTTTATGACTTATGTCTCCTTTCTCAAATGCCCATGTGTACATTCTATACTGATGCCATTACCCACCTATTTTGCAGTTCAACAGGGACCAGGGACCTAATTTTCCCCATGGACTGCTTCTCCCTGACTTTTCCAAATAAATCCTGCACTCAGAAAATGTAATCTCAAATTTATTTATTTTTATCTGTTTGTAGTTGTGACTGGTGACCAAGTAGGTGGTGAATAACCTACTTGGTTATTTTTTTTAGAACTAATTCTTCCTGTCCAAAAGCATCATTTTCTTTTCTTACCATCTTTATATCAATTCTGAGCTAGATTTCTTCCAGATTAGTTTTGTTTATCTTACCTATGCCATTCTCTAACTGCCTCCAGGAGTCTTTCTGAAACGTAAATCTCATCAGTAGCCTCCTAGTCCATCTCCTGCTCCCATACATCACACTCCTGCCAATACACACACACACACACACACACACACACACACACACACACACACACACACACACAATTCTTTAAATCATAGCCTGAACTTTATAATATTGTATGCAGTCCTTAAAGAATTTCTGCATTTCTTCCTGATTTTCTTTTCAGCCTTACTCTCTCACCTTACCCTAAACTCAGCTGGTGTCCTAAAGTTGTGAAATACTCATAACTCCTCAAACTTCATGTGAACTTACTTTTCTAGGTCTTTCCAAGGTTTCTTTTATGAGTTTTTCTACTCTGTAAAGTCCATCGAATCCCTTTGCTTTTCTTCATACTTTTTCACCTAATTTTCCCCTGTACCTCAGTAAAGAAAACTTGCAATAAAGACTTCTTGATGCTCCCTCTTAATATTGATTATGCAATATTTTTATTTAATTTCATAAAAGCCATAGCTGCCACTACAATAACCCCCAATTTTACTATCCAATTGTGGGTGTATCTTATACATTTAAGCTCTAGTAGAAAGATTTCTTTGTCATCTTTAGTAATGCCAGTGCCTGCTGGACAGAATGGGCAAAAAAAAGTCTGTTGAATGAATAAATAGTGAGTAAATGATTATTTTTGTGCACCCATACTGAACTATATATTAGCACAAAAGACAAAAGATATACAATTTTAATATCAAAATAGTTCTTATTATATTATTGTCATTCATATAATGAGGTTTTATCATAAATTGAAAGATTTCTTAATGGATTTTTGTAGGATTATATGAAATTCCAAATTCTTTCCTCTGCATAAAGCATGTAAAACTTTTCCAGCTTTATCATGAGTTCAAGCTTTCAACTCTTGTCATAAATTATTCCCTCAAATTAGTCTACTTGTTTATATAGTAGCATAGTAGTTTCCTTTCATGGAACATATGTGTAAGAATTATATATAGATGTTAACAAATCAGTAAAACTTTTGGTGTTACTAGCACTTGCGGAGCCTTCAGCAGTCATTGATGAATTCCTTCAAATAGTAATCCAAAGATATACCTCAGTAAAGTGAACCTTTTCAGTGGCAGTAAATAGATCGTATTTTGTGATCACCACCAAATTCTTTCCATTTCATTTAGTTACTCTACCTTCAGAAACAACGTGTCAAAACACAGAGGTACCTGTTGACCATATTTTATCTGTAAATTCTTAAGTTGTATAAACTGGTACATCTGTCTTACAATTTTAGATTAATACAAATATAACTATTAGTTCATGCCTAAAAATAATCGCTGTTTTTAAAACAGTAGTATTTATTATTTCTAAAATAACCTATTAAGCATGTTTCATATTTAAAATATTAGATTTCGGAGAAGATAGTAAACTAAGTGGAACTGTTGGTTGGGGGGATGGAGAATAAACATAGAAAGGCAGGTAGAGGTACTAGCTTGAATCGGGAAAGGCTGCAAATAACCTGAAATTGTAAGTGTTCGCAGAGGACCTTGGTAGGACATTCAAGTACCTGTGGGTGAAAAACAAAAGCATTTAAAACCAAAAGTTTCTGGCATGGCTGTCGGCGAAGACTTGAGTGAGACAGACCAATTGCAGAACAAGATGGTGTAAAAAAAAGGAACATAGGTATAGATATTAGATTAGAAAATAGGTGCCACAACAAAGCCATATTTCAACAAAGTTGATGATTCCATTTACATTTGGCTATTGAATAGTCTTTTGACTACTGAAAAAATATATATATTTAATATATAAAAATAATAATATGGATCTGAACTGATGCATCATTTCCATAATTGTTGGTCCATACCCACAGAGAAGACTAGCAATCAGATCTATCAGGAATTGAAATCCTTCTAAAGCACAAAGACGTGAATCTTAAATCACTCCTGAGCTACAATTTGGAATGACATGACCAAGAATCCAACATGCAAAATTAGGATGAGAGAAATGAAAAAAGACAAGATGCTTGTAAGTCATCATCTCTCAGTATACTTGTACTTTGATAGAACTATAACAAAAGAATATTGCATTAATTAGATTTCTTTTCCTTTCTCTTTTATCCATAGTAAGAATTTGTTTTGAAAAAGTTCACAACTTGCTCTTAGCAATTAGGGAGTCACTGTAGCCAGAATTTATAGGGACCAAAGAAATTCTCATTCTTGATGCCAGAAAAGACTTACTGACCAAGATAGGTATAAATTCAGTATTTGAGAAGCAAGTCTAGGAGGGGATGGTGATCCCTTTCTACTTGGTAGTCACCTATTATAATATATGTAAATCACATGGAGTGGTATATGTCTTTCAAACCTAGTATGTGTCAAATTGCAGAGAATGGTACTGTTAATACATCTTTGATTATTCTTCTAATTTTGATGTTAATATCAATTTCTACAAATGGAAATACAGAATCAGGGCATATCAACATTTATATTGCTTCCGAGACACCCCCCTGTGGTAACCATGTTGATGGCTCACATACTAAGCCTTCAACAAATATCTGTAGAATGAATAATTGAGTGGTACAAATTACTTACAATTTTGTGTGAATAACACATTGAGCAATAGAATACTCACTTTCATTAGTATCAGTAGCCCAATAATAGGTAGTTCAAATTCCACATCAGTCCAAGACTGACTCCAATTTTTTTAAAACCATATTATCCTCCTACAGTCCTTCCCATTTCAATCATCAACTTTATCCTTCCAATTCCTCTACCTTCAAAATACATATTTCAAGATCCAATCCCTTTTCACCACCTCCATTGTTACACTTTGGTCCAAGTCTCTTTCATCTCTCACCTAGATCATTGCCGTGGCTTCTTGGTTGGCTTTTGCTTCCATCCTATGCCACCTATTTTTGGCATAACCATCCAGAGTGGTCTTTTAAAAATCCAAGTCAGATCATGGAGTTCCTCTCTTCTAAGACTACATTGGCTACCTTACAATTGCCTCCAATGCCCTAAATGATTTACTCTTGAGCTAGAAGACAGAATGGCATTATCAAATATCCATCAGATGAAGTTAAGATGAGAGAAATGAAAAGAGGTAGATGCTCTGTAACTCAACTTCTCTCGATATAATTAGATTTTGATTAGAATACAAGAAAATTGTACCATGTTAACTTGGCTTTCCTTTCTCTTTCAGCTCAGTCTACCTCCTACTACTCTCCCCAGTACTCACTCCTCTAAAGACATGCTGGCTTGTGCACCGTACCTTAACTATGCCAGTTGCTTTTCAACCCAGACCTTTGAACTTGCTTTTTCCTTTACCTGGAAATGTCCTTCCCGTAGTTATTGTCCACCTGGCTCATTCTATCATGTCTTTATTACTTTTTTTGACAGGGCTTCTCTGACTTAACTACTTAAGTTTTCCCCTTTCTGAATTCCTTATCCTCCTTTATTACTGCTTTTTTTCTATCATACTGTTGTGCGGGGCATCCGGCGGGGTGGCCTGCGGGGTCTCTGCTCCCACTCCCCACATAAGAACGCAGGACATGGTGAGGCCAAAAAAAAACACCCACGGAGCCGTAGGTAGGGGAGTCATACCACTATTGTCTCACTGGAGTCTGGGTTTACACGACGTGCGACCTGCTGTCCGCTTTGCTGCCAACCGACCAACTCTCCGCGACTCTCCTTCACCCTCCTTCACTCTCCTCAGCTCCCCTCCGTAGCCACGGGCAGTTTTATCAGTGGCCAATGGCTTAATGGCTACAGCTGATGGCCAACCAGCCACAGCTGACGGCCATCCACTATCTGAGCCAGCACCTCTCCACATGAGGCCGAGAGCCTGGAAACTGCTCTCTGGGGCTCTGTCCCCACACATACTTATCACCATCTATCATATTATGTATTTTACTTATATATATTAATATGTCTCATCCACGTAGAAAATAAATAAGGAAAGGGATGTTTGTTGATTTTTGTTAATTACTATATCCCTGGAATCTAAAACAATGCCTGACACATAAGAGGTGCTTAATTAATATTTGTTAGATGATTAAATGAACATCAGAAAAGTCTAATTGTTATCGTTCATTCTATTTCTATGTTTAAGGCATCAGTAATTCCTCTGGTTCCCCCAAGAAGCTTTAGCAATACCGATACCTCTTCCCAGAGAAGCATTCAAGGACTACAGACCAACTAACAACATCCTTTCTTAGCATCTCCTCCTGCCTCATCACTCTTTCTCTTTTTCCCTCCTCTTCCCCATCTTTCCTCCTAATGAAATGACTTGCTTAAAGTCTATCCAATATAAGGCCAACAAAAATAAGTCATACAAAGCTCTTCAGGTAGCTAGTGCCTCCTGCTACTCAGGAACTTCACTTGTACTGCAGTACATTTCTTTTACACAACATTTTAATGAAATATTTACCCCGAATGTCTAAAAAGTCATATTCTCTATGAACATGCTCTGCTTTGAAGTATACATGAATGGCTAACCCCTGTGGATTTTTGTTTTGTTTTAATGATAGAAGAGACAAACACATTGAACAATTAGAAAAGCTTATTTATTCACTCAGTAATTTCTATCCCACAGTTTGTATCTTGTTTTAATATGTTTCTTTTAAAAAGGATAACATAGTAAAAGCCTGTTTTGGTGCTTGGTTAAATCATGGATATAGTTATACTACCCACCACACCATATCCCTGGTGTACTATATATGAAAGTGTACAATGCAATTCTTCATGTGCATGGCACTGAGAAGTTCCCTGTCGTCAACTCAACTCTTTTTAGCACTTAGAAGGCAGTGTTTTTACATTCAGTATTTATTGGTATTGCTATTATTTTCTTTCATAATACACCCTCAGGGAAGAGAAATGATAAGGAGCATGTTTAGTTGCAGAGTACTATAAGAGGAGGTGGTCTATGAGGTCCATATGCTTAAGAACTTGGAATTACCTCAAAGAATCCATTTTATAGCAGGCATAATTTCAGATTGAACTGTTCACTGCAATTTCAACCATTGTAAAAATGCCCATGAGTAACAATATTGACAGCAATAACAATAGCAAATAATGATAGTAATAATAATGAGCAAATAGTAACAGATGACTTTAAATGAACACTACTGAGTGCGCCTGATCTAAATATTTTATTTGTAATAACTCATTAGAGGAATAATTCTTTTGAAAATCTGAATCATCAGGAAGTAAATGTCATCAAATTTGAAAATTTCTAAAGATCTTTCTTGCTCATTTTAAACGAGGGCACATCCATGAATTTTGTCCTCACCTTCACCTAAGAAAATGAAATATGGTGGGTGACAAATCAGGACGAGTAGGGATTTATTATTTATTTTGCTGAAAATAAATTGAGGGTTGAAATCAGAAGTTAGGGTGAAAATGGAGAGAGAGAGAGAGAGAGAATCGATATCTCATGGACACAGACATCCAGTAGAATGTTAGTGAGTATTGAATCACTTACCACTGTATGCCAGGCACTATATAGAGCACTTTATAGGCATAATTTCATTTAACCTATGCAATGCCATGTGAAATGGGCATATGACTATCTTCTCAGTACTACATAGCAAAGGGAGCAGTTAAATATCTTGACCATGGTTACAAAGCTCATTAATCAGTGGAACTTGGCAATAGGACTTTAAGATTCTGTTCTGAACTCTTAAAATCTACACTATGAGTATTTTTAACATTTTATTTGAAATATTTTTGTTCTTTATGTGTTTCCCCATGGTGCTGAGCAGTAAAACTTTACAATGCACAGAGACTAGGTGGTTTTTGTTAGGGACAACCAGGGAGTGGGGATTAGGGGTAACTGCTTCCACTCCACAATCTGATTGCTTTTTATTCTTTTTGTTAAAATACCAAACATGTCACACCCTAATATTATTTATTACTTGCACTGGAAAATACTATTTACATGACATGAATTCAATTCCTTACGTGTAGCCATGTGAAACTCGTATGTTCCAATCTCCTTTATTGTCACCAATATACTCACACACTTACATACATTTAGTAAAGGGAAAAGAAAAATAAGAATGGGTAGCAGTTCAAACATTTATAATTTTCTCATGAATTTAAATAATTTGTGAACCCAAATTTTACCAACAGTTGTCTACAATCTAGTATTATTTGAGAAAAATGTATACCAAGATTTATTTATGAGTATTTTGGAATAATCAAATCAGTCTGAAGCTCACTGGGTATGTTGGAGACTCAACTATTTTCAATTAAATTATAGGTGAGATGCTTTGCTCTGGACTAGCTATTACATATTTGAATTGAAGTCCTGGGAAACCTTAAATGTAAGAATTACCTTACAAGTGGATCATTGAGCACGTAAGTAATTTTATCAATGGGAACCTCTCTTATATTTTCCTTAGTAACAAACTGCGAAACTGAAGAAACGACCTATGATAAAAGCATTTTGAGTTCATTTTTTCCCCAAAGAAAACACATCTGTGCTGACATAATTGTGATTTTGTGTTTATGAATCGTAATTATGAAGGAATGCACTTTTAGTCTTCCTGTTACACTTTTGCCTTTTTTGCAATCCAGAATTATAGAGGTATTGTAAGGCAGTTAAGAGTCTTGCATGGAGCATTCAGGTGGAGCACTGGAATTTTAAAACAATTTAAAGGTATTTTTGAAAAGTAACATACTGTAATACACCTTTTAAACTCTACATGGACTTTAAAATATTTCATGGAAAATGCCCATGTTACCACAATAAGGTAAAGCTCTGTTTTCTTTGGAGAATATTTTTTGGAAAAATAACTTAGTTTGATTTTCATGGAAAAAAATATCTAAGTAGTAGTATTGCTGTTTAAATTTTGTCAGATTTCTTTTTGTGGGTGTTTTGAAGTAAATGAACAGGATTATGTAAACATTATAACTTGGCTTCTCCTGAATGAAAGAAGCAGTGTATAAGTAGTGACGTACATGGGCTTTATGTAAAATGATTTTGCCATTTTGCAAGCCAGATAGAGCTTTTGTATCAACAAGGGTACAAATCTCCAGTCTTAGCCTTGGAGAGAAAAATTATATAATAGTTAAATAAATTATTTGTATTTTATGTTGGTTGACCAGTGTATTGTATATATCTATTGCTACCAAAATTTTAATTTTATAATGCATTCAATTAATTAAATAATGATCATCTGTAGTAATCATGGAGGTCAGAATTATTACCATAGAGACTTGCTGAAACACATGTTTATAAGTGGAGTTGGAGGTGAATATCTGAGTAGGTCATTCTAACTTCCTGTGAAATAGCAGTTATGTTATGTATATGCTAAGTAAACCAAGGTCTAGGAATGATTTCCATTAACTTGGAATACTTTATATCTAGACAGCAGCTAAACCATGAAAAATATTTAGTGGAACTTCTTATGTTGCAGTTAGAAACCCTTTTATCAAAGATGTGATTTTATTTTCCCAGTAGGCTTCTGCCCAAACATATTAATCTTTTCTCAACTTTCTGTATAATTCTTTGCTCTTTTATTACTTTCTCTTGGGTTCTGTTTTTCTTCCATTTCTACATGTTTACTACGACACTTTCCATTACCTTCAAGACACTCCAGGAACTTTTACAAACTTTTGGAATATATTCCTAATTGCTTTTATGTTGATTATCTTGAGGTGGCCATGTAAGAAAAGGCCACTGTCAGTAGAACAGCTTATTCCTAGGGTTAACTGCTGACATGAGTCAGGTTAAGAGTTCCTTTTTATGCATTCACACTCCAACTCTTAAGCAATGATATCAACATTACCTTAGAGATTAAAAAAAAGAAAAAAAGTAAAGGGCATGCGGAAAACACACGTAGGGTTTATTCCATGAGATATTTAGACATTCTTAACACAGGGTAGTTTTGTTTAAAGAAGCCAACAAAGTGAAACTTCTAAATCCATCTCAGAGTAGTCCAACTAAGGGTCTTCGGGCCAAGCATTACTTATGATGGAATAAAACTCCCCAAATCATGTAGAACAACCATTGAAAGGAAATTCATGGAAAATTTCCAAGTTACCACAATAAAGTAAAACTCTGCTTTCTTTGGGGAATATCTTTAGGAAAATAATTTAATTTGTTTTTCATGGAAAATATATCTAGCAGTATTGTTGTTCAAATTTTGTCACATAGCTTTTTGTGGATGTCACATTTCTTTACATAGCTAGAAAATAAGAAATCTTTAAATGACTCTCTACAAGAAGACTGAATGTCTGCTTCTACATGCCTCTTTCTTTTTTATCTCCAGGGTAATGCTGAAGTCATTGCTTAAATGTTTGTCTGAGTGTGAACGAGAATGACCATTTCACACCAAATATTTCCAACTTGCCTGTCATCTGGCAAACAGCTGAGAATGCTTCTTGACGTCCTGTTTTGCTGGACAGTAATCATCTCTCACCACCCGTCAGTTCCACAGTCTCGTCACCTGCCACTGGTAATTCCAGCAATCAAGAGCCAGTGCCTCTGTGATATCACTTCTGCCTGTTTGGAGTGCAACATTTCAAGCTGTCCCATTGTTTAGATAGGCAATATGTTGACGCAAACAAAATCCTAGAGGTACTGTCTACATACTGTGAATAGATATAAGAATCCAAACTCTGTGGACTGAAAATAAAGGGGCAAAGAGCATAATAAAGATTGTCTTTACCTCAAAGCATATATACGTGCTCCAATGGCATATGCTCCTCTGAATGGAAAGGAAACATTTAACTTGCCCAGAATATTAATGCCATCATTCAGTTTGAGCAAGAGCAGTAAAGAAAACCAAGGAATTTCAAATGATGCATTTTGAATTTAGCAAGTCTGTTTTATCACCAGGGAATAGTAACCAAATACAGGTGCAAATCAAATTGCTAATCAATGCTTTTCCGCTAGTAAGGAATGATCAATACATGAATGAGTTTTAAATACAATGGCTAATGAGGAAAATGTACATCTTGAGTTTAGGTGGTGGTCTTGACATACATTTTCCCCTTCATTCTTGGAATTATTCCTACCAGGTTGATAGGCAGGTTGACAGGCAACATGCCAGTGAATTGTTGCATCATGTTAAGGAGCAGGCATGTGTATATTTTGAAGCCCTGCACTTTCTTCTTTTTAATTTTTATTAAATATATTGTGGTGACTTTGTTACTAAATTTATATTGGTCTCAAGTATACAAATTTACATTGCATCATCTATTTATTCCTTTGTGTGTTCACCATCCAGAGTCAGTTCTCCTTCCATCACCATATATTTGACTCCCTTCATCCTCTTCTACCACCCCTCTCTCCTTTTCCCTTTTGTAACCACTAAACTGTTTTTTGTGTCTATGGGTTTTTGTTCATTTGCTTTGCCCTTCACTTTCTTTAATCTTCCTTGAGTAGTAACATACATTATCCAACTACCTCTAAAATTCACATCTCAATTATTCATTCAGTTTATTGAAAAATGATTAAAGAATTAACTTCATACCTTCTTTTTAAATCTAAAAACCTTTATGGTTAAAGAATAAATCCACTAAAATTATATTTGAGTTGTATAAAAATTGTGTTTATTATAGTGGTATATAAATATAAAATTAGACATGGCATAAATAAAATATTTGTTTACATCTAATATTTGTCATGAAAGTGCAAATGACAAGCAGCCTAAGCTTATTTACAAGTCAGCTTTTTCATCATATTTGGAAAAAAGTTTTGATGATTACACAGCAAATCTCAACAGAATGGGTTACTTCTAATTCAAAAATAGTGAGAATTTAATTTGATAATTCTCATTGAATTTTAAATTTAGTTATTTACAGGTGGAGATTAATCATAAATATCAATAAATTACAAAAAATAAAATTTTCTTGTATGAAAATCTGTTGTGTGCATAAGCTATAATACAAACCTATGTTTAGAACACAAAGAAACTTAAGTACTTAGATGGGTTAAGTATAAAAAAATGATATACGTGTGTCACAATATAAATTATATGACTGGAAATGTTTTCTGAGTTTTCTCAAATTGAAGTTAGCCAAGGTCAAACTTCAGATTTAAACTTTAATCTCATCTGTTTCAAAGACTCTATGTGCGTACAGACAGGGACACGCACCAAATCCATCCCAGGCCACCTGAAAGCTCTCCCTGACCACTTCCACATATTCCATTGCCTATGCCCAGCCCTACTGAAAGTCCTGTTCAAATAGTACCTGAAAAAGCAGGCAGGCACTGGTCTCCATTTCCGGGATCACAGGGACCCCCCCACCAGTCATTTCTCCAAAGTATTCTCTCACGTGGTCTTCTTCCTAGACTTGGAGTAGAGAGTAAGAAGTATGCACATATTTTTTTCCCCACTTTGCTGTAGGCCACCACTCTTCTTCCAAGAAAGCAGTACTTATACACTCTTAGAAAACCCAGTGTAGATTATTCTGGTTTGCCTGTATATAATATATGCCTATATAATATACTTATAAACGATATCATCAATTTCTCAGTTTGCTCAAGAATGGAGTAGAGTCCATTTTTATCATCTGTTAGATAGAAAAAAAAAGATACAGCACCTCGAACACACACACATACACACACCAACACACACCACACACTCAAATGTTCAAAATGTTTAAAATGTTCAAAATGTTTAAACATTATGACAACTAAAGGCATTTTTGTTCTAATGACCATGAACATTGTACATTATGTCACATAACAAATTTCGATTTCAAAAACTGGGTAGATTTATTTATTTATTTACATTTTGCATGATTTATTCATAATAAAAAGAATACATGAAGATGTAAACTTAAAATTACAGTCTCCTTTTTCCCCTTCTGCCCCTCCCACCCCCAACCATACATAAAAATAAAGAAAAGGGAAAGAGAGAGAAATAAATTAGGAAAAAGCAGGAAGTGGAAAAGAGACAGGTCCTTCCTGGCCAAGATTGAAGTCACTTTGAGTTAATTAAACATAAGCTATTCTTAAAGCAAAGAGGACATGTTTAGTCTTTAAAAATATTAATTCTGATTTTTTTTCTGCACTACACTTCTGTTGCTTGTTTCCTCATCAGTGGCTAAAATAGTTAGGCCTATCAAAATATAGAGACACTTGGAAAAAGAACCTCAGGACAATTGCTCCTAAGAAATTGTCACCTTCCCTGGAAGTTTCCAGTGAGCTGAGATATTCTCACTGCAGGATGAAGGACACCCAGACCCACGATATCATTCTTTCTATTTGTCTTTCCATGCTTATTTTCCAGCCTGTTTTATACAACAACTATTCAAACATTTTTTTGGATACTTTCATTAGCTATGGCTTCCAAAAATTTGGTTAAAATAGTAAGTGAGCTGAGCAAGCAATATTTTGGCCTTTTCATTTTATTGGGCACACCAGTCATTTATTGCCCCTCCCCCATGCTCTTCTCCTAGCACTGGGACAGAACCTCCCTGGATGGGTATCGGCTGTCTGGCCAGTGGCCATTTCATTGCATGCCACACATCTGTGCCCTTGGAACCTGTAGTCTTGCCTTCATTTCAGGGCATCGGGGATATTTCTGCCAAACTCTAAGAATTGTTTCTTTCCTTTCTGTTCTTTCTTTCTCCTTTTTTTTTTCTTTTTCAATTCTCGAGAGTAAGATGAGCAACACATATAGCTGACACCACAAGAAAATAAAATAGGAGTAGATTTGGAGGGTTTTAATTCTTCTCCTAGCTCCATCACTGGCTGACTCTATGATTTTGGAGAAGTCATTTAAATTCTCTCAGCTCCTGTAAACTTATCTACAAAGTGAGGCTCATTATAGGACTATGTGAGCAGCAAATAAGTGATATGAATATTACTATTAGGTCAGAGAGCCCCTCATCTATGACTGACCAAAATTCAGGGGGCGTGAGCTGATGGGATCCAATTCACTATTTCAAGGCTACCTCTTAGCTAAATTGTCCTCTTCTCAAAGCATCAGTTGGTGTCATTACAATGGGCTTTTTAAAGGACAAGTAAAAACAACGGTGCCCTTTTAAGGCTCCATCTCCATTAATACAGCAACAACAAAATTATGATATCTATAACAGTGCTTGGTTAATATTTTAATCTATAGATCAACATTTAGAACTCTTTACTCTCTAAGCGATACGGATTACACATACTTAACTTTGCAGGCTTAGAATTTAATAGCTTCTAATCTATGCTCACAACCTGGAAAATGTTATCATATTTAAGGCCCACATGGAAAGGTACTTTTAAGACATACCAGTTACAGTTTATACACACAAGTCAGTCCCTTTTTAAATGTCACTTCCATTAGTATCTTATATCAGAATAACAAGTGAAATGAACACACTGTAACCTAGTATTTTAAAAGGTTATGTTGAAGGAATAGAGAGGCTTAAATTAATTTTCCCTGTTCTTATCCAGTAGGCCTTTACCTCAATAGGATTTCCTATAATTCTATCTTAATCCATGTCTCTACAGATGAACCAAACAGACCACAATATAGAAAAGCCTGCCAAAGTGGTTTCCTGCCAGTAGTCCTTTCTACTCTTCAAGAGACTCCAACTTAATGATTGTACAGTGATCCAAGTCAACCAAGAAAGCAAAGGGCAGACGCATATCTTATGCTCTGCAAAGATCTATTTGCTTAGTCATGTGCAAATTCTGCCCTAAAATGGTCAGAACGTTGGCATGTTAATCATTTACTAGATCCATTCAATTTTTAAAATTAATGTTTAGAATAAATCATTCCAAGGAATTTTTCTATATAAACAATATTAATTTGATATTTGGGAGGAATTGCACTGCTGATTTTGTGGCTGGAGACTTGAAGTAGAAAATTATTTAGAAGGTCTAATGGAATCCATAATTATATTTTTGGATGATGGATTAGCCAAAGATAACAAAATCATTTTCTAGCAATACCAGTTAAATGAAGTATAAAAGTTAAATGAAGGCCAAAAGCCCACACAATGCCACCTTGCCCTAAGCATTGCTCTAAACTTTTGGAAGCACATTATACAAGGTAAATATGTTTTTCCTAATAAATGATGTTAGTTGAATTATTTGTACCACAATCTTTCTTTTCCCCACATTTTGGCTACTGTTGAGAGGCTGAAAAAAATGTATTATTCATGTTGAGGCCAATATATGATCATACTTTGTAAAACATAGATACATAGTTGGACATCTATCACAGTTAATATTAGTCATAATTCATATCACTTAGGGACTTTAAATCTAACTGAGCTTGGTGAAATTCAGCAGTACTGAACTTGGAATTCTTTTTTTCACTTCAAAATGAACTTTGTTTTAAATTATCATGGGTAAAACACCCAAATGATACAATAATTTTTCATCAACCACTAATGAATAAAAGGATTGATTTCAAAAAGTTGTCTTTTCAACTATCTACACAGGACGTCAAAAATGCAAACTGTCTGATTTTATTTGAAAGTTGGTATCTAAATCTCTCCATATGGACATTTGTTAGGGTTTGAATGGATAAAATGAATGAAAAGTATTTCCTCCTAGTTATTATCTAAAAATCATTACTAAAGCAGGAATGAATCCTGTTAAATAGACTGTTAAGAATCCACACAATCACTTCATCCAGTCACTTAAATATTTGCCAAGAAAAAATAAAAATTTTGCAGTCTGTATTTTGTGAGAGATTTTTAAAGTATGAGGTATACCATATTGTAATTTAGTTAAGAAAATAAAGCTAAAGTAAAAAAAAAAATGCAACTAAAGTATAGAAAAATAAATTCATCAACTTTGTGATATTTTCTTTAGTGAAAATCCTTCTACTTCGGTCTATGAACTAACTACATGTACCCTATAGAGAACTTGCTCAACGTCTCAAGAGCTCACCTACAAATATAAATATCTCTAGATTCATCCTTACTCATCTCCTATTACGTAGAAAGAAGATAGCCCCTGGAAATGTTGCTCTGAATTAAATGTCTGGGCACATCCTCAGTCCCTTTTATTGAAATATCAATTGGTGACACTGTAACTTAATATGATTGGAATAACAGAAGTTATTCAAAATAGTTTCCTTGAAATCTCTTCTGGAGGCCTTTAAATTTTTGAACCTTCACACATAATGTTCTTTTTACATTGTTTATTTCAGCCATCCATTTATTTATCCACTTGTCTATTCTTTCATCTGCCTAATATCTATTCAGATTTTTGATTACATCTATGTATCTACATATTTATCAATCCATCTATGTATGTCCCATTAGTCAATGGTCTGGCTTCAACTATCCTTTTCAATCTTTGATTTTCTATTTCTACCCCATTTTTATCCCAAAGCAAACTTATTCATAAGCTTTTAAAATATTGCACTCAATTCTTACATTTGCTTTACTTGCATTCTTACACCCTGAATATTTGTTCTAGGAATTCTGCCAATTTAAATGCAGCACATATTCTAAAAATCCATTGAAACTGGTATTTCCTCCCCTTCCTTGATATTATAACTTACTTAGAAATCTGTGCATATATATATGTATAATGCAATTTATGTATTCCATTTTGTTTTCCAGCTATTTGTAAATTTGTATTCTCCAGTAATAAACGGTACCCTTCATAAAGGTTGGATCTTTTGGTATATTCTTTGGCTTCGTATGTCATAAAATGACAAGCATACCATTTTGTAAGTAGTGTGAATTTAGTACACACTGATTGCAAAGTTTAATCGATGACTGAACATTAATTTGAAAAAAATTGCAAGTTGCATTGTGTTGTTTGGATAACCTGGGATCAAGAAAAATCATGAAGGAACTCTGATAGCCATCTAGAAACCAGTTAATACAGATTTGGCTCAATAATGGACGTATGAATAATTGAAAGGAAGTTGTGAATGTAAAATACTTCCAAAAATAAAAAGGATAGAATTACATAACAGAATGGATCTACAAAATGAAGAAGAGTAAAAGATCAAAAGGGGTTTTGTTAACATATCCAGCCTGAGAAATTGGTTAAGTAGTACCACAATGGGAAAATCTGAGAGCAAATGGGTTGGGGGCAGGTGAATCATATAGCATAGCAATAACTTCATTCATTTATGGATAGAGCGTGGGCTGTAAGGAGGCAAGATGGAAAAGGCATGAGGAGAAACAAAGGACCCGGGGAGAAGTTGGCAGATTTCAATAACTTTTTAAGGAAAGCTGAGAAAGTGATATGTTTTCAGAAGGAATAAGTGATCAATATAAAGAAACCAGATTGAAATAGTGATCGAAAATTGTGAACACCTTGATATCAGCAAGAAGATCGTTGTTAAGATCATGAAGAGCTATTTCAGTTGAATGGTAGCATTGCCATCTCCTGTTATTATATGTATCATATCTTCCTTAGTCCTGGTTTTTCAATGTACATGTATGACTCTTTACATGAAATATTCTTCTCTAGAGAGCTTATCAATAAAGTAGTTTTAAATATTAAGCTGTATCATATGGCATAATATACAAAATAAAACTGGTTATATATAACAAAATTCACTATTTTAAGTCCTCCATTCATGTTCTGAAAATTTTGTACCAAGGAATATGTGTCCTGCTTTTAATCTCTGAATTCTTTCTTGATTTAGAGTATCATTGCATATAATGTTCAAGTTAGTTCAGTTTAGCTACTAAGTTTAAAATAACTGACTTGAAAAAAATAAGAACTTAGCAAACCAGGATAATTGGCTATCACTTTTGATAAATGACTGTTTTTAGAAAAATCTTCTGACTCTGGCTAGACATATCCTCTAGCTGAATTTTGGTTAAGGCTTCATTTGCTTGTTTGTGTTTCCCCAGTTAATTCCCTAAAGAAGCTCACTGGAGCACAATAGCAATTCTACGTTCTTTGCTTCTCATCCTCATTCTATTTATCTGGGTACCACACTCAGAAGAGGCCCTCTTCTTCCTGTTTTGTACATCCAACATTTTCCAATCCTCCTGTCCAGACTCTTGAATCAAAGTTGTTATGACAACCTGATTTACACTAAGAAGATAATGAATGCAAAAGAATTTGAACATTACTCTCCAATAGAATAGGAGTGTACCTACAAGAGAATGGAAGAAATTATACTGAGTGGTGAAAATTTGGGCTAGAAGAGCCATTTAGAGCCATTTATATTTATAAAACAGATTGACTTTTTGCTTGGTATGTTCGTCAAGGTTCTCCAGAAAAACAGAACCAATACGATGTGTACATACACAGTTGACACATGAGCAACCTGGCGGGAAGGCCAACTAGCTAAAGGAAGCAAAGTCAGAACACGAGGTGAGGCATTCTGGTACAAAGGAACTGATTGGAAGTGAGGACTTTTCTTTAGAATAAGCCATAGGAGTTAAACCAGTTTCAGGCAGAGCAGAAGCCAAATGACTAAGGTAGAGACATAAGGTCAAATATTTACTATTAGCAGGATTGATATATTTAACCATTGTATGACTACTGAAAAAAGATATATCCCTGAAGATGGTAGCTAAGGTTGAAGATATGAGTAAAATAACTCAGCAATTGGGAAACAAGAAACAAGGTGTTAGGAAATAAGGGGCTAGGAGTTGAGTAAGCTTTGGAGTATTCAAGGTTTAGTCAAGTAGCTCAGTGATTGTACAGGTCATTGTAGAACATTTTGGCTTCAACATGCTGTTATCACAGAATTGTTCACCTGAAACCAATGTAATTTTACTAACATTTGTCACCCCAATAAACTTTAATTTTAAAAAATTCATTTGGGAAATGTTTTCTCTTGACTATAAAATAACACTGTCCTAAAGATTTTATAGGGATAGAAAGTGGTTATATTCCCCAGCTATAGTTGCCTTTCCTTTGTTTTGTGATTCTTTTGAGTTACCAGAGATTTTGTTAAACTATACAGGAGTATTATTATTAGTGCAACACATTTTGGAAAACTTGAAAATACTGAGTGCTTCTTCATTCCTAAGAAAGAAAAAATTATACATATGAAGCTTGGTGGAACTTCTGTATCTATTACATCCACATCTACTTTATGATAGTATAATTTAACACTGCGGATGCTATATATTACACTCTCACATGCATTATTTTATAGTTATATCTTTCTTCACTAGCTATCCCCTTAAAAAACAAAAAAGTTTAGTAATATATACTCTCACTACCACAATTTTCCTATAATTTCAATTTCTATTAAAGATTAAATTATCACAATTTATAAAATTATGCAGACTATCAAAACCTATAATAATGTAGGTATTAGACATTCAGAGGAGATCCAGAAAACTTTATATAATCTCAAATTCACAGAGCATATAATTTTCTCCATAAAATATGGACAAGACATAATAGACTACCGCAAAATCAAGTCAAGATGTAGAAGTTTGGCAGTTCCTATGCATACTTTTGAGCTAATGCCTATAACTTCTTACAATAATATCACAGTTTCTCATTCAAATTAGTGCCTTGGAAAAGATTTAAATAAAACTCTCAGGTCTTTAATAACTAATTAAATGACAAACAAGAGATATTCTAAATCTGCTCTACAGATTTTTAATGGGAGTTTGAATTTCTTACAGTTCTTTCTTTGTTGATGTTACCATTCTTTTAAAAGAATGCCCATTGCTTCATCCAAAAAGTCGTTCTCTCCAATATATTAAAAGTATATATTTTTGGTGCCTAATTTAATAATACTAATATAATATCAAGGGAATTTTCATTGAACATTAACATTACCATAAATTTTATATACTGATATTTTTACTTTTTTACCATCATCTGAAACAATTCATATCAGAAGAAAGTAATATGATATAAAATCAAAGATAGTAATTTTAAATTTTAATGAAATGAAGTTTCATTAAAATTCCAAAAATGTATATAAATCTCTACTAGTATATATGTTTTCATCATTAGGTTATATCACAGCAGTAAACAAAATATCAGATTCCATACAAACATGATTTTAAGATTTGTTCTTGGCTGTCACTGCAGCAGATAAATTAACTGTTATCTCCTTTTCCTGTTTAATTATGTTACAGCTTGTTGAGAGCCTCAAAAATTATTTTATAACATGAGTTTTTAACAAACTATTAATAATTAAACTGCTTATCCTTGGTATAACTTATTCAGTGTTTGTATTTCTCAAAACTTCTCAAAATTATTTAACTAATATTTAAGAAAATTCTAGCATTTTCTACTTAGACTGAAAGTTGTAAAATTAAGTGCATATAATTCCACACTCAAATTTCTCTTCAGGATACAAAAACCATCTTTATTTTATATATTGTGTTTTTTTCTAAGAAGATAGAAATAGAATTTAATATTATTAATATATGGTTAACAATATATGTGATCAATTTGAAAGTTGTCCTAATTTGAAATTTAGACTAATTTGTGTCTTTGCAGATCTGTCATGTGACTCCTGATTATGTCATCTAATGCTAGTGTAGAACCTGAATTTTTTCATTTGAAAAGAAATAGTAAACATTTACTTTAAAAAACAAACATGCTATTTATTAATGAAAATTTATGTTCTGTTATAAATACCAAGGATGATAGCACATTTGTTATGCATTGGATAAATTTACAACCTTAATGGAGGAGATAAAGCAAAATTTCCAAAAGGACTACAATGCCCTTAAATATGTAACATGGTATAGATTGTACATGTAGATCAAGTTTTTGTTTAAAGTATCAATTGGATTAAGTTAAAAACCCCATTATTATCACTATCCTTATTATAATAATGACAATGACAAAACAGAAATTAATAAGTATTTACAATAAAAAATCCACTGTACTAAGACGATTTACTATATTTTATTTTTAATAATAACTTTCCCTAATCACTGGCCTACTTAGAATATTGAATATCAGTGACTTTAAAATATTGTTAGTAATCAAAGTGGTCCTGATAAATCATTGACATTTGTCTTTGTTGTGATAATCAGAATTATCATATATAACACTCACAACAAAGGCTGTTAATCACTCGCTCAAATTCACATTTGTCTCTTCTTTCTGGGCACATGGCTTAGTCATATTTCTCTGCCTTCCTTGCAGTTACATGCATCCAGGGGATTGATTTCTAGCCAATGGAATGTTAAGCAGAAGTGATCTTCCATCGCTTCTGAACTGGGCCCATAAAAACACCCCACAAATGCCCCTCTCTGCTCTTTCCACTTGTAGCTTTCAGTATCGGAGATAACAAATAGAATGATCTAGGAAGCTGTATGTTGAAGATGACACAGTCTAAGTCAGCCTGGAAAACTGTGTAGAAGAAGGTTGTCCAGCCACTCTGACACTGTTCCTTTCTCCCTTGGTATTATCACATGAGCAAGAGATATCTTTCTTTTCATTGAGCCACTATATATGTTTTGGTCTATTTAATCCAGTACTTAGCATTAGAATAAAATTAGTGACCTTAAAAACATACTTGGTATTCAAGTATACCCTAATGAATTATTATTATTCTGTCTCCACTAAATAAGAATTATCAAATATAATGCATGCCAACATTTTGTATGAGTGTATGTAAAAATAATAATATAGATAGGTGTTTTTTTTCTTAAAAAGGATTCTTGAAATGGCTTCTTCAATGTAAGTCTGCTCAAAACTCATACTTGTTTATCACACAAAGTGGAGAGTTGGAAATTAACTTAATTTCCACTAAATCATTTCCTTTTTCTGTGACTTGAGGTGAATGTCTCTTGAGGCATCATTGAGACTTGCCTTCTCCCTGACTTTGTCTTCAAGGCTCAACGGATGTAAAATGAGAGTGAGACAAGAGTAGAGACCACTAATGGAATTGCTTTAGTCTATTCCTGGGGGAAGAGACTCCTTCTTCAGTTTCCTAAGCTTCCCTCTGAAAGGTCTTACATCTTCCAGCATTTACCTCTTCTCTAGAATGCAGCTAATGCCCCTGGGTTGGCTCTAGACTTTCACCTTGTCCCTCACCTAAATATAAACACACACACACAAAACACACACACAAAAAACAAACAAACAAAAAATTCACTTGGCCTTTGCCTTTCTTTCCCACTCTTTTTGGGATCTATGACAAACCTGAAAATCTCTTAGATCAATTCCAGTTAATCAATTCACATTCATGTAACCCTGTAGAATATTCCTATTGGAAAGATCATAGGAGACCTTCATGATTAACTTCCTAAGTAAAGCATAAGGAAACAAAACCCCAACATGTTAGCTGCAGAGTCCCAATAAAGGCCCAAGTCTCATTTCTTACACTTTAGTATTCTTTCCAAGTCACCACAAAATTTTTATACATTTCTAGACTTAGAACCAAAATAATGTTTGCTTACTTATTCAACTGAGGTCAGTAGTTAGCCAACCTGAATAAAGAAAATTAAGAGACTATTGAAGACAATTAGATAACATCAAATGAGGGGTGAGTGAGTGTGACCCATTTTAACTCAGAGATTCAAAATATAAATTGAACTCGGTAGCAGTCAAGAACGTTACATTAAATATCAGCATACCAAAAAATAGACCAAATACACAGAAGAAAACCTACATGCTACTTAAAACACTAAATATAGAGACAATTTCATCAAGTTTCTTACTGAGTTATTCCTTCCATACACGGGTCAAGGAAAAAGCCACAAGTGTGAAAAGATGAGATCTGTATTTTATCCCAAAGCTTTTTCTGGCCGGTAGTTCTTGCTTTCAATAACCCCACTACCTGAAACCATAGAAGGAGACAAGAACTTCCTCCCTTGTTTTATTTTTTTTCAAAACTACTCACTAATCTTTTAATTAAAAGTGAATGATGGAGAGATGGCAAGTGAGCAGAAGAAGCTGAAGAACACAGCTTCCTTATGTATGTATTTATACAACTCTAATCAGTCTGCACATCTCTCAGAAAGATCTGTATTAATTACATGGAATCTAATCCATTCTGCTAAAGCCGTTGCAGTCAACAGCTATGACTGGCTCTAGTTCATAATGCTTGTAGACAAACGTTGATAAAATATATAACCTAAAAGAAAAACTTCTAGGAAGCTTTTATATAAACAAGATGCTACATTTTAGAGGACGGTTTTATGCAAATTTGGGCTTCAATGAAAAGAACTCTGATTTTCCTAGAAGTTCCTGAGCAATGCATTCACTTTTCCTCTCAATTCAATTAATTGCCATTAATTTTAATCATAAGGTACTATTTTGGTAATACTACATAGAAATATACAGGCATGTATGACGCCAACAATTGTTTTAAGCCATAGAATTAAAGTGAAAAATAACACATATTCCCCTCGGTATAACAATGACAGAGAAAACATAGTGAGTGCTCACTATGTGCTTCAGCTCTCTGCACTCTGTTTTTCGTATTTTACTGCAGTGATTCTATGTAATTATATATCACAATTTTACTTTCGAGGAAAAAGCCTCTAATTGGTAAATAGCTCACCTACATTTCAATATCTCTTAAGTCTCTGACACTTATAAGCCATGAATTGTACCACTCTTCACATCTTCTCTCTTGATCTCCTCCTGTAGTCAGGTGCCTCCCAGCCCAACTGATATTTCAAGGAATTAGATTTCATTTTACACGTAGTTCTGTCATGCTTATAAGTGCTTGCACTTTTCTAGGTGACCGACTCAAGTCAGTGAGCAAAATGAACAAGGCCTTTGTCCTCACCAAGCTTACCCTCATTTCCTAACATCTAATCTCAATTCCCTCGCTTTGGTCTCCCTCTGTCACACAAATCTGGCAAGACCCCAAGCCTGGTGAAATCTAGTTTGTGCCGGCTTCATACTTCACCCACACATGGTAAAATAATCCACCTCAATGTTTGCCTCACTTTACTATAAATTACTAAGAACATCAAGCAGGCTGTTATCGATCATCATTAATACATTTACCATCTCCCTTAATTATTTTCGCTTCCTTAGATGATTTTCAATCCTTTCCCTACTTCCTACCTCTACCTACTACCATCTATTTCCATCTCACCTAATGACCTAATGACCTTCGTTCCCTTTTTATAAAGAAAATAGTAAAACTCAGAACACTGCAATATAAACCCTCACCTGAAAACTAGTATTGTTTGTATCTGTCACAACACCACTTTCCTTCCTGCCACTATGAAAGACTTTCTCCATGCTTCTAGCCAAGGAGATCCTCCCCTCACTAGATCCCACTTCCACAATTCTAGAATTTGCCCTCATATTCCCAAGCATCACCAGTGTTTTCTCCTTTCATAAATATAATTCCTATAATTACATAGCCATAACAGCTTAAAAAAAAAAAGACCACTGGGAATGGTAAATAAATGGGTAAATATAAAAGGAAAAAAAAAAAGAAGTCTCCTTTGATTCAAGATCCCAGGGTCCCTTTCCATTTTCAGTCCCATCAGTCTTTTATATATACATTAATGTTCCTCAAACCAACTCCTGTTTCTCCTCCACAATTCTCGCCTTAATCTGGTCCTATAAGGCTCTCAATTTCATTTCTTCACCATGAGAGCCCCTGACAAGACCATGATTGATCTCAAGTTCCTAAATTCAGGCCAGTTAGTGGTTTTCATCTTACTTGATCTCTCAGCAGTTTGAATTAGCTAACAGTTTCCCTTTCTTGAAACATGTTTTCCAGTTGATTTCCAAGAAATCATTTTCTTGATTGTTCTCCTACTCTCCAGAGATTTTGCTCAGATTTCTTGCTTGATTTTTCTTAAGTCTCCAGCCTCTGAACTTCAGGGTGCCTGGTACTCAGTCCACTGATGTCTTCTCTGTAAAACACTCACTGCCCTACTGAAATCATCTTATCTGGTATCAGCTCTGAAGATCTCCCAATTTATATTTCCAGGTTGCAATGCCTACTCTAAATATTTGCTTAGATGTCTAAAGGCATCTCAAATTTACCATGTTGACATATGATCTTCTTCACTCCTTCTTCCCCTCAATAAAAGCTTGAAGTGATCTTCTTCTCAGTTAATAGCAAATATTTTCTTCCATATGCTGATGCAAAAAACCGAATGTTCATCCATGATGCTTTTCTCTCACACCACACATCTAATCCCCCCACCAATTTCACCTGTTTCAAAACATCATGTGTAATATCTTCCTAATGGGATAGGAGGATAGAAAGCTCTGCTTTCACTTCTGCTCACATCAATTTTTAACAAAGCAGCAAAAATGACCATTTTGAAATGAAAGTTAGATACTATCTCGCTTTTAATATAAATCTTCTTACTCAGAATGCAAGCCAAGTCTAACCATGGCACTACACGATTTCTATTTTATCTTCTAACCTCATCTACTACTATTGTCCACCTCTAACTCCATTCCAGATACCCTGGAATCTTCTAACACACCAAACTTGATCCAGCCTCAGGACCTCCATCTGCACCATAATCCTCTCCGATAGCTACAGAACTAAGATATTTGTCAAGGTCATTAGCACTTGCTGCTTTGAAAGGTATACCACACATCTAAGTAGTTTAACACAATAAAGTTTACATTGTTTTTGTTTGTTTGTTCACTAATGTCACAGTCCATTGACAGTTGGACCCCTTGTCAGTTCTCTTCAAAGCAGAGAGTTCAGCTACCGTTGAACAATACCACCACCTTAAAGTCCTTTAATTTGAGTCATACAGAAAGCAGGAGAGAACAAATAAAAAATAATTGTGTAATTGTGATAATTTTGAGAATCTTGAACTGAAAATGGTATATACCTCTTATTCCCACATCCCAGTGGCTACCATTCAGTCACATAACTAATCTGACTGAAAGGGAGAAAAGTGTTCAGAAGCACAGACAGTCTAGGTATTTGGGTGATCCTAAAGTCTCTGTTACATCGGTTCTCCTTCTTCAGGAAGATCAATGAAGGTTTCCCTGGCTACCCTACTTGAAAAAGGAACCACCTCCTGAGCCAAATATTGCTAACTGGTCACCAATCTTGATTTTTCATGCCCCCAGACACACAGCTCACCTGTATTCTTTGCTTTTCTTAAAGTTAGGTGAGGTCAGGAGATTGAGTTGAAGGCCTGTTGGCCATATAATTAGAACTTGTCAAACCTTCCAACGTTATTCCACTAAAAAATGTCTATGCACTGCCCTCTACTCCCTTTTCTCAACCACCAACTAAGTACAACTCATTCTAAAGCTCTCAGGATGGCAGAGACACCAGAGAGCAAGAGATTGGTTTTCTGAATGATTATGTGGAAGTCTTACTGCTGATCAGAAATCTCAGTATTGTATTTTATATAAACATTGAAGAAACACCCATTCATGAAACCACTGCTATTTTGTGACTTATCTGTTACAGCAGTTAGCAATGTCCTTCCCACTAGAACTTTCTATTCCTCTGAATATGCTTTACTTATATCATTTATCACCATCTGACGTGCTCTGTTTCCCCCCTGCCTTTTCTGTCATGAGCAAGGTTCAGCAAATGGTAACCCATCAGCCAAATCTATGCTGATTCCTCTTTTTGCATATAAATTTTTACTGGAATGTGGTGATATCATTCATTTCTGTATTGGGTAGTGAGCGGGGGCGACTGTTTTATGCTAGAAGAACAGACTTCAGTAGTTGCAACAGAACTGTGTGGTCTGAAAATACTATTTACTATCTGATCCTTTGTGGAAAAATTTGCCAACTCCTGCACTAGTAAGCAAACGCCAAGAATACAAAAAGTTTGCATCTTTATTCACTGTTATATTCCAGGCATTAGAACAGTGCCTGGAACATGGTGGGTTCAAATTAAATATTTGTTAAATGCATAAATAATTAATTAAATAGATAAATAAATAAATAAATAAATAAATAAATAAATAAATCAGTGTATGGAAAGTCAAAAAATATCTCACAAAAGATAAACATATCCTAATCCCTCAAAACTGTGAATGTGACCTTATTTGGCAAAAAAACAAAGGGAGGTGGAAGGGAAGGAGAAAAGGAGGAAAGAAGTAGGGAAGGAAGGAAGGGAGGAAGGAAAGAAGGAAGGAAAAGAAAAAGAGAGAGACAGAAAGAAAAGTAAAGAAAAGAAAAAGGCAGAAAGTCTTTGCAGATGTGATTAAGTTCAAGATCTTGACAGGGAAGATTATCCTGGTTATTTAAGTGGTTATTTGAATGCAATCACATGTATTCTTACAAACAGGCAGAGGGAAATTTGATCACACAGACAGAAGAAGAGAAGGCAATATGTCCATGAAGGAAGAGATTATAATAATGTTCCAGAAACCAAGAAATGTCAGTAGTCACCAGAAGTTAGAAAAGGTAAGGAAGAGATTCTTCTCTACTTCTGAAGGAATCTCTGTCCTCCAAACTGTAAGTAAATTGTATTGTTTAAGCCATCAAGTGTGTGATAATTTGTTATAGAGGCAATAGGAAACTAATACACATAAAAAAGTGAATTTACAAGATTGTACTCAAAATGAGTACACAAAAACTGCCTCTTACATCACTATTAATTCTACATAAATGCTCTTCAAATGGGGAGAAAAAGTATTTTGGCAATCCTTCCCTAACCATTGTCTGATGTTTTCTTTAACATATTTTAGTAGTTTCCTGAGCTGCATTGTTTTGTGATCATAAATTATTGTCAAATAAACTAAATGAATTGTTCCTGAAAAATGAAAAAATGTGAATGTCTTCAGGGTGAGGACTGAGCATGGAGAAAGATTTTCTTCTTTAATAAAAGAAATCTCAGGGGAGGAAATTCTCCCCTTCTCTTTCAGAGAATGGGCTCATGATCATGTCTCCCTCAATGCCTGCGATTGCTGCAGCCATTTTGGAAACATGGACTTGCACAGGGTTGATGTGTTGTGTACAGCAGAGAGCAGAGATGGAAAGCATGGAGTGCATGGATCATACCATTGAGCTGTTGAATCAACTGTGGAACCACCCTGCATACTTTGTGTTCTCTAATACAATCAATTTCTACTTTTGGTTGTGTATTCAATTATCTAAATCTGAAAATGTCTCAATCTAAGCAGTGATCTTTACAATAGTGCCATTTATGTTGACTGCTTCTGAGTAATTTATCTATTCCATGACAAAATGATATAGTAAAACCCTTAGTTCTATTGAATGATTATCCGGAAGGTGATTAAATCTACTTTAGAATCCAGGGAAATAACATGGAAACTGAGATATTAAATTGTCTATCAGCAGTTTGGGGATTTTTTTTCCCACATAAGGAATCAATTTTTGTTGCCATGATGGTTATTTCAGTTGATGCCTTCATTGAGCACTGGCAGTACTCTAAATGATACACTAAAATGGATAAATGGGCAACAGTTTCTTTGTAAAGAGTAAATATATCCCTGGTTGTCTTGGTCACTTTCATGCTGGGAGCAGAATAAACTGGATTTCCTCTTTTGTAAGATTGCTCCGAAAATGGAAGGCATCTTAAAATTTCAACAAACATTCAATGAAGTAGTGTTCTCATCAAATTTATATTAAATTAACAGTTTTAGAAATAATGGCATCTTTGAATCTATGAAACACATTAGCCCTACCCCAGACCTACTGCCATGTTGGCTCTGTGTCTACTAATCTACCAAATAAAGAACTTGTTTGTAATTTTGCAATGAACAAATATTTAAATATGCAGACAGTTAATATTTCTATTGATTATTTAAGTAAAGCTAAAATTAAGTCTTTTGCACACTGTTCTTACAAGAATGCATGAACTCACATAAGAAACTTAATGATTCAACAGAAGATGATTTATTAATAATTTGACAATTTATCTTAAAAGATACTAATGTCATAGTTTTGTAACACATAATAAAATTTCCAGAGAAACCAGCATTGTTTTCTTCTAGTTGATGTTGTTTCCAGAACTCCCTCTATATAGAAATAATTTAACCTTCGAGTTTAGGTCCCATATGGTTTATTTCATTATGCAATAGAAATACTTTGAAATTCACACTCTAAAACTAGAAATTCAGTCTTAATTCCACAACTGATTACTTAGCCACTCCAATTTCTAGTTTTGCATATGCATGGAGTAATCATAATATGATCTTACCTTAAAGAGTTGGTTTGGGAATCGAGTGATGAAATATGTGTATAGTCTTTGTAATTGTTTAAGTTCTCTAAACATATAAAGTCTTTGTAATTGTTTAAGTTCTCTAAACATATTTTTTGTGTTCTTTAGTTTTTATGACATTTGCAAAAATAATAACAAGAAAATAAATGTGGTGAGAGTTGATGTCTTTTGTATAGTGAGAAATTGAGTAATAAAGCTGTATTTTTGATAAGAGCATAACAATGACCAAACTGGGAAAATAAAAATATTTATAAGTACCCTACAATCTTTATAAAACAGTTTTCCTTTTCTAATAAGAATGAAATAAATTAATAAATGTGAATTTTCAGGCTAAATTTTCAAAATAATTGGAAATGTCCCTGCCCCTTAGGACTTAATATTATAGGGTACAGATATAAATAGATGCTAAGCTGTGAGACAAAAGAAATAAGGACAATGCCTATGAGAATACACAGAACAAATGTCTCATCAGAGATGGAAAATCGAAGTGCAGTTTCCTGAAGTTAGGTTTCCTAGTTCTTCATGCATTGGACAAATTAAAAGCCTTAGTTATATGTAGCTCTTTTTCTAGGATGAGTTGCTGAAATTAGCTGTCAGACCTTGTATTCTCAACTCTTACGTATTAGGTTGAATTTGGTGCTGTGATAAAAACAAATGCCCGGGTATCATGTTATACATATTATACAAAATTTCAAAACACTGAGGGCAAGTTACAACCCATACCTCCTTTGTTTCACCAGCACTACAAATATTTATAAACACTTATATCTTTTCTCAAAATTATGTGTACTTCATTACAATGGATGTGTTTATGTTCCTAAGTAATTAAGCACAAAACATTTTTATTAATCGTATTAAAATACCTAATTCATTTATATATATATATATATATATATATATATATATATATATATATATATATATACTTATTGAGGAAATACTGTATGTCAGGCACTGCCCAAGGAGATAAAGATATGAGGAACAAGATAAATATTTGTCCTCAAAGAGTTGTAAGTCTAGTAAAGCAGTGCTTCTTAAATTTTAATGCTCACTCAGATTATCAGGGCACCTGTTTTGAAATGCAGATTTTAATTCAGTTCATTGGGCTAGGATCTAAAAGTCAATTTTCTAGTAAGGCTCCAGTTGCTACTGGTCCATGAATCCCACTATGAGTAGAAAGGTATTTAATCAGACAAACAAGTAAGTAGACCAGTAGTTATACTCCAGAGCATAGTGGAGACGTAGAGAGAAAACACAACAGAAAAGAGTCAATGAGATTGATGGAAAACAAGATATGTCTTGACAATATCTTCCCATAGAAAAATTTATAATAAATAATAAAGATAGATCACAAGTATGTGTGAAAAAGTAGGAATGTCCACTAAGTATGTTACAATAGCTATAAAAATACATTCTCATTTAAAACCATTTAACAAAATATATTTCTGATGGACTAGAGAATTAACCATAATTAGAAATCTTCAGAAACACAGAAAAAGTATGTGAATACTCAACTAATCTAGAGTTGGAAAATAACTTTTGAATTATTAAAGGACTGAGGAAAACCAGAAAAGGAAAAAAAAAAAAAAAAAACTCAGTAAATTGGTAATAAAATGTAAGCATTTATGTGCCTCTAAAAAGGAATAAAAAGGCAAGTCTCTATTTCTTTCACTCTCTCTTCATGGACACAGTCACATCCTGACTCTGAATTAATTAAAAGGTCATTTATTTATCAATCTCCTTCACTGAGGGTAGATTAACTTAACAAAAGCTTTTTCTTCCTTTGATCCTATACACACACTTAAAATATGCAATGACTGTGCTGCCAGTACTAAAAAGTCTAAAGTATTTAACAAGCACTCAAGACTCTTGAGGAGTGGAATTAATTCCACCTACCTTTCTATTATTATATTCTACTATTTCTTTTATGAACTACTCATGTTAGCACTTGAATAAACCTAGTTTTTCTTCCATTGTGCCTTACCATACTGTTTTCAAGATTTATGGCTCTACCTTCATCGCTGCCTCTTCAAAACCAACAATGCATCTGAGTGTAACACATAGTTAAACTTTTCTGCCATGTTTGGCCAAACTACTACACCAAAATGGTGTTTTAAACTTCATGGAAATTTCCCAGTATGTGATACCTGTGCTAACTACTGATGTAATAACTTTAAGGAACTGAACGGGATGCCTTGGTTTGAAACCATTTATGTGAACTCACTGCTAGTCCAATGTCTCTTATGTATTTTCATTCTGAGACAGGATGAGGTAGAACATAATCTCTCAATTTTTACATGATTAAATATGTCGGTATTGCCATTCTGTACTTGGAGAATAGCTTGCTTGGTTATAATGTTCTTGAGACATACTTTTCCCTTAGAATTTTGTAAATATTGTTCTATTATCTCCTGGCACTCCATTTTTCCATGGAGGTATTTAAGCCCAACCAGATTTATTCCCTTTGTAAATTCTTGGATACCTAATGAATTCTTTCTTTATCCTTGAAATTCAATCACTTTACCAGAATGTCATGAAATCGGTCTTCTAATGAATTTCTTGAAAACAGTATGCTTTTGATCTGTGAGAATTATTTTCAATTTCAGAAATATTTTCTACTCATATAATTATTTTTAATTCCATTTGTTGGATTTACACTTCCATCACACCATTTATCTTTGTTTTGGATTAACATTTCCTAGATACTATGGACTTTAACGTCTTTCTGGTCACTTTGTCTTTTTCCCCTTCGTTTCATTGAGTCAGTTCATGGCTTCTTCTGTTACTAAGTTTTGTTTTCCACACTATCTAATCTGTTTCCTTTTATTTAATTAGTTCTGTAATTGTGTCACCTCGGTCCTCTATTCACTTAATTCCACAGTTTCTTCTTTTATCTTATTCATACTTTTATCTCATATTTAAAGTCTTCTCTCGTTAAAATCACATTCTCTTTAAGTTTTTCTATAGCATGAAACCTTCATGGGAAACTTTTTCTGTCTTTCTCTTTCAGTTATATTTTCTTCTTGAATTAATTATTTTATCTTTTCTCTGTTTTATGCTTGTCTTTATTTTTGCTCTAGTAGTTTTACATACTTTCTATGTTTACTCCACGTTTAATGTGGTTCCTAAGGCATTTTACTTTTTCAGACATACAATGGCCACATTTTTCTTGATACACTTCCCAACTGATCTGAGACTTGTTAAATTTCTTCTTAAGACTTCATCCAAGGAGTGACAGTGGATATTCTAGACACATTCCTATAGCCTAAAAGCCTATAATGTAGGAGAAAAAAATCAACTGGATGTAGTAGTGTCTTGGGTTAATAATTTGATCTCTGAACCATGGTCAGAAGGAAGAAAAAGTCTCGAATATCTACTTATCAATGCTATAACAACTCATCTATAAATGACTTTAATTATTATCTTTTTTTCTAAGACATTTTTCCCTATTAATTTGAGGTCTCTATCACCATTTCCCTCAGGAGATTTTATCAAAAAATATACTTAAAAACATATTAAAAAAACAGAAAACAAACAAATTCCTCATAGCATACCAATGCCTAATAAATGAAGATAGATCAAAAATTCACCAAAAAATCATTTATTATGTACTAGAGAAAACTATAAACAACAGAAAGTCCCCATAAAGTTAATTTTCAAATTACTGATGTCATTACAGCCGGTAATTGTTTATGTCACATTTATGCTCAGTATAGTCTATCAATGCCAGTTTGGTCCATATTTTGTCATATTTGATTTTTGTTCACTGTCACCATTATAAAAATTTAAAAAAGCTGAATAATCTAAAAGTAAATATTTGTTCTTGGATCCATCAGAGAATTGAGGACACAGAACAAACTGCCACTTTGATATCTGAGGACACAGGCAAATACAGAAAATCAACAGACAGAGCTGCTTATTTGGAGTAGAAGCTGCAGGAGCCATAAACTGGTAGGAACCAAACTAAATGAGAATTTTGATGAATCGTTGAAGTTTGAGTAGGAGATAAATGAGAAACTCCTGAGGACCACAATCTTAGGGAGACTGACCAGACTTTCATGGGTTTTTCATCCAGGAACTCCACCATGCTCTCACATTAAAGAGACAAGATTCCTGGGTTGCTGTAGTCAGGGGGAGGAGGAAAATAAACTTTTCAAAAAATGCCCAGAACATTTGCCATAACAAAGGCCTATTCTTCAGGGGAATACCCACAGACATACATTACAGTTCCCCATTTCTATGCCCCTTTAGCCATCCTCTCACCTAAAGGGGACAAATAAGAAACACTAGTAAAGGTCACAGCTCAGGGACACAGCTTCAGATTAAGATGTATCATGATAGAAAGTATCATGATATTATAGAAAGCTTCCCCACTCCTACACCTTGCTTCCACAAAAACAAGGCTCCAGTATGACAGAATTATAGGTAAAAGAGCTGAAAGACACAAACTGTGTCTGAAGAGGGTTTCTTAATGGAGCCCTAAGGCACCATATGAGACAAAATAATGTCAGTAGAGGAATTTGAGTCCCTGGCATCTATAGCTACTGAAAACATATAAAGACTAAACCCAAACAAGATTATCATAATACATCATACTAAATGCCTTTTACCTTAGCTCCTGTTATCAAATACATCATCTGGGTTAAAAAATTTATATATATATAAGTAATAAAAATTCAACCTAAGGAAACAAAGCAAGCATTGAAACCAGACTCATATATTACATAGATTTTGGAATTAGTATACAGACACTCAAAATAACTATAATTCATATGTTAAGAGTTCATGGGAAAAGTAAATGGAGAAAAAGATGGATAATGTAAGCAGAATAATGGAAGCTATAAGACAAAATTTAAAAAGACAAAACTATGTAATAGAAATAAATAATGCTTTTAGTGAACTCAAGACTGAACATGGTGGAGGAAATATCAGTAAGTTCAAAGATGTGTCAATAGAAGCTTTAAAAACTGAAATTCAAATAGAAGAAAAAAGAAAAAAGAACATATGAGAACTATGAGGCAATTTTGAAAGATGTATCATACACATTATTGGAATACAAGAGATAGAAGAAAGAATGGAATAGAATAAATATTTGAAGCAATGATAGACAATTTTCCCAAAAAATTTATGATAGATAACACAAAGAATATGATTCAAGAAGCACAAAGAATATGAAACAGGATAAATACCCCCCAAAAAACATATATATGGAAACATATGCAAACATTGGAATGAGAAGAATTACAGCTGACTTCTCATCAGAGGTCATGTAAGCAAGGAGAGCACAGAGTGAGATATTTTAAAGAAAGAAAAAAACTAAACTTAGAATTCTTTACCTTTTGAAATTATCTTTCGAAAGTAAAGGGGAAATAGGACTTTTTCAGACAAATGAAAATCAAGGAAAGCCATCACCGGCAGAAATGTCTTTGCAAGAAAGTTTTTCTGTTTTGTTTTGTTTTGTTTTAAGTTCTTCAGGGAGATGGGAAATTGTTAATTCACTCTGCCAGACAGAATATCAGTCCTCTAACTCTAAAGAAGTCTACATTTTAATTCTCTGCTCTGATATAAAGAGAGGCCAGAATTCTGAGAATGGAAAAGAAAGCTGTCTATAAAGAAGACTTGGAAGCAAAAATAGACATCAAAGCATAATAACAAATTACATTGAGTTTCATCATCTACTGGGGGTGCCAAAAAAAATGTATGCAAGTGGACACTTTGGTCAACGTTGCTCAAGCAGTAGTTCACCATAATCAGAAGTGTCTGGATGCTGATGGGAACCACTTTGAGCACCTCTTGTAATTGAAGAAGTCAAATGTGATTTGCGTTCATCTTTTGTTATTGTTGTATATTAAGTATTACAATTTCAATAGTTTTTTATTCCTTTCTTAAAATGTATATACATTTTTTTGGTACCCTCTGTACTAGCTAATTGGAGAAGAGACAAGAAGACAAAACATTGTCCTTAATTCCTTGCAAACAGAAGCAGTACTTAGAGAGTTATTTATCTGTATGTGTATGCTTGTTTCTCTTTAATTATTTACATTTATATACATCAAAATTTAGTTTATCTACAATGTGTAGGAAATAGGTGTTTTGTGTCAAGTATATATTCTAATAAATTCAATGTTTCACACATTCTGTGAGATGTTAAAAAAAATACTTAGGAATCCCATGAAATTACTGGCATAACCACTCTGGTTTCCTCAACTTACCTCTATATTCACTATTGCCAGTCTGTACCTAAATTTTTCTCTAACTCAATCTTATTCACACACCCCGTAAAGTTTGATGACTTATTCCATAATGATGGAATATTTTTGTCTTATCTCTGGCTTTTTTTTTTGTTAAATTGAGTTTTATTCTGTTTTCCTGTTTAAGCTCTCCTTGCAACTGGCTTTACGCTGAGCTCACCAAACTCAGTGTGTTCACCTTTCCCTGAGCTGACAGTAGGATCTCCTCTTATTGGATTATTTTAGAGACTTCGTATGTGAATGATGCACATTCAACCCTAAAATTATGCCAAACCAAAGTAAGTCTGATTTAGATGATCATCCATAGTAACTCAGAATATTTGTAGTGAAAATTGTTTTTTCAAGCTATTTATTGACTTCGAAGTTAGGCTGACTCATTATGTAATGACTTACACCAAGAGTGACATTTTGCAATAAATCTCTGCCATACAAATATTCACTTTTTGTGTATCTTTCAGAGAAAGAAGAATAAGGAAACCAAGAGGAATTTAGTTTTTGAGCATTATCATTGCCTAAATTTTTGATAAATGTGAATGTACTATGGTACATTCCCATTTATTTACCCTCACATAAACTAGACACTGGCAAATTTCAATAGCAATTTTTATTTCTGCAACTCCAAATTAATTATTTTCTTTTTTTTCATATGCGACTAGGGAACAATTAAAAAAAAATAAAACTAAAATAGCGAACTTTCTAAAAAATGTCTTGTTCTTTCTCTAGGCTTGGATATCAAAGTACCAGTCAAGGAAAATATATAATTTCTTTGAGGAGTTCATATTTCTTTTGAAACATCATTTCTGTTGCCGTAGTTACCAAATGTTCTCTCTCCCACCCCACCCCCAAAATAATATCACCATCAAGATACACATGGCTTATAAAAGCCAATGTTTTATGGTGGAAATTTATAAGGACATGGGTTCTGCTTCCAATGAGTTTAAAAACCCTGAAATTAAATGATTTTATTAATGAATACATCTGAGTTGAACGTAAATGCTTTTCTGAGTAAGAGAGTAGGAGAAAAGGGGGGAGGAGAGAAATTGAAAAGGGTAATACAGTGTCAACATTATCAAGGTGAAAGTGATCTAATTAGAATCTGGATATAGTTGATCTCCACCCCACAGTATATAAACACTCCTATGTGGGTTGCCATGTCTCTAAGTCTGATACCTTCAGCTGGATAAGCCACCAAAAATTAAAACATATATACACACATGCACATGCACACCTTGGAATAAGAAAAATATAAACCAGCTTATTTGCATTATTGGTCTTGCCAAAAATAAACTGTAGAGACAAAATTTTAAATAAAGCAGCGACTATGAAAATAAACAATGAGATCCTTGTGGACAGAATTACGTAGTTGGTGTGCGCATATTTAAAATCAAGCTCTGAGTGGAAATAAAATCATTTTTCTCTGTCTTTGTTTACTCCTACATTTTAAGAAGTGGTCACAAAAAATCTTATTAATAGGAATCTAAGGTGCAAATGTATACCTTTGGGAAGTAAAAGATTGGTAAGAAATACATGATCAATGTTGTTATTGCAAACAATTCTATGAAAAACTCCAGTTATATCAATGAATTATAAAAACTATCAAATGTGTTTATGATTTGGAAAGTGTCTTGAAAACTAAGAAAGTTGGAAAACTTAAAAAATAATTTGCATATCTCAATATTACCCCATATTGCTAAATATTTACTTCAGTTTCCTATTTTATACTTAAAAATTTCTTATTCTACCCTACAAGATATGTCACAAATTGCAAAGTTTTCATATTAAAGGCTTTATAATATGAAGCCTTTAAATTAATTTTACATTAAACTAAATTTATATTTTGTGCACTATTTAAATATAAGAATGTTATTTCAAGGTTATCGTTAACATTTAGTTTTCTAGAGCAGTTGTCTCAATATTATCTTTTCAATTATTTTAAATATAGAGAAATGAAATTATTTTTCACATGAAGATTATTTTTTTCATAAAAAACTATTGTTTTTTAAAAATAGAACTACATTGTCAGAGTGTTATGGAATTTGACAAAAACTAGATCACGTAACTTGACTCAGGATTTATTGATGTAAGCAAAGACTGTATAAAGAGAAAAATCTTTATGATTTTATTTTTCAAAAAAGTTTTATATATATATATAATTTTATATTATATAACATGTATTATATATATAATAACAAGTGTGTGTGTGTGATGTACTACAGAGAGGTTTTCATGTCTAGTATGGTTCTTAGTAATAAAGGCCATGAATTCTATTTTATAAATTTACTCTTGATTCAAAACTGGTTTTATGGGGTGGTGTGTGGGATGTTTTATTTTGTTTTCTGCAAACTTTGTTGGCCTTCCTTATACTTATTTTGGTTTATTATTGTTTGTATTTTGAATTATATGTTGGGAAGATCCTTCATCTTACCAGTCAGACCTGAGTCTGGATTCCATCTTCTTTCACCTCCTTGAGAAATTTTATTAGTCAATTTCCCCTTTCTCCAACCCTCTTATTCTCCCTTCCCACTAATGCAGGCTTATCCAATTCTAAATGACCAAGGAATTCTCTTGAAATTCTTTTTGCTTATATACCCAGTTTTCTTTGCAAACTCTCCTTTTTCACTTACTAATTTCTGAAATGTTCCTGTGCCTAAAGCCAGATGCTATTTTCAATCTAATGTAATCTTTCTGAGCAACGTGACCTTTTTCCAGTGGCTTCAGTTCTCGCTTATCAGTTGTTAACTCCCAAGTTTATAACTGTCTTCTGAGATCCAGATATATATATATATATATATATATATATATATATATATATATATATATATACAATGACCTAATGGATTAAGGCCTCCAATCCTGTTCACCCTTAAACTGGTAGAGTCTCCTTTACCATGTGAGTTAATATTTCTCTCACTCCTCAAGCAAAAACAATGAGTTCTGTGTCAAATCTCCTTCATTTTCTATAACCTTTGATCTGCATGGTTCTTTTCAATCCACTCCATCTCTTTGTCACACTGCCTGATCTTAAACCCTAACCCATTGTTGTAACCAATTAACTTTAAACCCCTACATACAATTTATACACTGAATATCTTTATTAAACATGCATCTAATCCTGTGACTCATCTAATTTTAAATTCTTCAAAAATGTACTATTGCATATACCAAAAAAAAAAAAAAAAATACAAATTGCTCAAAATGGTTTAGATGAACCTTTATAATGTTCACCGTGTCTGATGAAAACATTTTACTCTCTTAATAATACATATACTACTCACCCACCATCAATTCCTATTTCAGGCATAACAAACCTCCTGTGATGTATCAAAAGAACCATGCTTGTTTCTCCTTCTCAAGCAAAGCCTGTACCATTCCTGTGGCCTGGAAGATCCTTCTTCCTCTTCCTGAGGAACTCCTATCCATCCTTTAAGATTGAATTCACTATTGACCTCATCTGTGAACTATCCTTACCTCTCCTTTTCTATATTATAAATCCCTTCTATGGGTTTCCTAAGTCTATTATAACATTTTATATCATATTTTAATTTTGAAGATGATGCTAAATTAAAACTATTGGTTAGATTTATTGAGCGTGTGCAATATGCCAAGAATTCTTTGAGATCGTAGGTATATAATACTTTATTGAATGGTCACAATCACTGCTTTTCAGGTATTCTTTTCACTGTACTGACCAAAAAACAGATACTCACAGATGTTAAGTATTATACCAAATTTATTCAATTAGCACATAGCCAAGCTGGTATTTCATCCAAAAGCTTCCTGACTCCAAATCATTTGATTTTGTTTCTATTATATGACTTTTTCTTTCCAGTTGTTTGAATTCTTGGCCTTCCCCACCAGGGTAAAATTGCATGTTTACTGCTCGAAGGAGACTATAGAATCTTTCTCTTGAACCCACTTACATTAATTTTTCAGATTCCTGAAATAACACATTGTAGTGGATGAGGCAGCACTTTTCATTCTGTATGTCTTTGACATAAAACTACATGCATGCATCAGGTGAAATAAATTATATTGACCTGAGTCTTTAATGCCTGGTGTTTAGAATTTTCCTGAACCACCTTAAATATCGAAACTTACAAAATTGGATATGACTGATGTGAAAAATGTCAAGATTTTCTACTTTGTGGTCTCTGCATGACATCTAGTGGTTGAATTTGGAAATTCTGAGGAAATTATGGTTAGTGCCAAGAAGAAAAATAAAAATCTACCTTGGTCTGAAATCCTTATTCCTAACATCAAAGGAAGAGTGATACAGAGATCTTTTACTTCTAAAGTTAGTAAAAAGGCTTTTCTTAATTATTCCTGTTTTTTTATTCTGCATATCAAGGAAAAGGAATCTACTTCTGTGTTCAGCAATATTGGGGTTTGTGAAACCTTATTTGACTGTATGTAATCAGGGCCTCCATTTGATAGATATGACTTAGATAACCATTAAATTAAAAATGAATAAACCATTTTAATGTTATTTAATGTTATGCTCTGTGTGACAATAAACACTGTATATACACAAACATTAAATGTAAAGCAACAGCATTAAAATCTATGACTGTTATTCAAAACTATATTTTAAAAATCTCTGTATATACACTGGTTTTGTTGCTTCTGAAAATTCAGTACTACTAAGCTTTGAATCATAGGGATGACATTAGGTTCAGGTCCTTGATGACACAAGATATGAGATTTGCCGAGTAGAAGCTCCACTTAGTTAAATGACAGTGGACAATGGAATATGATGTATTTCTAATAAACGACACAGTCAGTGACTCAAGGATGCAGCAAAGGACTTGGTGTCCAAGAGATCAGAAAAGGGATCACAGAGGAAGATTAGTTTGTAGGTAGGTGGGAAGCGTATGATATTGCTAAGAGAAGGAGCAGCTGAGTGAGGGTCCATGTTACTGCTTTCCTGCAGTAAGAACTTGGGCAGGCTACCTAACAATGGTACATTTTAGTTTTTTCATCTGTACAACAGAATAAAAGCATCTATTTCATGTAGTTAAAATTAGCAGAGTGCCTGTTGTGTGGTGAATTATGAGTCATTTGTATTATATTATATATAAATAAAAAGGAAAAGTGTTCAAGTCAAATGTTGTTTCCTGAGGATACACAAAGGGAAATGGACCAAGCGAAAATAAATAGTAATAAATAAATATTATATTCCTGACACCAAGACCTCTCCAAGAGAATTTGAAGAGTGATTAAAAATGTTTTATCGCGATCTATTTAAAATATACACGCTATGGGTTCTTAGGATGTATGTGATATAGATGGATGAGAAGTCTTTGAAACCCAGCAATTACTAACAAATATCGTCTTTTCATTTTCTATTGCTCCAGGGTACTTTTTTAGCCACAATATAAAACAAATTAAACAGTTACACCTCCTGAATTATTGGCTTTCATAAAAATCAGTACCTAGGCCATGGCTTGAATCATGCTAACTTTCTCTATTCATTTTAAATGAGAGAGGGTCAGCCCATAAGTGTTTAGGTTTCAGACTCTATTGTTGAAGATTATTGTATCAGCGAACCCTGGAATTAACCTCCTGGATGAAGAGTAAGAAAAAAACCACTCCACATAGGCTCAAAGGAGACTTTTGTTGAAGAGGTGGGTTTTCCTGTGGTCTTTGAAGTGGAAGAGGCCCAGTGCTTGCTAAGTCCAGGGGCCTTGCGATGAATGACCTGTAAGAGAGTTTGCTGACTGATCTGGAATCCCACAGTGCTTGTTTTGTCCCTTGCTGTGAGAAGGTTGGTGATAATTAAACTCCCTTTCCAGCATGGTCTTTGTTGCTCACCCAGGTATTCCATTTAAGAAAAGCCAAGCCTTACTGGCATTTTTTTGCTACCGCCGAAACCCACAAGCTCTTACCTTCCTGCATGTTTATTTTCTCCAAATGTGTGTATTGGTAGCAAAAGAAATTATTTCTTGAGAAGTTATTTTATTTCCTGAGAAGTGACTTGGTGTGTGTGTGTGTGTGTGTGTGTGTGTGTGTGTGTAATGTCATCTTTGCCTCTTTGGTATTTATCTGTATGAGATAGCTGACCAATTTAAGTGCTGAGCTTATGCAAGGCTGGCATCTCCACCATTGATATTTAACAGACCTGAACTAAACAAAGAATATTCAATTTGAGTCATTTTAAATATTTGGTCACTTTTTAACACCATGTAAACTTTCTGGTTAAATCTTATTTCAAATAGTGAAAGAGTTATAGCCTGAATATAGTGCCTGGCCTAAGACAGTTTCTCAATAAATATTTTTAATTGATAATTCTAAAAGGGAGGAGGTATTTGCTTTTAGGGGACTAACAAACTCAAAAGGAATGTGCAATATAATTTCAAATCTGAACCAAATAATAATACTAAAATGTTAAAACTCTGCACTGCTTGTCTTTTTACCTACTTCATCCTGTTAATTTCTGCTATCTTTCTTTTCTCTCTTACATAACTATGACTAGATGTGTGAATATCCAATACCTGTCACATTCTAGAGATACAATGAGCAGTTTGAGCTTCTTGACTGAAAACAAGCTATAACACACTAGTAGGATTAAATATTTCAGATATACTCAGCACACTTATTAAACATATTCTTAACTTGATAGCATATAAAAGGCCTTTTCATTGGCAGTTTCTTTTTGTATCTGTTTTCTTTTCTATTGTATATACAATGAAATTTTAATTTTAGAATATACCATATAAAACAAAAAAATTTAAATCCCTAACATTTTCAATAACATTTACTTTTTGAACATACCAAAAGTAGAGTTTCATAGAAACGTCCCATATTTTATTAAATATCCATCTCTTAATGTTTTTGACTTATGGAATAATCTGATTACAGCATACCTGGACTGAACTAGCATTTATATTTGGCATATTTGGCATAGATCAATTGATTGATAAAGCCATTAAAAAAAAATGAGGGAAAAAAGAAATTGGCACTCTTCAGTGTTTGTAAGTGCCAAAACACATGTATTTTGTACTATGAGAAGAGGGTTCATGTGAATTTGAATACCTGAAGATAAAGGTATTATTTCTATGAGATACAAATAAAACATCCTGGATTCATTACTATATAGAAGAAATCAATTTTATTATTTTTCGCTCTGTCCTAAATAAAATTGTATTAAATAATATCTCCAGCAATACATACCACTTATATGGTCAGTGATTAATACATATGATTTGACATAAAGGTCCAACCCATCCAGTAACTATAGTCCAGTCCAGTGTGGAAACCTGAATTCCACACAAGTACCTATTTAAAATTTCTTCATCCCCAAACTCAGACTTGTAAGCCTAGGAGCCTATAGTGGGAGGAAGGAGTCCAGTAGCTTCCTCTCTCTCCCCTTTCCTTCCCTTCCCCTCTGCTGCTCAGGCTGCTCATAGAGCCCAGATCACGTGATAATGAAATAATGAACACATGCTTATGCGTGAGGTGCAATTGCATCGTGGTGTTGGTGCGCTCTGGACTTGGTGAGCATTGAAAGTAGACTTGTCCTTCAGTGGGATATTCCTAAAGGTTCTTCAGAGATTCTTTCTGGGGTCTTCCAGCTACGGTTCTTTGAAGCAGGCCTTTAGATTTCAGAGCCTCTCTCTCTTGTCTTACATTTCCCCTCTGGGTGGTCATTCTGATCAAGATCCTTTGTACAATAACACAAGTCAAGCATGTTTTTAGATCTAATGCTTGGGAATCCATTCCTTTGCTGTGCCACTTTTAAAAAATATAGCTCACTTTGTTCAGTGTGTGATAACATTTGTGATGTCTCCTGAAATCCAAAAGTCAAATCAAATTCTCAGAGGTTTTTGCATTTTTTCCCCTGAAAGTCCCCTTGTCAGTTGTCTAAGATAAAGAAAAAAATGTCCTCTTCTGTTCCCCCATGGATGGTGATGGATGAGTGAAGTACCAGGTCCTCAACATAAACACACTCTCTATTGCTCTCTTCCATCCTTTGTTTTCTATAACGGGCAATGCACTAAGGTGCAGAATAGATTTTGGGCATTCCTCCATAAGTCTTGAATGAATGGTCTAGCAATTGCTTTTAGAATGGTGACAGTGAAGGAATGTGTGAGTTTGGGGGAAAGTTTTACAATCATTGTTTTGTTCTTTAAAAAGGGAGTATAGATATTATATAAAATATGTTTCTGGAACATATTTTGGAAGCTATAAAGTGATCTACATTTATTATCATTATCTATAGACATAAATCCTGTGGGTATTAACTCCTGCAATCTTCTTGTGATGAGCACACATGGGCCCAGGAATTTTATGCATTCTCCTCACCTTCCTGGTTTCTGTAGATAATCATTCTTCATGCAATGAGGTGGAATTACCCATGATTTAAGATCTTTCCAAAGTGATCCCTGATAATGACACTTGCATTCCTTTAGCTTGGGAAGTTCAAAGCAACAGGGATACAGGCCCGTATACAATTCTTGCATATGTGGAAGGAGAAATTCCACAGGCCAGTAACACATCTTTGCTGGTTGAATTATGGGGAGGAGGTGAGTAAAAGGAAAGGATACTGTCTCAGTATTCAATAGTGGAAAAATATAGTAAATTGCATAAAACAGTGCTAGAGGGTTCTGAGCTTCTTGTATGCAATACCACTGAAGCAACAGAAGAAGGGAATACATTTTCTTTGTATGGAAAAATATCTTTATCCTGAGACTAGTAAAATTTGTATAGTTTTCAAAGGCAAAATCCTATATCCTCAAATGCTTTATAGTTAATATCCAATACTGTTAAAATTTTAAATAAAATTGAAAAGTTTAAATAAAAGTGGAAAATAAAGTCAATTAAAATATTATGCTTACTGTGCAAGCACAATATTTTGAAATTAAAATCTATAATTCTCCCTCCTAAAAAGTTGCTGTACAATGAATTCTTTTTTCCCCGCAAATCTGTGTCACTCAGTAACTGGCTTATGTATGAGACATTAAACACAATGATAAGGAAAGACTAATTGTTCTACATCTGATTTTCTTTGAAAATTAGGATACCTTTCAACACAAGCTATTGTCAAATTGACTCGTATATTGGGGATTTCAAAGTATAACCAATACTTTAATGTGAACTACTTTTACATATCACTCATTGGTACTTATTCAATCACTGCATTTTCTTTTCTCAAATGAAACCATGTCATATGGATTAATTTGAATTGCAGCTCATATGCAATTTTCAAAAACAGTTTATTACTACAAAACCAATTATTGTATCTGCCTCACATATATAACCAAATATTGAAAGATGAATGTGGAAGGAGAACTGACTCTGGGTGGTGAACACACAATGGGATTTATAGATGATGTAATACAGAATTGTACACCTGAAATCTATGTAATTTTACTAACAATTGTCACCCCAATAAATTAAAAAAAAAAGAATGAAGAATTTATCAGGTAGAGAATAAGATGGGAATGGGTGGATTCTTTTTTAATAAAAAATTAATATTCAAACAATACCAATGCATATAATGTTTCACCTGTACCTTTGACCCCCATGCTCATCCTTGCAATAAACAATGTTATTAGTATGATGTGGACCTTTCTATGCTTGTTTGTGTATATAAAAATAAAGATAAGTACATACTCGTAAAAAAAAATAAAAGATGAATGCAAAATTACTTATGATGTTTTAATAGACTCTGAATTTCCATCAATATTAATGCTAAAAAATATTCAAAATACTGATTCCCAGTACAATGCAGAATATTACATATTGTTTTATTTTGCTTTGCATTAATATCACTGAATCCTTGAAAGAATGGCAAATTAGCAGTAGTTGAGAATTTAGTACTTCAGATATTTAGCATTGGAAACAGTAGTATAATATTAAACAATGTAAAACATGTTATTATTTTATTATTTTTAGATCCTTACACATTTTAATACACTAAGTGTATGTATAACTCAGAAAAAGAGTTAAGGAAGGAAAATTTGTATGGGTAGGGGAAAATGAAATGAGCAAGAGTTGATGTGGTCCCCTAGGGCCAGGAAGAGCAAGAAGCCATTACTATGCGTGGGTCTAAGGGAAAAGGGCGGAGTAGTCATTACTGGCATCCATAGAAAATATCCTCAGGTCACAGCTGCCTGACGTGAACTATTAGAATAGCCTTGCATCTTTCTGACATTCAGTAAAACTTCAATGTTTTTATTCATAAAGGCTACTTTAGGATTTGTATTATGGATTTCATTAATGTATTTCTACATTTTATTTCCAAATAAATTATTGTTAATTTATAAGAAAGTTTCATAAAATTTTAACTGTATGGTCAATTGCTGTGTTGATTCCTCTTACTGTTCTAAGGGTTTCTCAGTTTATTTTATTTAATTTTCTTGAATTTGTAAAATTTATTAAAACATTAAGATTTTTGTATCAGTGGCTGTTTAAATTTTAGGACAGAAGAATCTCCCAGAGGACCTGTTAAATTACAGGTTGTTTGGCTGATACAATAGGTCTCTGGTAGATCCCAAGAAGTTGAATTTCTAATAAGTTTCCAGAACAGGTAGGTTGATTCTTCTGTTCTGGACACCACAGTTAGAAAATCACTGTTTTATGTAAGTATTTAATCTTCAAGTAATGAGTCTTTTATCATGAGAAGTAGCTAAAATCACAATATATTATTGAAAAGTAAATTTCTCTGTAAACTAAGAATAGAGGGGAACTTCCTTAACTTGGTAATTCATATCTACCAAAAATGTACAGCTGATATCATACTTAATTGTGAGAAACTAGAAGCTTCTCTACTAAGATTAGAATAAGGCAAAGATGTCCTTCTCATCACTCTTTTTCAACATCATACTGAAAGCCCTGGCTACAGCAATGATACAAGAATATGAAATAAATGATATACTGGTTGGGAAGGAATACTGGTTGAGAAATAAAACTGTCCTTGTTCTTGGATAACATCATTATTTATGTAGAAAATCTGAAAGAATTGACAACAACAAAAACGTCACGAAACTATTAAGTGATTATAGCAAGATTGCAGGATACAAAGTTAATATACTGACGGCATTTGCATTACTAGACACCAGCAATAAACAAGTGAAATTTGAAATTAAATTTACAATACCACTTATATTAGCACCTCCCCAAAATGAAATACATAAGTATAAATTTCAAAAAAGAATATGTACAAAGTCTGTAAGAAGAAAACTACAAAATTACTTTTAATCTAGGAAAATCAAGTACATTTAATCACTGGTACTTTAATTTACCACATTAACAAATTAAAGTAACAAAATCCTACAAAACTCTGATGAACAAAATCAAAACACTAAGTAAAATGAAGAGATATTCCATGTTCATGGATAAGAAGAGCAATGTTTTCAAGATGTCAGTTCTTCCCAACTTGACTTATACATTCAATGCCATCCCAAACAAAATCCCACAAAGCAACCCTGTGGATATTAACAAACCAATGATAAAGGTTATTTGGTGAGGCAAAAGACATAGAATATCCAATGCAATAATGAAGGAAAAAAGCAAAGTTGGAAGACTAACTAACATGAATCTTTCTATAAAGCTAAAGTAATCAAGAGAGTGTGGTTTAGGCAAAAGAATACACAAATAAATCAATTGAATCTAATGATATCCCAGAAATAGACCCACATAAATAGAGTCAACTGATTTTGACAGAGAAGCAAAGGCAATGTAATGGAGCAAAGATAGATAATCTTGTCAACAAAGAGTATTGAAATAACTGAATATCTATATGAAAAAAAAAAAAGAATCTAGACACAGACCTTACAACCTTCACTAAATAAATAAATAACTCAAAATGCAACACAGACTTATATGTAAAATGTAAAAGTATAAAACTTGTAGAAGATCACATAGGAGAAAACCTAGATGACCTTGGATTTAGCAATGATCTTTTAGATACAACAGCAAAGGTGTAAGCCATGAAAGAAAGAATTGTTCAGCTGAGCTTTATCAAAATTAAACACTTCTGCTTTACAAAAGACATTGTCAAAAGAATGAAAAGACAAATCACAGACTGGGAGAAACATATTTTCAAAATATACATCTGATAAAGGACTATTATCCAAAACACACTCTTAAAATTCAACAATAAGAAAACAAACAAGTTGACTTGAAAAAGTTCCAAATACCATAAAAGACACTCCAACAAAAAAGGTACTATGTACATGGCAAGTAAGCATATGAAACAATGCTCCACATTATATGTCTTTAGAGAAAAGCAAATTAAAATAACAATGAGATACTGCCACACACCTATTAGAATTGCTAAAATACAGAACACCAACAACATCAAATGCTCATGAGAAAGGGAAACAACAGAAACTTACTCATTGCAGGTGTGAATGCAAAATAGTACAGACAGTTTGGAAGGGCATTTAGCAGTTTCAAAAGTAAACATACTCTTACCATATAAAGAGTAATAGTGCTCCTTGGAATTTACTCAAAGGAGTTGAAAATTTATATTCACACAAAACCTGCCGTGACGTTTATAGCAGCTTTATTCACAATTCCAAAACTTGGAAGTAAGCAAGATGTCATTCAGTAGATAAACTCTGGTACATCCAAACAATGGGATATTATTCAACACTAAAAAGACACGAGCTATCAAGCCGTAAAAAGCCAGGAAACTTAATTATATGTTACTAAGTAAGATAAGCCAATCTTAAAAGTCTACAACTTGTATGATTCCAAATATATGACATTCAGAAAAAGGCAAAACTATGGAGATGCTAAAAAGATCAGTAGTTACAAGGAGTTAGAGGGTAGAGAGGATTGAAAAGGCAGAACACAGATGATGATGATTTTTAAGGCATAAAAATACTCTGTGTGATATCGTAATGGTGAGTACCCATCTTTACACATTTGTCCACACCCATAGAATGTAAATCACCAATATTAAACCCTAACTTAAATTACGGACTTTGGGTGATAATGTTGTGTCAGTGTACAACGTTGTGTACATGACAATTTTGACTATTCATCAATTGTAACAAATGTACTACTTATGTGGGGATGTAAATAATGAGGGAGGTTATGCCTGTGTGGGGTAGGGATATAAGGGAAATCTCTGTACCTTCCTCTGTTTTGCTGTGAACCTAAAACTTCTCTAAAAAATATTATCTTTAAAATAAAAAATTAAGTGAATGGTCATGATAGCAGTATTCATGTTTTATTATTCACTATAATAGATAATTTTCTACTGTTCTTACATTTTATTATTATGCATGTTTGCAGTAAGATTCCACTGGTTTTAATTAATCTTCCTTCTCTCTTTAGCGTACTAAAATGTTTGCTTTTGTCTTTATTAAACATAATTTTTGTAGTGGGTTTGTACTAGTGGCTTATATTGAGTTAAAATGTCTTATTTTTTAATTTAGTAAAAGGTTTGTTTCATTAAAAATGCATTTATAGGTAAAGATATTTGTTCTGATGTTCACTGCAGCTTTATTTATGGCCAAGACATGGAACCAACCAAAGTGTCCTTCAATAGATGACTGGATAAAGACGATGTTGTATATATACACAAAGGAATACTTTTCTGCCATAAGATGAAATAGTACCATTTGCGACAACATGGATGGATCTTGAGATTATTATGCTAACTAAGCAAAATAAATGAGTCTCACACAAAAAAGTCGAGAACCATATGACTTCATTGATATGTGAGATATAAAACTGAAAGCAACAAAGGAACAAAACAAACAAAGAAAGAAACGAATATTCATAGACACAAACAATAGTTTAGTGATTACCAGAGGGTAAAGGCAGAGGGAAGTGGCAGATGAGGGTAAATGGGGTCAAATATATGGTGATGGAAGGAGAACTGACTGGATGGTGAACACACAATGTGATAATATAGATGATGTATTATAGAATTGTACACTTGAAACTTACGCAATTTTACTAACCATTGTGACCTCAATAAATTTTAGTTAAAAAAAAGAATAGATACAAAATTTTATCAAATTATTTCAGAGTTAATAAGATAATTACATTTATAGATATAATGTTGAGCCATCTTTGTATTAATGGAAGCAATCTGAAGCAGCCTAACATTCTTAATATTATTCTGGTATCTGATTTATGTGAGATTCTGTGCAATCCAAAAATGTGAAGCATTTTAAATGTTACCTTACTTTAAGTTAACAAGTTAGACATATGCTACAGTTTTATATACATATGATTTCAAGACATCCAGTTTGAAGAAAATATTATCTCACAGAGCAGCTGGTGTTTGTTCCCAGTGCCATCACAGGGAAATGTGGTGAAAGCCAGATGTCACCTGTTCATGCCAAGGGGTTTATACCACATGAGAAGGATCCCCAACATAATGAAAATTTGTATTTATATGGAGATATTGTGTGATCAGCCAAGAGAGAGGAAAGAAGGAAGGAAGGAAGGAAGGAAGGAAGGAAGGAAGGAAGGAAGGAAGGAAGGAAGGAAGGAAGGAAGGAAAGGAGGGAGGGAGGGAGGGAGGAAGGAAGGAAGGGAGGGAGGAAGAAAGGAATAAACAATCTTTGATCTAGAATGTAAACAAATTCTCTCTAAGAGAGGAGAAGTGTACTACTTTACCACCCTGAAATAAAACAAACACTGTCTCTGTATTTCTCTAGAATTATCTACTTTAACTCCCAAGGCTTTTTGCCATTCAATTATCCTTTAATTTATCCTTCAGTTATCGCCAGTACTCTTTGTTGAGAAAGCTCAGACCATGGAGAAACATAAAATATTCAAGAATTATCTCCTAATAGTCCACTGATTCTTAGGCTGTTGAATCACCATGGTTTTTTAGTGAAGATGATGAAAGGTACAAATGTTTACACCAACTGTTTTTTATACAATTCCAGGAGGTTCTTGAAATTCTGAAACTCACCCATAGGTTCTGGTTTTAGAATGCCTACATTTTCCACAGTAGAGATCAAAAGCATCAATGTGTTGCCTACATTGTACTGAAGACAGAGATCTAAAATCCTATATTCCTTCTGTTTTCCAAAGGATTTGCTGTTTCCCCCTAGTCTAGTGAATTATGTACTGATTCAGATTACCTGGTTTGGCAACCATGGCCTTCAACACCATGGCTCAATTCAACTTTCCAATATAATTTCCCAGTAGAGCTGCTTTTCTAGCCATCCTAGTTCACCTTATTCTCTACTTACCTGCTTGTATTCAACTTTTTTTTATTTGCCACTTGTCACTGTTAAAATTCTTCCTAATTCACATGCTAACTCACATGAAACCATCTCTAATGGCTGTAATTAAAATAATGTCATAATTTTTTGACATAAATATTGAAATGTTTGCATTCCTTCAATAAAATTTAATATACTGTCCTGAATTACAGTTCCTTTCATGCTTCTCCCCTCTTGTAAATTGAAATCCTCTTGAAGAAATGAGTCTTCTTCTACATGTAGTCATATCTTTTGAAGAGTTTAGAATGGTAACTTGGCCACAGTTAATGATTAATAAAAGTTCCTAAGGTATTATAAAAATTAGTGACACTATACCAATGGCATGAAACTCATTTTATCTCAAGATCTACCTTTAAAAAAAAAATCAGAATCATATCATGAGATATTGTAGAGGATGAGAACAAACATGAATGCTAGTGTTTCTACAGTTTATTTATGGTTTGGGGGCAATGGGAACTATACTGATACAATAAGCAGTGTTGGTGTAGAAAGACTACCCATTTCCATTTAAAGGCAATCTGCACCATGGTTAGTATGTTTCTATACAAATGCTGAGCTTGGGAGCTTTGGGAAACATTAGTGTCATTGTTTGTTACATGATGCTACCTGAAACTTTTCCCATAGGTAACCATCTAGTGGCCAAGCAGTGAATGCTACAGTGAATAGAGAACCTTGTGGATTCTCTAAGTACTGCAATCCATGAATTTGCTTTACTTAGAAATTCTAATATTTCCAATAAGTAAACCACATGTTTTGGATTTAAATAAATGCAACTTCAGTTTTACTATTTGCTTTTGTTTCCCCTCTACCAGTTTATTGTATTTTTCTTTTTTACAATGTCGTCTTCTACCCATTCTACTTTTTGTATTTTATCTCCCTTTTTTTTAAATCTTCTACATCATTATGTCTTTATTGGAGTTTTATATCAAACCTCATTCCTTTCTATCCTAGCTCTAGATGTTTTTTCTAATTTTCCTTTTTTGGTCTCCATACCTTTCTTATTTCTACCATGTTTTCTAATGTTGATTTAGCTCTATATTGAATGCCTGACATATGCCAGAAATTTAGCTAAATGGCAAGGAATCATGAATTAAAAAAAATATGAAAGCTACATTCCTTGTTACAGAGTAGCAGCAGTCTTGTGGTGCAGGGTCTCAGCTCCCACTCTCCGCCCAAGAACGCAGGACACGGTAAGGCCAAAAAGGAACACCCATGGAGCCATAAGTAGAGGAGTCAAACCAATACATTCTCGCTGGCGGCTGGGCTGGAGACACAGGAAGCAGGATCTACATAATTTGCCTAACAGCAGTCCGCGCTTGCCAGCCACCATCTTCTTGCTAGCCCCCATTCCTTCTGCTAGCGTAGCCACAGCTGTTATATTAGTGGCCAATGGCTTACGGGTTACAGCTGACGGCCAACTAGCCACAGCTGCTGGCCATCTGATCACAGTTGATGGCCATTTACTACCCGAGCCAGCACCTTTCTATGTGAGGCCGAGAGCCTGGAAACTGTTTTTTGGGGCTTTGTCCCCACAAGTCTAATAAAGAGATCCACTTAATAAAGTTCTAATGAAGAGATAAGATTTGGGAAAATGGAAGAAAAAGCGAGAGAGCATATAGAAACATGCACTAATCTAGAGAATCAGAGGAAATCTCCATAAGGAAGAAAAGTGGCATAATAATTTTACTGTAATTTTACTGTATAGACTTGGAATAATTTCAGTGTATGACTTGGGGGAAATATTATACAAAAATGTTAAAATTGACAGTGAAGTGGAAAATATGATGTATTCATGTTAATCAGGCATATCACCTACCATACTAACTTGAATGGAAAATTTCGAGAAAGGATTTCCTTTTCAAAAATACTTCAAGGATTGGTCTAGATAATCATGATAGATCAATGGTATCACTGGCTCAAATTAACACCATCTCTGAATCCATCCATTTTTGTTTTAACTTTTGTAGATTCCTTTCATTCTGACTCCAGGCTTTGCTATGAGAGTTTCAATAGGATATTTGTAAATATGATTTAAGCAGAGCCTTGAAAAAGCCCTCTGGGGACTCTGTGCTCTTGCTTGGACTTCTGCTATTGCCAGGAGACCAATCCCAGGTTAGCTTTTTGAAAGCTGAGTGATCACGAGGAGGAGATCCTGTTCATGCTAACAGTAGTCTTTCCAGACCAGCCAACTCAGAGCCCATCTGCCAGCTGACCTCAATGCATGAGCAAACCCAGCAGAGATGGGTTAAGGCTGACACAGATTAACAATACCACTTAGCCAACTTTCAATTTGTGAAAAAATGAGAAAGGGATATTTTTTTAACCCCTAAATACTAACTAGTATTGTTTATTACACAGCATTGGGTGTACATAGCATTGGGATGACATTCGTTAGTAAAATTAGATCGGTTTCAAGTGTACATTTTTATAATACATCATCTATGTACTGCATTGTGTTCACCACTCAGAGTCAGTTCTCCTTCCATCACCATATATTTTACCTCCTTTACCCTCTCTACCACCCTTCTCTCCCTTACTCTCTGGTAAACCACTAAACTGTTGTCTATGTCTATGAGTTTTGTTTGTTTGTCTTGTTCATTTATTTCCTTAGTTTTCTATTCCAAATGTAAGTGAAGTCAGATGGTTCTCAACCTTTCCCGTCTGACTTATTTTGCTGAGCATGATAACCTAAAGATCCATTCATGTTCATCTTTTCTTAGACTGAGTAATATTCCATTATGTATATATACCACAGCACTTTTATCCAATTACCTATCAATGGACACTGTCATACAGGGTGTCAGGCGGCGTCTCTAGTCCTGTTCCCTACATAAGAACACAGGATATGGTGAGGCCAAAAAGGAACAGCCACAGAGCCATAGATAGGGGAGTCATACCAGTATAGTCTCGCTGGAGGCTGGGTTGGAGACACAGGACGCAGGAGCCATACTATCCACAACCGTCTGTCCACTTCTCTCTGCCAATCAACCAACCTCACTTGCTAACTGCAATCCGCTCTTGCTAGCACAGCCACCATCTTCTTGCCAGCCCCCATTTTCTGCTAGCGTAGCCACAGCAGTTATATTAGTGGCCAATGGCTCACTGGTTACAGCTGACGGCCAACTAGCCACAGCTGATGGCCATCTAATCCCAGTCGGTGGCCATTTACTACCTGAGTGAGCACCTTTCCACTTGAGGTGGAGAGCCTGGAAACTGCACTCCTGGCTCTGTCCCCACAGATACTTTGGTGGTTTCCTTGTCTTGGCCAGCATAAATAATGCTGCAATGGACATAAGGGTACACATATCTTTATGGATAAATGTTTTCAGGTATTCTTGGTGGTCAATACCCAGAAGAGGGATTCTGGGTCATATGATAATTGTATTCTTAAATTTTTAAGGAGCCTCCGTACTGTTTTCCATAGTGGCTGTACCAATTTACATTCCCACCAGCAGTGTACAAGTGTTCCTTTTTCTCCACAGCCTCTCTAACACTTATTATTACTTGTCTTGTTGATGATAGATAGACATTCAAACTGGGGGGAGATGGCATTGCATTGTGGTTTTGATTTGCATTTTTCTAATAACTAGTGAAGTTGAACATTTTTTCATTTTCTGTTCATTGTTTGTTTGTCTTCTTGGGAGAAGTGTCTATTCAGGTCCTCTGCCCATTTTTTAATTGTATTTTTTGTTTTTCTGTTGTTAAATTGTATGAGTTCTTTATGTATTTTTGGATATTAGCCCCTTTTTGGAGGTATTGTTTGCCGATATCTTCTCGATTTGGTTAGTTGCCTCTTTGTTTTGTTCGTGGTTTTTTTTGCTATGCAAAAGCTTTTTAGTGTGATATAGTCCCATTCATATATTTTTTTCTTTTACTTCCCTTGCCTTTGATGTCAAATTCATAAAATTGTCTCTGAACCCAAGGTCCACAAGTTTAGTAGCATGAGAGTTTCCTTCTATACAATTTATTGCTTCAGGTCTTATGTTTAGGTCTTTGATCCATTTTGAGTTGATTTTGATATATGGTGACAGATAGCAGTCTAGTTTATTTCTTTTGCGAATGCTTTCTAATTTTCCCAGCACCGTTTATAGAAGAGGCTTTCTTTTCTCCATTCTATGTTTTCAGCTCCTTTGTGGAAAAGTCTCTGCCCATATACTATATGTGGGTTTATTTCTGGGTTCTCAATTCTATTCCATGGTCTGTGTGTCTATTTTTCTGCCAATACCTAAGAATAAAATGACAAAGTATATGAAGGACCTATACACTGAAAACTATAAGACATTACTAAAGGAAATTGAAGAAGACACAAAAAAGATGCAAAGATATCCCATGGTTTGGAAGAATCAATATAGTTAAAATGCCCATATTACCACAAGCAACATACATATTTAATGCATTCCCCATCAAAACCTCAATGTCACTTTTTAAAGAAATAGAAAAAAATCATCTTAAGAGAAAAGAACGAGTCTGTTGCTATCACACTCCCTTACTTCAATTTATACTACAGAGCAACAATAATCAAAACAGCATGGTACTGGCAGAAAAGCATCCATGTCTTTTTAATAAGCTTCCTTACTGAATGAAATCTGGTAGTATTCTTTAACCAAGTCACCACTTACTTTTAGATGTCAGTGTCACTTAATGAGTTCTACAAAGGGCACTTAATTTAACTTCTTTTTCAATGAGAAGTATGAATTTTTCTTTCAGTTCATATGTTAAATATGGCCTTAATAGTCTTTAATTGGATCTCAGAATTAGAGCCTGTTAATTTTCTAAGTTTCTAGTGAATAGTCTAGGACAAGAGTCATATTTTTTTCATGTTTTTAAAGGTTGCGTGTAAATGACTTTGTTTTATTATCATTTAATAACTACTTTAGACTATTCAAAATTGAAACTCAAAGAACTACCTTGAAAGGCATTTGTAGGATAATGTGAACACTAGAAGTCTTTTGGGATCTCACATATTATGTGGAAATAGTTTCAGCCCTTGGTAAATCAGGACATTTGATTATGAGTTAGTTTTCTATGAGTTTCACTAATAAGACAGTCTATTCAAATCACTGTGTTAGGTGTTCTCCAACTGTGCAAGGATGACCCAGGAGAAATACAATTATCTTGTGTGCTTTATGTGATTCATATGAAATACAACTCATTCTGAGTTTGAGTTCCTAGCAAAATACCACTTCCTGTTTTTTTTTGGGGGGGGGGAAAGCGTAAAGAGTCATATTAAGAGACTCATAAGGCATTTGGACATCCAATAACTCTCACAAAACAACATTTTAATGAATTTTTTAAGTGTAAATGAACCAGAAACATGTGGGTTGAATTTCCCTTGAAATACCCATGAGCTTAAAAATTCAAATAAATAAATAAATAAATGCTTGGCAAAGGGTCATGTACATTTCATAGAGCTCAAGACTTTTTTTTTTTTTTGGGGGGGGGACAGAAGCAAGAAAGAAGGAAAAGGAAAGCAGCCTTGATTTGGTTGACCAAATAAACATGCTGTACCCTTTATTTATGTATTTATTTATTTATTTATTTATTTATTTATTTATTTATTTATTTATTTATTTAATTCTACAAAAGTCATATCGAAGGTACAATTATGTTTCTTGTCGGGTGCCAGATTCATTTATGTTAGACTATTTTTCAAGTACAGCAACATGTTGCTTAACCATTACCTTCAAGTCATGCTTGTCTTTTTTTGCAAGGGCAGAAGTTACAGTCAGAGAAAGAAGTAAAAACTGCAGTTCAAATTAAGTTCATTAGAGCTGAGGTAAAGAAAACACAGTGCTCATTCAGTTCACTGACCAAGAGGAGCCTAAATACAAGGGAGTGAAGGGCCTGGTTAGCTAACCAATAAACAAAATACTAGAAAAACAGAGTCATTCAAGGACCAGACGTAAGAAGATAAGGAAAGCTTGAATAAGTGGAAATATTGTGTACTGAGCGGAAGAACTGGGATACAAGGAAATGGCTGACAGAAGAAAAATAGAAATTGTAAAGACTGAAAAATCTTGGGTGGCAGGTACAAGTGGCCAAAATGCCACAGAGGCATAGGCACTGGAAAACTTCTAGGACAGGGAAAAAGGAACAAATAAGAATACTCAGAGCAGTATTGTGAATACAAATTTTGGTATGAGTATAAACGTGAGATGTTGGCCTTACCAACTTTCTACCTAGTAGAAGCCATACTACTGCAATTTTACCCATCAACTGCTGAAGTTAGTGTGTATTAAAATACATGAATGCACTCAAGATTATGTAGTGTATGCTTTATTTTCACAGATGCATTATATTCAGATATATCATATCAGGATCTTTGTGGAGTAAAGAATATAAATTGAGATAGTCCAGAAGTTGGAGACTCCTGACACAGAAAAATCTGTAATTTGACGAAAGAAAAAGCTGTAATTTGAGGATAGATGTCACACAGTAAAAAAAAAGGTCGGTGGGGTCAGAATTTCTTCCAATGAGGGTACAAGGAAACTCATGTTCTAGCTACAGGTGTTTCAGGTCAACCGAGGTAAACATTTAGTTTTTTCATACACATTTTCTCTTGACTTTTATATTAAAAAACAACTTCCTTTTGTGAATCAGAGTTAAGTCTGGTGAAACTCTTTATAAAAATTATTTTTCTTCCTGGGAAATGCTACTAACTAAAAATTTCATTGATATTATATAGGTAATATAAGTATTACCTATTGATATCACCTGTAGACCGAGACATTATTCAGATTATATTAAAAAGGTATTTGAGAAAGTTGATCTTATTATTTAACAATAGTTGTACAAGCATAGATTTTAGTTAAAATGTAAACATGAAAATCTTAGAAACTGTACTGTAATATTTTGCCTGCCACCAGTAACAACCCTTCCCCATAAAACAATTCTAAAGAGGAAAAATTGGTAAAAATCATCATCATCGTCATCATCATAAGTGAGCATATACTTTGAGAAGAATAAACTCTATTTTGCTTTTATACCTTGTTATTGAAAATAAAAGTAACAGAAAAAAAAGTCAAAGTTCATACAGAAAAAAAATTTACACATGACACAAACTTGTGGAAAACTTGATTGCCCAAGACACAATTGAAGATATTAAAAATGACATGACAAGTGGAACTCGGACCTAGTCATTGAGTAATAACAGTCTCAAATACAGACTTTTCATTTTGCCCAGAAATGCAGGACGTTTCCTATTCTTTCTTTTACAGGTATTTAAGGAGATAAAAGAGAAAACACAGGATTTTTTCAAGACTCTACCCAGTTTCTTCAGTAGAGAGCAGTTCAGTCTCATCCATATTAGAGTGCAGTGGTGCACAGCTTCAAGGTAGTGATTTTATTTTATTTTTTTTATAATCACTATCTTCAACTCTGCTCTGTCAATCATTCTTTCTTACCCTTTCGTGATAGCTGAGCAGATTCCAAAATGTTTGACAACTTTTAATTATTGAGATATACACCCTTTAAAGTTTAAAATCAAACGCAATGTAAAAATGAACTTCTCTTAAACCATCTGGGTCTGAGCTGGACCCAGATGTTTCCAGGAAGCTGGGCTGGGTAAGACAAGTTCTGGCTCTGCGCTGTCTCTTCCATGCTCTCTCCGGGGTGCTAGAGTGGGGAGAAACACGAGCCAAAGGATGAGTGTCTTTATTTAACTGTCTGCTCTTGGGATTCTCTCTCTTATTCTCACTGCCTTTGATACATCATGGGTCACTATCAAATAGCAGCTTTTCACATGTTAATGAAAGAACCCAGCTGCTGTCTGAAGCTTCAGGGCCTGTTCACGCACCTTTTAATAAAAGTTCTGGTAGAATATATAGGTTGCTTGAATTTTAACATTGGCTCCTTATATGAAGAATCACATACCTGGGATCATGATTGTGCTATAAATTTCATGTATGCTTATATTTGTTTAAGAATATTTTCATGAGGAGATACTTAATAGTTTCTACCTCTCTTTGCCTAAATCTCTCAGGCTAATATTTATATCAGCTTTTATAAACTCAGGATAATTTTCTAAATCATTTAATGAGTATTGCAGCCCAGGGAGCTATTTTACAATGTGTTCTTGTGCTCTTTTAAAATCTATTTAATTACAATGGATGACCCTGTATGGCAACAGTTTAGCAAAGTTATCAGTAATTATGTACGCATGCACATCAATGTGTAGACATGAGTGTATGTGTGCTGGGGGTGGAGACATGACAAAGAGAGGAAGAGTAACAAACCAAATCAAAATAAAATGATTCTGTGTAGACATTCCATGTTACGACACTTTTCACTCTTCACCCACAATTGCTTTCTGAACAATTGTTAAATTCATTTCATATTCTGGGAACTGAACCAAATCAGCTATTGTATGCAAATTCCTGATGTTTCTCATCTATCATCAGGGACAGTTCAGCTGCACAGTGCATCTCACCTGACTACTAGAGTTGTTTTAGAACTTGATCCTTGTTATTTGCATGGCTTGAAGTTCTCTCTGTCGCTTTCCCCCCATTTTGGATGCTGTTTACCCAGCTGCTCATAATTAGAAAAACAAAAGCAAATCCATCCCATGGATGCTGGCTTTTACAGAAAACCAACGGAACAGAAAGCCAAAGAACACCATCCGCCTTTTTGTTTTAAACTGGAGGCACGCTGGCTGCACTATATTCTCCTGGACTGCAAAACCACAGGAATGGATTAATATCACTGACCACAAGAGACATTTGTGTATGAATGTGGGGGAGGGCATGAGAAGAATACTAATCTGTGATGTATGATCTCTTATTTTGTGAAAAAATGTAAAAAGCCACGTGTATTTGAATCACTGCATTATAAATGTATCAGCCATATAAGATGAATAATATGGCTAAGTATCGAGACTGAGTTCTTCTCCAGAAGTCACTATTTTTAGCTCAGGAGATTCTTAGAGACGGACATGCTCTAAGTAGGGCAGAACAAAAATAAGAATTCCAAAGCAAAGCAAAACTCAACTTAATCATTAACTTACCTTACAGTGTAGTACACAGACATATGTGTGTGCTTGTAATCTATTTAGAAAAAACATAGGTATATGTGCATATATACATATATAATTATGAGATATTTGATAATATTTCAATGATAATTAAGAAAATATTAAAATTTATATTATTGTTTAAATATATAAAAATAAACTATAGGAGCAAAATAAAAAAAGACATTTCCTGTGTCCTAGGTACTTTTAAAAGATATAAATCAATGTGCATTTCAGTAATTAACATACTTGTAAAGTTTCCCTTTGTTTAATGAAGTAAGGGTTCCTTTTTTTGACATTCAATATAATTTTATATTAGTTTCAGGTGTACAACATAGTGGTTAAACATTTATATAATTTATGAAGTTATCCTCCCATTTAGTCTAGTACCCCCCTGGCACTATAAATAATTATTACAATATTATTGGCTGCATTTCCTATGCTTTATATACCTGCGACTATTTTGTAACTGCCAATTTGTACTTCTTATTCCCTTCACCTTTTTCACCCAGCTTCCCCAACCCCCTTTCATCTGGTAACCAGTTTGTTCTCTGTATCTATGAGCCTATTTCTGTTTTTGTTTGTTTGTTTACTTTGTTCTTTAGACTTCACATACAAGTGAGATCAGATGGTATTTGTCTCTCTTTGTCTGACTTATTTCATGTAGCATAATACAGTCTGGGTCCATTCATGTTGTCACAGCTGGTAAGATTTCATTCTTCTTTATGTCTGAGTAATATTCCATTGTATATATGTACCATATCTTCTTTATCCAATCATCTATTTATGGGCACTTAGGTTGCTTCCATATCTTTATTATTGTAAACAGTGCTGTAATAAACAAATGGTACGTAGATCTTTTCAAATTAATGTTTTGAATTTCTTTGGATAAATACCCAGAAGTGGGATTGCTGGATCATAAGGTAGTTCTATTTTTAACTTTTTGAAAAACCGCCAAACTATTTTCCATAGTGGCTGCACCACTTTGCAATCCCACCAACAGTGCACAAGGGTTCCCTTTTCTCCACATGGTTACCAGTACTTGTTGCCATTCTGACAGGTGTGAGATGATTTCTCATTGTGATTTTAATTTACATTTATTTGATGATTAGTGATACTGAACATCTTTTCATATGTCTATTAGCCATCTGTGTGCCTTGCTTGGAAAAAATGTCTATTCAAGTCCTCTGTCCATTTTTTAATTGGGTTATTTGCTTTTATGTGCTGAGTTGTATGCGTTTTCTTATACATTTTAGATATTAACCTTTTATCAGATGTATCATTGGTGAATGTTTCTTTCCATTCAGTAGGTTATCTTTTCATTTTGTTGATAGTTTCCTTTGCTGTGTAAAAATTTTTGGTTTGATGTACTCCCATATGTTTGTTTTTTCTTTGGTTTCCCTTGCCCGAGGAGATATATCAGAAAAAAAAACAAAACATTACTAAGATCAATGTCAGAGAGTTTACTGCCTGTTTTCTTCTATAAATTGTATGGTTTTAAGTCTTACATTTAAGTATTTAATCCATTTTGAGTTTATCCTTATATATGGAGTAAGCAGGTGATCCAGTTTTATTTATTGCATGTATCTGTTCAGTTTTCCCAACACCATTTATTGAATAGACTGTCTTTACTCCATTGTATATCCTTGCCTTCTTTGTTATTGATTAAATGACCGTATAAGCATGGGTTGAATTCTGGCCTTTCCATTTTATTCCATTGATCTATGTGTTTATTTTTATGCCAGTACTATGCTATTTTAATTACTATGGCCTTGCTTGATACCAGGTAGTGTGATACCTCCAATTTTGTTCCTCTTGCTCAAGACTGTCATCGCGATCTGGGTCTTTTATGGTTCCATATAAATTTTAGGATTATTTGTTCCAGTTTTGTGAAAAATCCTATTGGTATTTTCAAAGGGATTGCATTGAATCTATAGATTGCTTCAGGTAGTATGGATATTTTAACAAGGTTAATTCTTCCTATACATGAGCAAGGCATATGCTTCTATTTATTTGTATCTTCCATAATACTTGCTTCCATGTCTTATAATTTTTCAAGTACAGATCTTTGATTTCCTTGATAAAATTTATTCCTAGGTATTTTATATATGGTTTGATGCAATTATAAATGGGATAGCTTTCTTAGTTTCTCTTAGTTCACTATTGGTATATAAAGAGGCAACCAATTTCTGAATATGAATTGTTCATCCTGCTACTTTACTGAATTCATTCAACAGTTGTAATCAGTTTTTGGTGGGATATGTGGGGATCTCTCTATATAATATCATGTCACCTGCAAATAATGACAGTTTTACTTCTTCCTTTCCAATTTGGATACCTTTTATTTGTTTTACTTTTTTTTTTTTTTTTTTTTTTGTCTGATTGCTGTGGCTAGGACTTCCATTACCAGGTTGAATAAACAGTAGTGAAAGTGGACAGCCTTGTCTTGTTCTTAATCTTAAGGGAACAAAAAACTTTTAGCTTTTCCCCTTTGGTTATGTTAGCAGTGGGTTTGTCATATATGGTCTTTACTATGTTAAGATATGCTTCCTCTATTCCCACTTTGCTGAAAATTCTTATCATAAATGGATATTGGATTTTGTCAAATGCTTTTGCTGCATCTACTGATATGATCATATAATTCTTAGCTTTTATTGTAAGTGGTATATCATATTCATTGATTTACGGATATTGAACCAAACTTGCATCCCAGGAATAAATCCCACTTGATTGTGGTGTACAATCTTTTCAATGTATTGCTGAATTCATTTTGCTATTAATTTGTTGAGGATGTTTGCATCTATGTTCATCAGGGATATTGGCTTATAATTTTCTTTTTTGGTAATGTCTTTGTCTGGTTTTGGAATAAGGGTAATGGTGGCGTTGTAGAATGAACTTGAGAACACTCCCTTCCCTTGAATTTTTTGGAATAGTTTGAGAAGAATAGGTGATGATTCTTCTTTTAATATTTGGTAAAATTCACCTCTGAAGCCATCTAGTTTAAGTGTTTTGTTTGTTGGCAGTTTTCTGATTAGTGATTCAATTTAGTTAGTAGTAATCTGTGCAGATTTTCTGTTTCTCCTTCATTCAGTCTTGAAGACTTTATGTTTCTAGGAATTTATCCATTTCTTCCAATTTCTCCAATTTGTTGGTATAATTGCTCATAGTATTTTCTTATAACTCTTTGTATTTCTATGGTGTCCATTGTCGTTTCTCCTTTTTTATTATGATTTTATTTATTTGGCTCCTCTCTCTTTTTTTCTTGATAAGTTTGGTTAAAGGCTTGTCAATTTTGTTTATCTTTTCCAAGAACCAACTCTTGATTTTGGTTATCTTTTATATTGTCTTTTTAGCCTCTATTTCATTTATTTCTGCTCTGATCTTTATTATTTCCTTCCTTCTACTCACTTTAGGCTTTGTTTGTTGTTCTTTTTCTAGTTCCTTTAAGTATAAGGTTAGATTGTTTATCTGAGACTTTTTTGTGTTTCTTGAGGTAGACCTGTGTTGCTATGAATTTCCCTCTTAGACTGCTTTCTCTGTGTCCCATAGACTTGGGGTCATTGTGTTTTTGTTTTCATTTGCTTCAAGGTATCTTTTGATTTCTTCTTTGCTCTCATTGTTAACTCATTTGTTGTTTCGTAGCACATTATTTATCCTCCATGTGTTTGTATGTTTTTCAGTTTTTTCTTGTAATTACTTTTTAGTTTCATACCATTATGGTCAGAAAAGATTCTTGATATGGTTTCAGTCTTCTTAAACTTATTGAGACTTGTTGTGTGGCCAAACATGTGGTCTATCTTGGAAAATGTTCCATGTGCACTTGAAAAGAATGTATATTCTGCTGCTTTGGGGTGGAATGCTGTAAAAACATCAATTAAATCCATCTGGGTTTTGTCTCATTTAAGCCCACTGTTTTCTTGTTGGTTTTCTCTCTGGAAGACATTTCCATTGGTGTTAATGGGGTGTTAAAGTCCCTACTATGACTGTATTACTGTTACCCACCCCGTTAGTGTCAGTTAATAGCTTTATATATTTAGGTGCTCCTGTTTTGGGTGTTTAGGTATTTGCTAGGGTTATAGCTTCTTATTGGCTTGATCCTTTTATCATCATGTGATGTCCTTTGTCTCTTATTATAGTCTTTGTTTTAAAGGATATTTTGTCTGATATAAGTATTGCACCTCAGCTTTTTGTTTTTGTTTTCATTTGCATGAAATATATTTTTCCATCTCTTTACTTTCACTCTATGTGTGTCTTTCGATCTGAAGTGGGTCTCTTGTAGACTGTATATGTATGGGTCTTGTTTTCTTATCCATTCATCTACCCTCTGTTTTTTAATTGGAGTATTTAATTCATTTACTTTAAAGTGATTATTGATAGGTACATAGTTATAGCCAGTTTATTATTCAGATTGATCTTCTTTCCCCTCCTCCCTTCTTCTTCTTAAAGAAGCCGCTTTAACATTTCTTGTAATACTGGATTGGTGATGATGAATTCATTTTGCTCTTCTCTTATCTGGAAAGATCTTTATGTCTCATTCAATTATAAGTGATAGCCTGGCTGCGTAGATTAGTCTTAGTTGTAGGTCCTTGCTTTTCATTGCTTTAAATATTGCATGACAATTCCTTCTGGCCTGCAAAGTTTCTGTTGAGAAATCATCTGACAGTCTAATGAGAGCTCCCTTGTAAGTAACTAGTTGCATTTCTCTTGCTGCTTTTAGGATTCTCTCTGTTCTTAACCTTTGCCATTCTAATTACAGTGTGTCTTGTTGTGGGCCAGTTCTGGTTCATCTTGTTTGGGACTGTCTGCACTTCGTGGACTTGTATGTCTGTTTCCTTTGCCAGATTAGGGAAATTCTCGGTCATTATTTCTTCAAATAGGTTCTTGATACCTTGCTCTTTCTTTTCTCCTGGTACTCCTATGATGTGAATGCTGTTATGCTTGATGTTGTCCCAGAGTTCCCTTAAACTAGCCTCATTTTTTTGTTTATTTTTTTTTCTTTTTGTTGTTGCAATTGAGTGTTTCATGCTCCCTTGCCTTCCAAATGGCTAAATTTGATCCTTTGCTTCATCTAATCTGGTATTGATGCATTCTAGTGCATTCTTCATTTCAGTTATTGTAGTCTTTATTTCTGGCTCATTCTTTTTTATGATTTTTATGTCTTTTTTGATGTTTGCTATCTCTTTGATGAAGTTTTCACTAAATTTCTTGAGCATCCTTATAACCAGTGTTTTGAACTCTGTATCTGATTTGATAGGTTGCTTGTCTCCATTTCATTTAATTTTGTTGTTGTGGCTTTTTTTTTTTAATGTTCTCCTGTTCTTTCATAAAGGACATGTTTCTTTGTTTCTTCATTTGACTGCCTGTCTGTGTTTCTATGTACTAGATAAATCTCCTACATCTCAGTCTTCGCCAGGTCCTTTATAGTAGGTGTCCTGTATGACCCTTGACACAGTCTCCCTAATCATCTGTGCCATGAGTTCCGGGAGTCTCTGGAACATATTGTGTGTGTCCTCTTGTTGTAGTGGAGTCTTGATTGCTTTCGGCACATCAGAGGATGAGGATTGACTCTCAGATAACTGGCTATGAGGATTGATCACTCCCACAGAATATGAATAAATATATGGGAGCTGACCCCACAATGGGAGATTTGCGGCAGGCAAATTTGCTTGTATGCCTGTTGAGACTACTTGTAGGGTATACTACTTGTGAGTCTAATCAGGTAATGCTCTGTTGTGATCTGAAGCTGGCCTCTGGGTGTGTTGACCTGAAGCCACTTGGAAGGGGCTCCCAAGCACGTCAAGGTCAGCTGCTGCCTGTGACTGGCCCAGGGCTACCTGGTAAGATCTACAAAACTTTCCATGGTTAGTCATTGCCTTGCTGTACCTGAAGGTTTGTGGGAGGGTCCATGCTGTGAACCAAGGCCAGCTGTCACCAGTATTGGGCCTGGGCAGCTTAGCCAAAGGCCGAGGTCAACCTGAGGCCAGATGCCACCTGCCAGCTGCCCATAAGGCTCAGCTACTAAAAGAGCCTCAGTTGCTATATGAGTTGGATGAGGTGGGGGTCCCAGCAAGTCAGGAAGGTAAGGTGAGTAGTGTTCACCATGTTAATGCAGATTCAGGCTTGGTATCAGTACTGAGCCTTGGGCCTTTTGCAAAAGTTCCAGAACACACTGTGACCAACCACCTCCTGCCTCATGCCCATAGACTGCCAAGAGTCGTCCAGAAAGATTTCAGCATGGGTTAGGGCTGTTTGCCCACCACTGAAAGCAGAGTGTGAACCAAGGTGTACTGTTTGCTCCTGAAAGAACCTGCTGAGGTGTGTCGGGTGGGGCTAGTTGTCTGGGCACCAAAATTACCTCTGGCTATGAGAGAATTAGGTAGAACAAGGTCCCAGGGAGTCACTGGAGTAGAGCAAGACAAGTTCACCAGGTCAATGCAGTTTCAGATTTGGCTATGTGGGAGGAGGTCTCGACACAGTAAAGATGATGCCCACCGGTAGGCTTCACAGGAGGAGGGTTCAACACGCAGATAATGGAGTCTGTCCCTCCAGTCTTCTCCCTGATGCCACACAACTCAGTTTTTTTTCTGTATGCCTCTGGCACCTCTCCACTGGAGCCCAGGGTGAGTGCCTGCAAGCCAGTGATTCTGTGCACAGGCCCTTTAAGAGGATGTCGAGGGTTCCAGCAGCCTTTCATCTCACCCATATGGGTGGAATCTCTGCTGATTTTCACAGCCAACTGTTGTGGGGACTCCTATCCTGGCACTGGTACGCTGGGCTGGGGAGTCCAGTGTGTGGCTGGGACCCCTCATTCCTCAGGGGGGCCCTCTGCTGCCAAGGTATCCCTCCCGATGCTTAACCACTACACATGGGTATCAAGCCAACACATTTTGTATCCACACTCCTCCTACCAGTCTCAACGTGGTTTCTTCTTTATATCCTTAGTTATAGGGATTCTGCTCAGCTCATCTTCAGATGGTTTTCCAGGTTGATTGTTCTTTAATTTAGTGGTAATCTTAATGTGGTCATGGGAGGTGGCAAGCACAGCATTTACCTACTGTGCCATCTTGCCCAGAACTCCAGAGAGATTTTATAAAAACTTAAATCATCCATTATCTTCCCATGGCATAGGAATAACTTAACAATGGCCACAAGACCCTAGGTGTTGCCTATCTCTTCATTTTCATCACCAGCCTTTCCCCTTTTCATCTCACTGTCTAAAATATACAAATATGCAAAACATTTTGATACTGAATAAAAAATATAAACATGGGAGATAAAACATATTCACTCATATTTTTCAATGGTCTAGGCTTTCAGATTTTTACTATCAGCTACCTCTCATATCTTGTTATTCTATCTGTGTAAACTTATCTACTACTGTTTATATTTTCCAAAATGAGACTAAATTTTTGACAAAATGTATGTCCTTTGTATATAACACCTCCCTTTATCTTTAAACATTAAAGTCTGACCAATCTTCAGATGTGATAAAACCAGTTGGGATATTATTGTAGTAAGTCAGGACAGTGCTATTGAGACTTGATCTAGGGTAATGAAAATTGAGATAAAAATGAAAGGATAGATTCAATGGATACTAGTATATCATTAAAAATAAGATGTGAAGATTGATTATTTGAGAGGAAAAAAAGGGGAATCAGATGTTTGTGATGATTGCGCTTTCAAACCTGAGTGACTTAGACAATGATAATTCCATAAATACAAATAAAAACATCAAAATAAGAGGCGGAGTATGGGATAAATTAGATCAGTTCAGTCATTTTAAATTTTAAGATGCCCATGAGACATCCTGGAAATATATAACACTCTGGAAATATGTAACAAACTTGAATGAGAACTTTAGAACTAGTTTTAAGGGGTAACCAGCTGTAAAGCAATGATTGCAATTATGAGAAGTGGAGGCCCACTAGAAGAAACAACCAAGGAAAGAACATTGCTGACACTTATTCTTAGTGAATAAGTGAAAAGAAGTATTTTATTCCTTGGGGACTTGAAGGTGAAGCAAAGTAGACAGAGAGTATGATAGGTTAAGGGAGACTAAATGAGGTAGAAAATGCAATCCTTGCTATCTATAATCCATTCCAAAAATTGTTTAGGATAGTGAATATTCAGATAGCACAAGCTCAGGTTCCATTCTTTTACTTGGAAAAAACAAACAAACAAAAAACATCACATTCTAGCCCTACAATAACTCCAACCAATATCTCCAAAGACATACTTCAACAACAAAATAATAATCTAGCAAAAATACTTCCATCCATTATGTAAAATAATTAAGTTCCTATTAATTAATTATTTACTATGTAATGAACTTATAAGTAGGTATGTTTGAATACCATACAAAAATACTGAACAATATTGGATATTGATTATATTTTACTTCTATTATGGAAATAAGAATTGAAAATACATAAAATATACGTCTAAGTGGGATCTTTATCAAGATGCATGTCACAATCATCATTTTTGCAGACAGCTCTATTATTATTCAACCTGGTTCCCATAGAAAGAGAGAAAGATGATGAAACTCAGAATATTGATGTTAAAAAGATAATAATTGCTAATAATCATTTGTTGCTTATTTTTCACTAGGCCTTGTCTTATTCTACATTTACTTCTTATATCAACTCCATGCCACAAGTAACACATTAGCCTTATTTTAAAGATGAGGAAACTGAATCACAGATAATTTAAGTGACGATGCTGCCCCAAATCACATAGATCATACATGGTAAAACCTGGATTTGAACTCTGAATCTGACACATTCTTCACTTAACTCTTCAGAAATCCTAAGTATTGGAGGAGGAGAGTCCACTTTTATTAGAGTAGTCCTGTCCTTTTAGGCCTACTTGTTGTTGTTAAATATAACAACACAAACCTGGTTCTACCTTGTTAGAAATCTCTGATACAGAAGCATTAACCTCTAAAGAATAGATTTGGTTGGAGTGGATGCTGGGAGATAGTGTTCTCTGAGGAGACTACCCACTGGTAAGCTGGCAAATTCAGTGCCATGAAGGGGACTATTTGTAGCATTCTTCCCAAGAAAGATGTTTAATGAAGTATATTTAAAAATATTTTTAAAGCATATGTTTAAATACTAGTTATACGGAGTGGGTAAAAAGGGCTAAAAGACAGTATAACCTGGAACATTTCTAATGTGATGAAGGCTGTGAAGAAACTCAGATTTTATTTTGAGTCCATGTTGTCAGAGAAGACCTTATAATCTGATCTGTTGTCTAATTTGTAAGTGCCAACTTCCCACAGATGGCAGGGAGGGTGTTTGGATCCTGATAAGTCAGTTGCTGCTATCTGCAGTGTGGACTACCCAAGTCAAAATCGAATCTCATCTATTTCTAAAGCAAATGTTGGAGCAAGATGAAAGACCTTATGCACCTATAAAGATCTGGGACATGACAATGTGACCCTCGAATCAGAGATATCATAAAAGAGGCCTTATACAGTAGGAGTAATATAAATAAGAGATTATGTGTTTACAATAGTTCTTTGAGGGAGAGAAATGATCCTCCTCTTGGCACTACATGAAACTGATTTTAATCACCGTAATAGGGAACATAGATAGATGCTTTGTGAAAGGAAAATTCTATAATAGAACAGTTAGGAGGAAAATTATTGTTTTTTTTTTCTCTGTGACTAGAAGATCTCATAAAGAGAAAAAAATAAAGTAATATAGTGTGTGGATGGTGGGTAATTACTATTTGATGAAAGAAAAGATGGGGGTGGGGAAGATGTTCTAAAGAACTGTAAAATCCAACCAGTTTAATTTCCTGCAAAATTGTGTTAGCCCTACACCCCAATAAAAGCAAAACATTGAGTCAGTGTGAAAATAAATCTATTTCTCACATTATTGCTTTTCTGCTTGAAATCTGGCAAAATACAATGACAGCATGTAATTACCTCAAAATATTTTGTGGATTTAAAATGGTTTTCTTTTTAAAAAAGTAAACTTCATTGTGTCAAATGAGGATTATATACGAAATATGAAGGGATATAGCTCTGAAAATAATCCAAAATTTATTTTGATACCCAGATTCTAAATTGATGAAGACTTGTATCATTTTTCTCTAATATGTAAGCAACTAACTTGCTACCTACTAATCTTGCCAAAAATGCAAATTTGCAAAATATTTTCTATGATTATTAATAGGGCTATCTAGCTGAATGTGGATCTCAAATTCCCCATAATGATTAAAAAGAGAAAAGGGTAACAAGATAAATACAAAAGAATATTAAATCATTGATTTAGACACTTAACCTAAAATCTACCACATCCATATGTACTTTTGTATCAGGGCACCTGAGTCATACATAAATAGATTCTAGCATTGTCTGGGCTTTGGATATTTGAAATTTGGAGCCCAAAACAAACCTCAGAAGCAAAATTGTATCTTCAAAATATTCTAGAATTTGGTTTTGAATGAGTTAATTTCCACTGGCTTTGGCGAAAGTGGTAGAACAAGTAAAGGTCGGTATATTAAAGAGTGAAGAAATGAAACTCCTGAAAAGCAATGAGCTCTACTAGAGAGGGAGCAGGGAGGGCACGAGGTTCTAATTTAGTTTATCAGTGGACAAAGTTCATTTTCAACCAAGTTTATCAATTAATAATTTCAATTAATAAAGCCATTTAAACTAGAAGTCTTAATGGCCCATTCTAAGAGGCAAATGTTAAACACTTACTTTGAATCTTGACTGGGTCAAACATTTTTTGCAATTCAAGTAGGTTCCAGTAATCTGTTTTATTGTTTTAGGAAATTAAAAATTAATTTCAAAACATAAATTTAACAGTGTCATCAAATGTTTCCAGTTAGGCAGATCACATTTTGAATATTAATCAGAAAAAAAAGGAGTAAAAGTAAATACTGGCTTATTTTAGAACCTATGCAATCCTGTTTAGGAATGGGCATGGAGATAGATTTGTTTTGTTTTGTTTTGTTTTTTAATCAATGTCTCTTGTTGAGTTACTGTGACTCCCAGTGTGGAATTCACAATCACTGAAAGAATGCAATTTAGCAGTTTCAGTAAGAAACAGAAAATATCTGAAAATTAGAGATGAACCTCCTAGGAAACAAGTATAATAGTCAACAGTCTTAAGGGGAAGCTGATGCAGAGAATATCACTCACAAACCAGATCAAGTGGAAAGGAAACTATGTTGGAAGGAGCAATCAAATTAGGATCTGCATCCATTTATAGTTATGGAATTATCAAACATTATATTTAAACACAAGGTAGAGTTCTGCTAAGGACTATTTCATAGTTTTTACCCAGTGAAATTCGTACATTTAATGCCCCTAAATCAAAGAGCACTTTGATAAATCTCCTTTGGGAGTATAAATTCATTGAGAGGAAGACCAAGTCTCATGCATGTTTGATGTCTAACAATGGTAGTGCCTGACTTTCAGTAGGGGATTTAGTTCTCTGAGAACTCAGTCTTAGGTTGCTGACACTTAGCGAAAACCAGAAAGAACACTTCAAACACACACTCACACACACATACACACTCACACACACACACACACACACACACACACAGAGTATTTTATCAAATCAGTATTTTGACTCATAGACACAGACACTAGTTTAGTGGTTACCAGAGGATAAGGGGGGTGGGGGAGGGAGATGAGGGTAAGGGGGATAAAATATATGGTGATGGAAGGAGAACTGACTCTGGGTGGTGAACACACAATGGGATTTATAGATGATGTAATACAGAATTGTATACCTGAAATTATGTAATTTCATTAACAATTGTCACCCCGATAAATAAATAAATAAATAAAACGAAAAAAATAAGTATTTTGAACATTTTTTTCTCAAGTTTCTTGGTCACAAACACGATCAAGGCAAATGCTGCTGCCGTTTCTATACTGCTATGGTCCCCTTTCAAGTTCCCCTTACTTACTTTGCTTAGCTAACTCTATTCATCCTCCAAAGCTCAGACCAAAGCAATATTTCTGCTGTGAATTTTTGACTCTTCTGTTTAGTGTATGTTCAATGAGACTCAATTTTTTTCCACTACATAATTGTATCAGAGTTCTCTGCTCATAGCATACTTGTCTATTTTCCTATTTCCTCCATCCACCTCAAAGCCATTTGAGAACAAGACCATATCTGAGGGAACTTTCCTTCTTCAGTGCTGTTCCCCATGATAGTAACCTGTTAGATGTCCAAAACACACTCGTTGAGTAAATAAATTAGTGAAGCAGTAAAGAAATACTGTGTTTCCCCGAAAATAAGACATAAAGAAAGTTAAAAGCTAGCAGTCCCATATATTTTGTCAAATGGAATATACACGATCAGTAGCACTTCGCTTTATACAAATTTAGTAATTTAAAACTTAACTTAGTAATTAAAAGTTTTTTTCTCTTTTAAAAACAGTGAACTATGAAATGTTCAAGACATACAAAAGCTATGAACAGTGATACAGCAATTATCCATCTACCCACTCTGTTTAATTGTTGGAAATATTTTCTTCTAACATAGTTGAATGTTTCCTGTGCTCCTCCCACATTGGCTTCTCCAATACACACGCACTATTCTGAATCTGGTAGTTTTCATGTCCATGCGTTTTCTTATAATTTTATATCATGTGGTCATATTTCTCTTCAATATAAGGTAATGTTCCCTGCTGTGGCTCTCGACTTGCGACCTGCAATCCAGCAACATCAGCACCACGTGGGAGTCAGTTAGGAATGCAGATTCTCAGGACCCATCGCAAACGTACCAAACAGCAACGCTGGAACTAGAGCCCAGCACCTGTGTCACTCTGATGCCTGATGAAGTTCAAGGGCCACTGGTTTATACAAATACTTTTGAATCCAGCATCAAAGTCTATGGTCTGGCAGAAATAACAATAATATCTGGACTTATTGATTCATAATTAAAGAAAGGATGGACTACTTTGCAGCATATTTTTTTTTTAGTTTTTAATTTGGAGGGTTAATTTATCGTTTTACTATGAACAAAGTTAAACTCTTCTTAGAAAAATATTGAATCTACTCTGACTTCAATTGTAGTATAATGAATAAGCACTTAAAAAATGTCTCCAAATTTGGTCATTCTAATCTTCATTTGTATGATAATGGTAGAAAACACAAGTCACCTTTTGAATCATATCACAGCTTTCTTGAAGTGATGAGGAAACAAATTTCTCTAAAGGACCTCTTTGACCAACTTTAGGAAAAAAAGATGAGAATCCATATTTTTATAATTTCGTAATTTTTATGCAAAGGACTGGAGGCAAGCAAATTGCCCAGGAGTGTCGACATACGTTAAATATTGGACATCTTATAAAAAACAAAAAGCACAGAAGTTCCCCAAACCCACCTTTTCTCTTGCTGGTCATGTCTTTTTTCATGTCCCTCCTAAACTAGAAACACAGAGGGATGGAACTCCCCACTTTGTGCTTAGAGGAGTTATTTGTTATGACTCTGTCCCTTTGATGCTTTGCATTCTCTCTCTGGGCAGAGAATAATATGAATCAAAAGGAAAGTAACTACCACAGTTCTCTATAATAAACTATATATTACATGTATAATATATACACGTTATATATAATATATAATATTATATAGTATAGTATATATATTATATTATATAGTATATTATACAATATACAATATAGTATTTTATATATCATATATACTTTGTATGTATTCTATGTAGTTTACTATGGAATGGATAAATCCTTTTTTTAAAAAGTAAGATTTATATCAATGCACATTCAGGATATTACTGACACTTTTCTACACTAATGGAAATCTTGATGATTAAATGCTGCTGAGTCAACCACATTTTTAAGGTTGATGTATGCCATTACATAGATTAAATCATTTAAAGGGACTATATCTAGACCCAAACATCTCAATGCACAATTCTATAGGGAAAATGGTTGCATTCAGAACAAAGCAGAAAAGACATGCACTTATTAGATTTGAGAGAATTCTGAGCAGACGTCGTTAGGCCAAAAACAAGCATAAGGTACATCTGACACTCCCATGAATTCACATGGTCTTCTTTTTCGAGCATGCAGGACGCCTAACAGCCCACTTGGATGTAAAACCCCTGCACTTTGCATACTGCCCTGAAAGAAAACCACAGTAAGCTGAAGATCACCTGCTGATGTCACCATCATGTTCCAAAACTTTAATTTGGATCTTCCAGACTGAACACAGGATCAGATAGACAAAACAAACTAGGACAACACAAAACAACATCAACAATATTTTTAGATAGATAAATAGGTAGACAGATGATAGTTGACGATAGATAGATGATGGATGACAGATAGATAGATGATAGATAGATAGATAGATAGATGATAGATAGATAGATAGATAGATGATAGATAGATAGATAGATAGATGATGGATGACAGATAGATAGATGATAGATAGATAGATAGATAGATGATAGATAGATAGATAGATAGATGATAGATAGATAGATAGATAGATGATAGATAGATAGATAGATAGATGATAGATAGATAGATAGATAGATGATAGATAGATAGATAGATAGATGATAGATAGATAGATAGATAGATGATAGATAGATAGATAGATAGATGATAGATAGATAGATAGATAGATAGATAGATAGATAGATAGATAGATAGATAGATAGATAGATAGATGATAGATAGATAGATAGATAGATAATGAATCTTTTCCCCAGCTAATGAAGATGACCATATAATTTTGAAGTATTTATACTTTTTATTTTCCTCCCATCAAAAGATCCAATTGATAGTAATTAGGTGAGAAAAATATAAATCCCCTTCTGCCTTGACCCATACATTTTTGTATGATTGGTTTGGTTTCCTGCCTAACTGAGGGCCAGGGTACTAACTCTGACTGATAAATGGACCCCTGAGGGAATATGGCTACCATGGCAAAGAGACAAAGGACCCACGGTGTGCTGAAGACCACCGGGACTGGCTTACAAAAGCTATTACATTTCTAGAAATTTTGCAAGTCAGTTGTTAAATGCATTATTAAATTATGTAAACTTAGAACTAAGTAAATTATACTACAAAAAAGTAACGAATACCAAACATCACATCCTAGTGTTTTACTAAATATTATTCTCTATATTCTTGAGGTTACTTGTGTCTATTATAAATATGCCGCTGTACAACTCTTTTGACTTTTACATTCAATCTCACGTTGGTAGCTTGAAATTGATCATGTCAGTAATAATTACACCACAAAACTCAGCAAATAGCAGTAGTCAGGGATTCTTCCCTAATACCACCTCATTCCCCAGCACATCATTGCAAAGAATTAAAGCAAGGATGGATTTTCCATGGCAGCTACCCAGATATTCCGTTTTTCATTACAATGTTCTGACCCAGTTTAATAGATGAGGTTTCTTAGTGAGAGGTCAATGTAAAATGTAATTTTGATATTTAACTTTCATTGTTTTAAAATACCATGTAATTAAATTACTATGTAACACACAAATATATTATCTTTCTTAAAAATAACAAACAATTACAAATGTCCAGAAAAAAAGACGCAGAAATCCCTTTAACTTTTTCTCTCCCATAAAATGTCACTTCTGTCCTCATAGGCAAACAATTAATAGCTGGATATGAATTTTTCCATATTTGTTTCAATACAGATATTTTATGAATGAAAAATAAATGGTTTACTCAAATTCATTGTTTTAAAACACATATTAAAATTGTACTTATTTTGTGCCCTAAATTGGTGGGTTAGGTCCATTTCAAGATTAAGAGAAAAAAGTAATAAAATATATTCAAAATGAACTGTTTCATTGCTAATGAACATTGCTTTTCTGTATATGTGCTTCCAAATGTTTTTAGTTTCAACTGGACTAAAATATTCACTATGAGCTAAGTAAAATAAGTGTGGTTTCACTGGTAAATTGCTCTACTTTTGCTTAAGACCAACTATTTCATACTGTTATTTGTATTAAGAATCATGTTGTAAGGTGGGAGCTTGTTTAAATGGTCTGTTTTATATAACTACATTTTTCAAACTCCTTATTGAAGTTATTGTATAAAAGTTAATTCATACTGACGAGGTTTCTTGGCAAAAATGGAACATAGAATAAGCAGCCCAAATGCATGGAGAATGACAGACTTTTGATAACTTGACAACATTTAATAGATTCATCCTGGAGCTAATTAGTTCTCCTTAAATTCTGCTTGGTCTAGTAGCTCCTGTCGGGCAGAACGTTTTTGGCATGGTGAATCAGACATCCTAGATTAGTTGATGATGATAAAATGACTTTCTTGTCCTGACAGATCACTTACATTATTCCACTTGTGTACATTATGCATAATATATTTAAGAAATAAAATATGCAATGAAACGTATCCTACAGAATAAATATACTGGCAGTGAAATGTACTAACACAGAAATTTAAAGCACATCTTGTAAAATATGGATTGCTTTGCAGGGACCATAAATTAACAATATGACATTAACACAGCATTCATCATGTGTTGGATCAGGATTTTTAGGAGTATAGCTAATATTGTCTCAATTTGTTTCTGCAAAGTCGTTATTAAATTATAATTAAAGTCATTATTAAAATAATTTCCAAAAGTTCAATCCAATTAAAAATGGTAAGATTATAATTTTGATTGTTGTCCCTCAAAATCTTGCAGTTTCAGGAGCTCTGAAGGTATTGTGCAATTTTAAACGAAAGAATAAGTATTGACAAGCATATAACCGACAAAAGTCAATGCCTTATCTTTACATTAGTCATAGTACAAAGCATTCAAAACCACTTGAGTAACTTGTGTTCAGTTACTGAATACAGACATACCACAATATTATCATGTATTTCATATGTGAAAACGCAACAGCATAACTTTATAGCAGATAACTTGAGAAAAAATGGTGCTGCCAGTCAGTCTGAAACTGGAAGCTCTTTTGCGAATTAATCAGGGAAAGATATCAAATTGAAAATTACTTTGATTTCTCAATTAACTGCACCAATGTGAGAGGATCCTGAGAGTACAACCTATAGTTTGGCGAAAACAGCAGGAAATAGGGATGAAAAGACCCAGTTCTACTTCTCAATAATAATGTTTATGAAACTACAGTTATACCTGCAAAATATTAGCTATAACTCTGTCTAACGTGTACATGTTGTAAATAATGGTGAATAAACTTTATAACTGCATTTGAATAGCATCCTTATCTTCACATCAAGAAGTCTTCTGATAATGCCAATTAAAATGAGCATTTTAGCCAAAAAACTCAATATGCCATTGTGTTAGACACTCTTATTCATAGTTTGAAACATTTTCACAAATAGCATTTATACACAAAACTGATATCCTTACTAAGACATCCTTTAAATTAAAAGGTGATGGTATGAGTTTATACTTATAAATTTTCTGTGAGGATCGCACATATTTTTACTTATATGGATATCAGCTTATAAAAGTTGTATTAAGGAGAAAAGGCATAGAGCAAATCTGTTTGAAAAGTGTTGCAACAATTTTTGCTGCCTTTTCTTAGAGAACTAAGAATAAACCTGATATATAGCATCTGGTTTATCCTTAAATTTGGAAACGGGATTTTCATATAAATTGAAGTCGATTTTAGGCCAAGTTTTAAACTTAATTAGACTAAATTCATAGTCTGAAATATTTAAAATAGTCCATTCAGTGATCTTAGAAACAGCTTTTGCATGCCAAATAAAAACACTTACATTAGGTATCTCTACAAAATATTAAGATTTTTTTTCTCAGCATAATATGGACCACATAAGATTGATCCATGGCTTTTATGAACTCCTGAGTTTACCTTGCTGCAATGGATCTTATACTGGGCTTCACTTTGAAGACCACCCAGAAATTCCATCTGGTTCAAATATAATCCCCATCCTTCTAGTATGTATTCTGTGTCCTACAGTTTATACTAAATATATTCATTCACAAAGCAATACAAAATGTTCCTTTTTATTTAAGTAAAAAGTGAAATATTAGTGTATCCGTTAGAAATTCATTATTATGCATGAGCATATCCCAGTCCCAATTTCCAACAAATACTCCTTACAGACAGATCTGGTGTCCTTGCCATAATATCAGTCTCAGTGTTTTTATTTCAAGTGAACAGAAGTATATGCTATTCCCATGCACATAATTTCTCTCTGCAGAATGCAATGACTTGCCTGCTCTATAGCAAATGAGGTACTTTATGAAGATAGATTGATGATGATGATGACAAGTAGATAGATAAATAATAGAAGATAGATAGATGATAGATAGATGATAGGTAGGTAGATAGATAGATAGATAGATAGATAGATGATAGATGATAGATAGATAGATAGATAGATAGATAGATAGATAGATAGATAGATAGATAGATAGATAGATAGATGATAGATAGATGATAGAAAGTTAGAATATGAATGAATGATAGATCAGCGATGGCTGAAGATGAAGTCAGGCTTCTAATTGAGAACTTAATCTAGCTTCCTGCTGAAGAGTTTCTGTGCTTTTGACTAAACCCTTCAATTAAAATCATATTGCCTCAATATTTCTAGCAACACAAGAAAATACTTGAATAAAAACCAAGTCTATGAAGAGACATGAACTACAGACGTCTGAGTACACTGACCAAAATTTGAAAACATTGCAAGTTTCTGTAATAGTTGATCACAAATAGCTGTATTCTTCCAAAATCTTCCTCAGCACAGGACTTCTAAATTACAAGTGTATTTTAAATCTTTCAATATGTTTTGAATAACTATAAAAGAAACAAAATTTCTCAGTCTTGACTATAAGGATACAAATTCAGAATAGAGGAATATAAATGATTTTTTGAAAAAAATTCTTTTTTTTTCTTCTTAATTACAGTTGACATACAATGTTTCATTGTAGGAAACAGCTTCAGGTGTCCAATGTGATGATTGGACATTCATATAACTTACAAACGATCACTCTAATAAATGTAGTACCGATCTGATGCCATACATAGTTATTACAATATTATTGACTATGTTCTCTGTGCTATACTTTACATCCCCATGACTATTTTGTAACAACCAATTTGTACTTCTTAATCCCTTCCCATTTTTCTCCCATCCTTTCACCCCTCCTCCCATCTGGCCACCATCAAAATGTTTTCTATATCTATGAGCTTGTTTCTGTGTTGTTTGTTCATTTATTTTGTTATTTAACTTCCACATGTCAGTGAAATCATATGGCATCTGTCTTTCTCTATCTGATGTACACCACTCAGCACAATACCGTCAGGGGTCATGCATATTGTTGCGCATGGCAAGATTTCATTCATTTTTATGGCTGAGTAATATTCCATTTTGTATATGTACCACCTCCTATTTATCCATTAATCCATTGATGAACACCCAGTTTGCTGCCATATATTGGCTAGTGTAAATAAAGCTGTAATGAACATATGGATACACATGTCCCCTCGAAGTCGTGTTTTGGGATTCTTTGGATATATCCTGAAGTGGGATCATTAGGTCCTTCTTTGTCTCTTGTTTTGTCTTCGTTTTAAAGACTAAAACTTCAAACTTTGCTTGAAATATCTTTTTCCATCTCTTTAAATTTAGTCTGTATGTGTCTTTTAATCTGAAGTGAATCTCTTGTAGCATATGTAAGGATCTTGTTTTCTTATCCCTTCAGCCACACTATGTCTTTTGATTGGAGTATTTACATTTAAAGTAACTGTTGACAGATGTAATTATTACCATTTTATTATTTATATTTTTTACTTTTTTCTTCTTCTTTCTTTCTTCTTAAAGAAATCCCTTTAACAGTTCTTGTAATAATGGTTTGGTGGTGATGAACTCCTTTAGCCTTTTCTTGTCTGGGAAACTCTATCTCTCCTTTGAGTCTGAATGACAGCTTTGCTGGTTTGAGTAGTATTGGTTGTAGGTCCTTGTCTTTTCTCACTTTGAATATTCCATGACAATCCTTTCTGGCCAGCAAAATTTCTGTTGAGAAATCAGCTGATAGTCTTATGGGAGATCCCTGGTAGGTAACTAACTACTTTTCTCTTGCTACTTTTAAGATTCTCCTTTTGTATTTAAGCTTTGGCATTTTAATTATGATGTGTCTTGGTGTAGGCCTGTTTGGGTTTATCTTGTTGTGGACTCTGCACTTCCTTGGCTTGCATGCCTATTTCCTTCACCAGGTTAGGGAAGTTTTCCATTATTTCTCTGTCTCTTCTCCTTCTGGTACCTCTATGATGTGAATGTTTGTACACTTGATGTTGTCCCAGAGGCCTCCTAAACTATCCTCATTTGGGGAGATTATTATTTTTTTCTTTTTTGATGTTCTGATTGGGTATTTTCTGATTTCTTATTCTTAAATTGCTGATTTGATACTCTGCTTCATTTAATCTACTATAAATTCCCTCTAAGGTATTCTTTATTTCAGTTATTGTATTCTTTATTTCTGACTTTTTATCTCCATTTTCATGTTTCCTATCTCTTTGCTAAAATTTTCACTGAGATCACTGAGCAGTGTTTTTAACTCTGAGTCTGGTTGATTGCTTGTCTAAATTGTGTTTAGTTCCTTTTCTGAAGTTTTGTTTTGTTCTTTCATTTGGGACATGTTCGTAGTTTCATAAAAAGAAGTAGAAACGTCATCTATGCAGATATTTTTTTTCTAACAGAAAAGTATTTATTTTAAGAAATTATATTGATGTTAAATTGCATAACATTATAGTCAATGTCATTAAATTAATTCATTTTAACATCCTTCTGTAAAAACCAAGGACACAGCATATTAGTGGAAAATTTAAGTCATAAATTCTAACACAGAGATCAACTATGGATTCTTAGTAATGAGTAATTAATGGAGCCCTTCTACTTTTGAAATTTTGTTTTGCAATTCAGAAAATGAAGTTTTGGAGAATATGACATTTCATTTAACTCCTTGCTAAATGAACTGCATATGGGCCTATGAAGACAATATTTTATATTTCCATTTAAAACAAAATTATTTTCTAGAATATTAGTCCCATTAATAACATGATCAACACTGTTAATAAAAAAAATATATTGTAAGAGACTTATATAAAGACTGCTTTTTTTCTAAAAGCCAAGGACAAAATACCCATATTTTTTTCTTAAAAAAGTGTTTTGCTCTCTTCAGACATGGAAATAATTAAGACACAAAGATGTTAAAGTAAAACGCATGAAAGAAACCAATGAACATTGGGCAATGTTAAGAAGTAAGGGAAAAAATAGCCTCTTTGACCACAGGCAAATCTCAACATGATTGCTGGAGACCATCTCCTTTTTAAATAGCAATCCCCTCCCCCTTTGGAGGCATTGAATGTCTGAAAAGCTTCTTGGTGATACCCATATTGATGGACCACATCACACTCTTAGTAGCAAGGGTACAGGCAACAGTACCTGTACTGTAGCAAGGGTACAGTAAAACAGTAATTTATGTAGATCTGTTACCTATTAAAAAGTCAATAAGGGTTTTTCTGTAGAAAACTTAGGAAAGAAAGGAAACTCTAAAGAAGAAAACTTTTAAAATAAAAATCCTATATTCTTTAAATTATGAAATGATTATTCATATGTGGAGCATTTCCTTCCAGTTATTTTTGTTTGGATATAGTTGCCAAATAGATACAGAGTTTTATATCTTACTTTGTTACTTAACAAACTATGTAAATTTTTTCCCACGTAATAAATTTTTTTCTCAAATATGTTAAAGTTAATAGAAGATTCTGCCATGTTGTTGTACCATAACTTATTAGTCCAATTTCCCTACTATGAAATGTTTAGATTCTTTCTAGTATCTTATTAGTATAAGTGTTATGTAGATAAATAAATTTCCACAATTCTGCTTATTTTCTTATGATAGGTTTCCTAGAAGATAAACTACATATCAAAGGAAATAGACATTTTAACACTCAATTCAAGTTGCATACAATGTACCGATCTCAGCATTATTACATTTAAAATTGTTTACCAATTCATAAATGAAAACTAGTATATTTGATTTAGTTTATTTTATTATTAACATTCTTCTAAACATTTCTATTATTACTGCTCTTAGAAACCTATTCAGTCCATCAACATTTTTCCATTTATTTCAATGATTTCTTTTTTTTAATTAATTTTATTGGGGTAACACTGGTTAATAAAATTATATAGGTTTCAAGTGTACAATTCTATAATACATCATACATATAGATATATTGCATTGCATATTCACCACCCAAAGTCAAATCTCTTTGCATCACCATATATTTACCTTCTTATGTCTCCACTCTTCCTTTCCCTCTGGTAACCACTAGACTGTTGTCTGTGTCCATGAGTTTTCGTTTGTTTGTTTGTCTTGTTCATTTGTTCCTTTCAGTTTTATATTCCACAAATGAGAGAAATCATGTGGAAACAACCAAAATATCCTATGAGCTAATTGGGTAAAGAAGATGCGTTACATATACACAATGGAATACTACTCAGCCATAAGAAAAGATGAGACACTGCCATTTGGAACAACCTGGATGCATTTTGAGATTATTATATGAAGTGAAATAAATCAGACAGAAAATTCAATGATTTCTTAAAGCTCCTTTTATACTAAAGATATATTCCTTGCAAATATTTTTTCATTTTTCTTTGCTTTTTAATTTTGCTAATGTTTTTGTCATATAGAAAGCTTTTGTTTTCTTGCATTATTTTCCATGTAAAAAGTCATTGCACATTCTAAGCTTATTTTCTCTTAGGTTATTGTGGTTTAAATATTTTGGTTGTAAATATTTAATCCAACTGTAATGTATCTTTACATAGTTAGGATCTAATTTTATTTTGTTTTCTAAGTAATTTTTCAATCACATTTTTTTTATTGAAAAATGTCTGTTTCATGGATTTGATTATTTTTAAATCATTAAGAATTTAGAAAAATAGAAGTTGTCTGTGGGCTTTCTAATCTTTTCCACAACACACCTATAAATTACTGAGACAATAAAATACATTTAGTTATATCTACAGGATCTGAAGATACACTTAGTTTTTTTAATTAAAGTTTATTGGGGTGACAATGGTTAGTAAGGTTACGTGGGTTTCAGGTGTACAATTCTGTGATATCATCTATGTATCACATCGTGTGTTCACCAGAGGGTGCACTTATTTTTTATTTGAACATGTTTTTCATGTGTTCATAACTTAAAAAAAACAAAACAAAAAAAGTTCATCCTTTCACATTACTAGCCTTATCATGTTAAGATTAAAAATTTTCCCTCAGGATTCTGACTGGAAATATATAAATGTTGCATTAGTTTTCTATTGCTGTGTAATTTATTACCAGAAACTTAGCGGTTCATAGTTCTGAAGGTCAGAAGTCCAGCACACTATGGTTGGGCTGTCTGTTCAGGCTGAAGTCAAGGTGATGGCAAGCTGTGTTCTCATCTGAAGCTAGAGATCCTTTCCCAAGCTCATTTCTCTTTTTGGCAGAATCTGTTCTTTGCAGCTGTTGCACTAAAATCCTCATGTACTAGCTGCTTGTCTACCACAAAGGTATAAATTAATCTAGGGGAAAAATGGGATACAATATTTAAGATTTTCAATAAATTGCTTAAACAAAATATTTCATTTTTTTAAATAATATATATATACATATATATATATATGTGTGTATATATATATATATATATATATATATATATATATATTCTACAATTCTTATATTTTTTTTTGTACAGGTCTTATGTGTCCTATAAAGATTTACTTTTTTTATGTATTTGGTGTTTGTGTATATATTTTCTTCTGACTTATCATTTACACAGGGAACTTCACCATTCTCTGTATTTGTTCTCATTCTCCTAACTGAACCAATTTCATAAGGGTTTTCTTATTAGCATTATTGATGTATTATAGTATTAATTAATTCCCTAATATTATAAATCAATTTATGTACATTATATACATAGTATACATTATTTACATGCTATAAAATGGACAGTTTAACTATATAGTTGATGTATTTTGATAAATGTATATACAATTTTATCTAATACACAATAAAACTTTGCATTCATACCTACTCTGTCACCAGCAGCACCAGGACACCACTAATCTACTATAAAATGTTGTATAAATGGAATCACACTGTACGTCCTCTTTTGTGATGGTCTTCTCCTTCTGAGCACAATGCTTATGAGATTCTTCTATGCTATTATAAGCATCAGTACTTCATTCCTTTAAATATGGGTCATTATACTACAATCTGTTTAATAACTCTCCTGTTGATAAACATTTGGATTATTACCATTCTGGCTAATTTGCATGATGTTACCATGCACTTTCTTGTTCAAATTTTTTTGTGGATATATATTTACATTTCTCTTGGGTAAATATCCAGGAGTGAAATTACATGGTTGTAGGATAGGTGTATTAAGTTCACGAGCTCATCCTAGACAAACTACTACAAACCTCATTGCTGAATATCACTATATTCACCTTCGACATACTCCCCTTGGGAAGCTATGCACTGATGCCAGTGCCTAGTCCACCCTTCAAAGCAATTTTGGAACTCTTTCTGGAATGACCATCAGAGCTGTTGTCATATTACCCTTGATGTCCTGAATGTCATCGAAATGTCTTCCTTTCAATATTTCCTTTATCTTCAGGTAAAGAAAGAAGTAATTGCGGTCCAGGTCAGGTGAATAGGGAGTGTGTCCCAATACAGTTATTTGTTTACTGGCTAAAAACTCCTTCACAGACAGTGCCGTGTGCCTGGTGCATTGCTATGATGCAAGAGCCATGAATTGTTAGTGAAAAGTTCAGGTAGTTTTTGTCTAACTTTTTCACGCAGCCTTTTCAGCACTTCCAACTGGTAAACCTGGCTAATTATTTGTCAAATTGGTACAAATTCATAAAGAATAATCCCTCTGATATCAAAAAAGTTTAGCAACATCGTTTTGACTCTTGATTTGGACTGATGGAACTTGTTTGGTAGTGGAGCATTGGCTGACTTCCATTGCGTACTTTGATGCTTTGTTTCAGGGTCATACTGGTACACCCATATTTCATCACCAGTGAAAACATGACCAAAACATCTTGCCTCTCCAAGAGATTTTGGTAAATTTTGACTCTCCTTTGCTCCTTTGGGACCATTTTTGCACACACCTTTCTCATGTCACGATTTTCCATTAAGATTTTCCTAACTGTTTCTCTATCAATGTTTACTTGGTTTGCTATACTTCTCACAGTCAGTTGATGATTTTGACACACAATTTGATGAATTTTTGCAATGTTTTCATCAGTTCTCCTTGTTTCTGGATGCCCTAACCTCTCTTCATCAGTGATATGTTCTCTCCTCTCAGAAAACATTTAATCCATTTGTACACTGCCATTTTTTTCATGTCATTATCCCCATAATCTTGGACTAACATGTCCCTGACTTCACTTCCACTCTTGCCAAGTTTAGTAAAAAATTTAATGTTTGTTCATTGCTCTAATTCAAGTTCAGACATTCTCACAATGGCACACAAAAACATGCAAAAACAATAATGAATACCATTCAACAAGACACCACCACACATCGACATGAACACAGCTGTGTGACACTGATATACCGAGGTTATGAAACCTTACTGAGCTGTTTGTACAGTGCTGCCAATGTAAGCACACAGGAGCAAGTTTGTGAACTTAATTGTCAGACCTTGTATAGTTCCAGAAGCAATATATGAAATTTCAAGTTGCTCCACATCCTAGATAGCACTTGGAATTGTTAATTTTCAATACATTTTCCCAGAAACATTTGCCTTAATATTATATGTTTTATGGAACTTTACATGTAAACTGAGGGTTAGATTTTAGTAATAGCTGAGTACATTAAATCAAGCAGTATAAGAACGTTTCTGGTGGTGGAAACTACTGGATCATATTTTATTTCTTTTTTTTTTTTTTGCTTTGTTTGTTTGTTTGTTTCAGTTATTTGTGAGATAGTTTAGAAACTTAAAAAGAATTATTGACAATATAAAATACAGATGGATCTTTTTAAGACTTAAACTCAAGTAAACCCTGCTGTTGTCAGTCCCCAATATAGAAAAATGCTACTATTTACATTGTTATAGAAGCCATGGCATATTTTGTAATATCCCCAAACCTGTATTCATTTCAGGTCCTGATAGCTCAGTTCAGGGCCTCCTAAGGGAATCCCTGTGACCCCCTTTATTCCCATTCCCAAAGGATATTGCTAAAATGAGGGTAATTTAAACTTAATAGCTTTATACTGACATCATCTGAGAACATCTTATGGCTTTATTTTGCTAATTTTGCCAGGATAAACTTTCATTTTTCTTCCCAAACAGTCTTTTGTGATTCAGAATATAGGGTGGACTGTTGTCCAGACATGTGGTAGTCAAGGTTGCTTTAAAATTTTAAAAATCCAATTGTATGTAATTATATTAAAGCTTCCCCCTACTCAAAAGACCATTTTAGTAGAATAGTGTATTTCCTTTGGCATCAGTAGATTTATTTATGTAATTGAAGACAGCAAATAACTTCCATAATTCTAACTCTTCCCCCAATTAGGTTAATAATCAAATTTGTGGTATAGGGTATGGAAAGATCACTTTCAACCTGGTCTAAAAAAATTCTACTCTAAAATGTTTTAACATACGGAAAATAAAACGAGCGTTGATTGTCTTTCAATAAAGCTAGTGCTTAATTAATGATGATGTAACTGAAATTCCCGCTAAGCATATTTTATGTGTTTGTTTAGAATGCTATGTGTTTCTGTTTACATGTTACAATATAGGACATTGTTTTTTTGTTGTTGTTCATTTAGGTATCTGCCCGTAAAGAAACAGTCCATAGGGAAGTAATCTCCACAATCCAGATTTCCTATGGATGAAGCTTCAGGGGACTGACTCATTGTCAATCCTGACATTAAACTGTTCTCGTCAAATTAGTTTCACTTAGTGGCAGCCATACATGCACAAAGTTCTGAAGACTATTAAAATTGGTTCCAGCTATCTAAGGATGTATATATTATATAGAGTAGAGATAAATATGTGAGACGATCCAGCTCAATGTTACTGGCAAATTGCATTAGAATCAAATAAATCTTAATAAGCATCAGAATGAAGTAAATAGCAAATTTATTACAAGTATCAAGTATCTCACAAACTGCTTCTTTAGCATTAGATCAATTAACTCTGTCCAGACCACTCTTGCATCTACCAAAAATATTCTGCCAAAAGTCAAATAAGAAATGTAGCTGGTATCTTTAATATGGAGAACTGCTAATAGGATTAGAGCTCAGAAGGCTTTCCAGAACCTTCATGGTTCAGCAGTAACTGACCACTTTTCTTAAATTTCCAGGTTCACTTTTCACATCTTGTAATTCAAATACATCACACTTGGTGATTTATTATTGTCTGAAAACTTCTCCGTTTCTTTGCTGATACTATTGCTTTTTTTAATATGTAAACAATTATGAATAAATTGTGAAGCCATATGAGCAATCAGTAAGTGAAATTAGACATATTAATTTTGAGAGGTTAGAAGAAATATTAGACATTTTCATAGTAGAGAAATACTAAAACCAATGTGTGAAAGATGAGTAAATTTTCCTTCTAGGAGCAATCATTGAAAGAAGAGTTGAAAAGAATTTCAGAAAGTTAGATATTCTGGCCAGATGAAGAATGAATAAAGATAACTGAATTGGAAAGTTATAAGGCAAACTTCAGTAAGCGGTGGACATAGAAGCTATATTTTAAAGGTATGATGAACAAATTATACTGAGTGGAGAAAATTATGTTTACATTGGCAAGAAATAATTAAATCCAAGGAAGACAACTTTCAAATTAATACTTGATAATATTTGTAGATTGGAAAAAAAAATTGACACAGTGGTGGAGGAAAGCCCTTATAAGGAGTGAATCAAAATAGCCAGCACTTGTGTGGCAACAACATATATGCGCTGCTTAAAGAGAGAACACTAGAAAAAAGAGAGACATTTGCTCCCCCTAGATAGGAACCAAAAGGTAGATGAATAATAAAAAAGCAGAGGAGGGCGTGGTTAGAAAAAAGAGAAAGAAGAACCACAGATGTAACCTTTAACATACTAAATTAAAATCACTGTTTATGTGTTTCTCATTCCAGAAATAAACTTTGTCATAAATGAACCCTGGTTTAATATTCTTCTATCTCTAGCACCTGGCACATAGCAAATTTCTCAATGTATGTTTATGGAATAGATCAATGGAGGTAAAATAATTCTTGTCATATGATTTCACTATTCTTAAGGATGAAGGAAATTTGCTTCTCTGGGAATAGGGGAGTTGGCAGTTGAGTGAATTTGGGACACCTGCTGAAAGGAACATGATAATGATTTTTTTAAAAAAAGGTAGTAACATTAACTTGAAGTGGATGTGGTCAGCACTTTTTTTTTGTTTTTGTTTTTTTAATTTTTAAATCAACAACTGCAATTTGGAGAGCAGATGTAGAAACACTAAACAGTACATGCAATAAAGGATTGTCTCCTAAATAGTGTTGTGTCCTAAATACCAGCGCCAATGTGTGAGAGACAATGTGTGGTGGATAATATGGCTGCTTTTGGCTTCCTATCTGGCAATGAAAGAAAGTTAAATCAGAAGTAGGCTTTGAATTTGGAGAATAAAGTAGTAGTAGAAGTTAGAATTAAGATTTAAAAAGAACAGGCTTACTCAGGTTATGGGAGTGGGAGAGATGAAGCATGTTAAGAAGAACTACTTTTCTTGTAATTCTTCATTTTCGAGAAGAAATTTCAACATTCAAAAATTGTAGAGTGAAATGAAACAGAGATGTGATGATTTCAATCAAGGTTACATTTATGTTTGTAGGTAACAGATAAAACAGAGAGACCTTGGTTTTATAAGGATTGAAGGACTCTGAATCAGAGTGCTAGGAGGGTCATTCTTAGATGATCCTTCTTAAATGATCATCTACTTAGATGATCTTTGAGGTTAAAGACTGATTCTCAGACTACAGTGGAGAGAAAATTTGTGGATCAAGTACTCAATAGATGAAAATGATAGGAGGATGTAAGTTGGTGACTGTCATGATGGAGAGACTACCGGTTGTGACAATAATTACAAAAATGGAGAATGGTGAAAGAATTGTTGAAATGATGGCCATGAGTTACTGATCTCTGGCACTTCTTTACTTGGGTATAAAAAAAGGGCGAGTCGTCTCCATCAGAAAGGTAGTGAGAATTTTAGCTATCAGAGAAAACTCACTTTCAATTATAGAAAAGATGTGAAAGAAATTCTTGCACAAAATATGGCTAAGAAAAGGAGTCCTCATACCTACACTTTTCTAATTGAATGCATCATATTAATACGGATTATGTAAAACATAATAACATTGAACATGGAATAGGTAATCAAAACATACAGTGTTAACAAATTAATAGAAATTAATATACTTCCCTAAAAATTACAGTATAGGTAATACAGTATAGATAACAGACTATGTGAAAGTTGTCATAGGTGTAAAAACTGGAAATATTTTCTCTTAAACACACTAAAATCATAGGGTTATTTTGGGCTATTAGATTTACTGGATGAAAACAGGATACTGATGAATACACAAACGTGCAAGCATATGTTGAAATTTTCATTCTGTATGTCTACAAGAGAACACGTAATATAAAATAGGATACATGTTTCATTTTGACTCTGAGATTTCTCAATCCAGAAGAAGACACTTATTGGATTAAAAAGAGTTGTTAAAAAGGATACAACCTAATCCTTTGATAGAGTGTGTGGTTATTTTTTATAATTATTATAAATATTTTTTTAATTCTAAAATTCATACTGATTAGTCTCGTTTTTCATTTCTTTGATATTCATCATTTATTCATCATCTTATTTCAAAAAAATCATGCCTAGTTTTACTGTTTGTCAACCTTTAGTATTAATGAATTGAAATATGTTTGAAAAAGGAACACATATTTCTGAAAAAGTGATTCACGATTTGTAAAAAATTACCTATTATTAATATTATAAAGATAGGACAACAGCTCCAGCATTAAAATATGTGGATTAATTGAATCCAGAGTGTTGAAAGAGTTTTGGACGTTAAAGAAAAGTAATATTTATAACATTTGAAGAAACAAGATGAACAAAAATAAGTAAAACTGAAGTATGAAATATAAAGGTAATATTTCTTAGAAATAAAGCAAATACAAAAAATTGTGATATCAAACTGATTTTAAAAAGAATTTTTCTTTTTGTTCATTGATTCCACTGTTCAGCTAGATCAAACATAAATCAACAAACCCAAAATATAGCTTTTCCAGTTGCTATGTGTTGTATGAGCAGGCTGCTTTTGATTTTGTTTTTCTGCTGGAATTCTAGCATACTAAATACTATCTGATAGCCTTTCTAGCATGATTTCTGGCCAAATAAAACTAGTGATTAATAAAATTTCTATTTCAGTTTTCATAGGTTTGGCTATCCTATGTTTGGACATTGAGTTCTTTGAGTTTATCCTTTTTGGAGTTCATTCACTTTCTTTAATCTGTAGAATTTGTCTTTCACCAAGTTTGGGATGTTTTCAGTTATTATTTCTTCAAATAAATTTTCAGCTTTACATTATTTTTCCTCTCATTCTGCGACTCTAGTGATTCAAATGTTAGATACTCTCTTATTGTCTGAAGTCCCTAAGTTTCAATTTACTTTTTGTTGTCATTTTGTTTTTTTCTGCGCTCAGATTAGATCATTTCTACTAATGTAGCTTCAATATTATTGATTTGTTTCTCTGCCATTTCCACTGTTCTACTTAGGTCATCATGTTAAATTTTTATTTTGATTATTGTGTATTTTTCATTTCCAAAATTTGTATTTGCCTTTTTATAGCATCTATTTCTTTATTGAATTGTCTATGTTTTCATTTTTTAACTGTATACACAATTACTATTTGAAACATTTTATGATTTCTTCCTTAAAATCTTTGTTCAATAATTCTAACTTGTGTAGCATCTTGGTGCTAAAATCCCTTGATTGTCTTTTCTCATTTGAAATGTGTCTAGTATTTGGCATGTTGAGTAACTTTGGACTTTATTTTGGAAAATTTGAGTATTATTTTATAAGACGAAGTTTCCTGGATATATCTTTTATTTAAGCTGGTGATCAACTTGTTTAAGTTCAAAATGCATATTCTGGCTCACCTTTGTGGTCTGTTGACCAAATATCAATTTACTTTATAAATCCCCTGTAGTGAGTCTGGTATCCCCAACTTTTATGTTACTCAAATGACAGGACTCTTCTCCACAGTCCCCTCAGCATGTTTAAGGAGAAGGAGAAACATCCCCTCACTACTACAGGGGAAGGGTGGAATTCAGTGTTCTAGCTACATGTCTGTGGAGAAAGGGCACCTCCCCATTGGGAAAGGGCAGGGATAAATAGCAGTAACCATCCACAGGTTTCACCACAGAGGTGTGCCACCTCTTCCGGGGGTTAGGTGGAATCAGAGTTCTGCCCAAGTCTTGTATGTGAGGAGAACTAGAGAAATTAATCCAAAATAAAATGAATAGTTCCTGATAACACTGGATAGGATTATCAGCCAGGACTTGTTTTATACATCCATTTCATGGTGTAATTGAAGAAAGGCAAACATGATTTCTAATGGAAAACTCTCTGCCACTTGTGTAATATGGCAGCTGAGTTTTTGTTATTAGCTTTACTATTTGACTTTAAGGAATTTGAAATATTTTTTTAAAGAGATTAACCTGCTTTCACCTATTATCACCCAACAGAGTACAGCATCCTTAGTCAATTAAAGGATAAGTTAAGTTGTGTTTTTTTAATCTGTTGGTTTTAATTTATCTGAGGATGGGGGCAGGAGGATAGAACTTAGAATATAATTCAGGTACAATTAATGTGCTACATTTGTGTAATGTGTGAGTTAGTGGAGAAATTTGAGGAAGAAATCACAATGAGGGCACAAAATAATAAGAGAGATGTTTACCAAAGATAAGTGTTACATTAGAATTCAACTTCACCACTTGACTAAAATTGACCTTGAAGTTAGAAAATGCCAGTTCTTGAGTAAGTGATGAAAAATATGACAAAAACTAGCTATCTCTAATTATCCAATTCCCATTTTCCCATGGGAATATAAAAAATTTAGCTTGAGAAATACTCATGAAAGAATATATTTCAAGTCTCCTTCATGTAGGTGTGGCCATGCAACTAACTTAGACATATTGGGACTTATGGGAAAGTCATGGGTTCACCTTCCAGGTAGTGTCCTTAGAGGAAAGAGAGTGCTATCTACTTACAACTCTCCTCTTCTCAGTGGTCTCTAATAAATTCTGAAGGTCAGTACAGCATCCTAGGAAGAATAGAGTGCCACCCGCTAGAGGGAACTTGGGTGCCTTTTGACTTTGCAGAATGGAGCCGTCAGATAGGTTAGACTAAAGCTATAAAAATGTCACAGATCACTGTGTTTTCTTTCTTTTTGCATTAGTTTGGATTTGAGTTTGAGAGTGAGCCTTAACCCAAACATGAATGAATTAAATGTGATAAAGCTTTATTGTTCTCTTGTAAAATTCCAAGCACCTATCTGACAGCTCCATTCTGCAAAGTCAAAAGGAACCCAAGTTCCCTTAGCGGGTGGCACTCTATAACTTCCCAGGATGCTGGACTCTCCTTCAGGATTTATTAGAGACCACTGAGAAGAGTAAACGTGGAAGTGGATGACACTCTCTTTCCTGTAAGGACACTACCTGGAAGGTGAACCCATGACTTTCCCTTAAATCCCAATATGTCTAAGTTAGTTGCATGGCCACACCTACATGAAGGAGGCTTGAAATATATTCTTTAATTTGAGTATTTCTTGAGCTAAAATTTTTATTGCAATGGGAAAATGGGAATATGGATATTTAGAGATAGATCGTTTTTGTCACATTTTTCATCACTTACTCAATCCTATATGACCATCCACTAGAGAACTGAAGTTTTCTATCTTCATGGTCAATCCTAGCCAAATGATGAAGCTGAATACTCATGTAACACTTATCTTTGGTAAACATCTCTCTCTGTGTCCTCATTCTCACTTCTTCTTCCTCAAATTTCTCCACTAACCCACACACTACGCAAATGTGGCACATTAATTGTACCTGAATAACATTTAAAGTTCTATCTATCTATCTAAGAAAAAAAGAGACACTTTCAATGTAAAATTCCCTTCTGAATATCAAGCAACTAAAACATTCTCCATGAATAATATGAAATTTCAAAAATTTCATATTAAATTTCATAAATTTACAATTTGAATAAACTGCTGGAAACATATGATTTACATATTTCTCTCAAATTGTCTTTAAAAGTGGTTCTAGTGATGAAGCTTATTTATTTCTTTAAAATTGTATTCATTTGTTCCCTGCTTTATTGAGTTATAATTGACATGTAACAGTGTGTAAGTTTACGGGGCATAACATGATGGTATATATTGTAAAATGATTACCACAATAAGGTTAGTTAACACACCCATCAATTGAAGAACTATATTGACCTAAGAGGAAACAGAAACCTTTCAAGTAGATTGTCGATTTTCCAGTTTCTGAATTCATACAATTGTTTCTTTATTCATTTGTCCAACAAATATTTCTTGAGGGCTCATCATGAGCCCAGGGATTGTGTTAGGCAAAGAATCTGCAACAGTGAAGAAATATTGTTTTCTTTCCTTCGTGGTGCTTACAACTTAACATTATAAATTAACTGGAAAGATCATTCAGCTGGAGCTTTGATAACATAAAACAACAACTGTATGTGTATAATCTATAAATGAGGAATTTTATGTAAAAAAGATTAATGTAATATAAAACAGTAATACAAAAATTCATGGATGCATTCAGTTATTCCAATCAAAGAAGAGTAATTTAAGGTTTTGTTATATTTCCAGGTCATCCTAAATCTTTAGGCCAAGGCATAAACCGTGTTTTAACAAAAACAGATGTCTCCCAGCACACAGGACAGTCACATCTGCTCTGTAGCTCCACATGGGAACGTCTTCTCATTGCTAAGCAGTCCATGCCCAGTTCCAAGAACACATGAGCCTCTTAAAACAAAGTTTAAAACCTAGTGACTTGAGAGTCAGCTGGCAGTGTATCTGCATTTTTCAGCAGGCTTGGATATCGGGGAGAGCTTAGTGTTCGCTCTGTAACTGACCTCTCTGAGCCAAGTTCAGAGCGGTGTGAGTTATCAAATCTGACAGTCTTTTGGCAAGTCTTTGAAGGCTCTCGGGCCAGACTCCCTTCCAAGCTCAGCTGGGATCAATTAGGATAAATAATAGTTCTTGCAATAGCTAGTTCCTACCATGCTTTAAAAAAGTAATCAGTATGCAATAATGCAATTTATGGCTTACCTGTACCATGTTATCCATTCAAAAGAAAATAAGATCAAATTGAAAGGTTAAAATGCTCTGAGTTTCAGAACAATACAGTGGGAGAGAGGGGAGAGAAGAACCAAAGAGGCCAACATTTTGAAGACTCCTTACTCTCTACATTTATCTAAGACATGATTAAACGTATATTTAAAAATATTGTATTCCCCAAAATCTGAATTTCCCCCCAAAACAATATTTTAAAAGTCTGGTTAAAGCATATCACACACACACACACACACACACACACACACACACACACGCACCACATAATCAAGGATGTTTGACCACCCTCAGAAACGAAAGAGACTTGTTAGTACACACTGTATATTTTCCTTCCAGGACAACACTTAAACTCAGCAAAGGTTACTGGTGACTAATAAGTTGTATGTCCCACTGGAGGTTGGTAGTCAACAGCAAATAATAATTTTCTGTAGTAAGAGAAAAGCCACATTTAATAATGCTAATTTTCTGGCTTCATGGGAACCAAATTTTGTTTTTATTGGGTGTTTCTATTTACGTGGCCTGAAGGTAAGGTACTGCAACTATCTCGTCACTGAAATTCAAATCATTACTCTTTGCCATCAGTTTTCCTTTTTGACCTTCTTAGTTGCTTCTAGAATCATGAAACGATCATGATTGTGGTTTGATATTGTTCTGCCACAAAATGTAACTGCTTGTTAAAATAGCCATAAGTTAAAATGTAGCTCTTTATTTGCCTTATAAGTGTTTTCTGCTTCAATTGGGGTTTTCACATTTTTGGCCTCACCTCCTTATATTTTTTTTCAAGACAGATTTGTTATTAATAAGAATGTTTGTGTTTTAGTAGGGGTGTTTCATTTTTCATTTTTCACTCAAAAATGAAAAGTTATTTGAAGTGGAAAGAAATTATTTGCATAAGTGACCAAAATGAAGTCATTTTGTTTGTTTTTACCAGAAAGACTTTACCCATTTGTTGAGTTATAATGAAGCCATCAACAAAATAAAGAGGCAACTGACTGAATGGGAGAAGATTTTTGCAAACAGTGCCTCCGATAAGGGGCTAATATCCAAAATATACATGGAACTCATGAAGCTCAACAACAAAAAGACAAAAAACCCAATTGAAAAATGGGCAGAGGACCTGAAGAGACATTTCTCCAAAGAGGACATACAAATAGCAAATAGACATATGAAAAAATGCTCACCATCACTAATCATCAGAGAAATGCAAATAAAAACCACAATGAGATATCACCTCACCCCAGTCAGAATGGCTATCATCAACAAGACAAATAGTAACAAGTGTTGGAGAGACTGTGGAGGAAAAGGAACCCTCATACACTGTTGGTGGGAATGCAGATTAGTGCAGCCGTTATGGAAAGCAGTGTGGAGGTTCCTCAAAAAATTAAGAATAGAATTACCATATGACCCAGCAATCCCTCTCCTGGGTATCTACCCAAAAAATCTGAAAACATTTATCCATAAAGACACGTGTGCTCCAATGTTCATTGCAGCTTTATTTACGGTGGCCAAGACATGGAAACAACCAAAATGTCCTTCGATAGACGAATGGATAAAGAAGTTGTGGTATATATATACCATGGAATACTATTCGGCAGTAAAAGATGATATAGGAACATTTGTGACAACATGGATGGATCTTGAGAGTATAGTTCTAAGCAAAATAAGTCAGACAGAAAAAGCAGAGAACCCTATGATTTCACTGATATGTGGTATATAAAACAAAAACAACAAGACAAACAAATGAGAAACAAAAACTCATAGATACAGACAATAGTTTAGTGGTTACCAGAGGGTAAGGAGGGTGAGGGGTGGGTGATGAGGGTAAGGGGGATCAAATATATGGTGATGGAAGGAGAACTGACTCTGGGTGGTGGACACACAATGGGATTTATAGATGATGTAATACAGAACTGTATACCTGAAATCTATGTAATTTCACTAACAATTGTCACCCCAATAAATTTAAAAAAAGAAAAAAGAAAAGAAAGTCAAAATGTATGAAGATTGTGGAGAAAAATGATTTAATAATGTGTACAAATACCCAAACAGATCCATGAATGCAGCTGATGGTTGGTTCCCGAAGTCAGCTAGAGTACTCATTCAGTTTCTGCTAACTTCCAAGGATACAGTGAGGCTCAGTCACACTGCCTGCTCTCCCAAAGCAACTGGTTAAGCCTTGGTCAGTTAAGGGCTCTCTCCAGTTCAACCTCTAAGTGTATGGAATTTGTCGAATTGAATGATATAGTGATGCCAAGTGGGACAGAGTTTTTAAGAACTATTAGTAAATGTTATTGTTTTGATGATTATCTAAACACAGTACATTTTATAGAACATAGTTTAAAATGAACACAGCCTATGGTTTGGTTAAGGGATACACAGAGCATTTCAATGTTGTTCACTGTAAAGATTCTGCAATGTGGCATGTGTGTGCATGTGTTTGTGTGTGTTTGCATGTATATTCTCCAGTATCTGAATCTTTGAAGATTAGAGTATTACATTATATTTTCAAATTATTTTGCAAATTATTTTAATTAAATTTAATTTTTATGTATTTTAAAATTATAGTTGACATACAGTATTATATTAGTTTCAGGTGTACAACATAGTGATTAGATATTTACATAGTTTATGAAGTGATCACTTGGATAAGTCTAGTAACCATCTGTCACTGTACATGGTTATTATGATATCATTAACTATATTTCCATTAACTATATTTTCTATATTTCCTATTATATTAACTATATTTCCTATAGTACATGTGATTTTTCCTTTTTTATGTTTTAAGAATTTCATAAAAAATATAGCTAACAAAATATATATTAGTTTCAGGTGTACACCATAGTTATTCAACATTTATATAAAGAGTGATCACCGTGGTAAGTCCAGCACCATCTGACACCGTACCATGTTGTCATAATATTACTGACTATATTCCCTATGCTGTATTTTACTTCTCCATGACTTATGTGTTTTATACCTGGAAATTTGAACCTGTTATTCTCCTTCACCTGCCCCCCTTTTTAAAAATTTTCAATTACAATTGACATTCAGTATTATTTTATATTAATTCCAGGTGTACAGCATAATGGTTAGACATTTATATAATTAAAGAAATGATCCCCCTAACTAGTCTAGTACCCACCTTGCACCAAACATTGTTATTATCATATCATTGACTATATTCCCTATGCTTTACTTTATATCCCATGACTATTTTGTAATTACCAATTTGTACTTCTTAATCCCTTCCCCTTTCCCCTCACTTTAACCTCCTTTCCATCTGGCAACTATCAAAATGTTTTCTGTATCTAAGACTTTGTTTCTGTTTTGTTTGTTTATTTTTTTTCTTTAGATTCCACATATAAGCAAAATCACATTGCATTTGTCTTTCTCTGTCTGACATACTCCACTCAATACAATACACTCCATACCCATCCATGACACCACAGATGGCAAGAATCCATTCCCTTCCCTGGCCAAGCAATATTCCATTAGGACAGTTTTTAGTCATTATTTCTTCAAATAGGTTCTCAATTCCTTGTTTCTCTCTTCTCCTGATACCCCTATGACGCAAATGTTGTTATGCTTGATATTGTCCCAGAGGTCTCTTAAACTATCTTCATTTACTTGTCTTTTACTCTTTTTTTTTCTTTTCCCATTCTGCTTGGGTGTTTCCTGTTACCTTGTTTTCCTAATCATTGATTTGATCCTCTGCTTCTAGTCTGCTGGTGATTCCTTCTAGTGAATTCTTCATTTTAGCTATTGTATTACTTATTTTTGACTCGTCTTTTTTTATGGTTTCTATGTCCTTTTTAATGCTTGCTATCTCTTTGTTGATATTCTAAGTTCCTTTGGCATCCTTATAAACATTGTTTTGAGTTTTGTATCTGGTAGATCACTTGTCTCCATTTCATTTAGTTCTATTTCTAGAGTTTTCTCTTGTTCTTTCATTTGGGCCATTCTTTTTTATTTCCCCATTTTGGCTACCTCTCTGTTTTTGTTTCTATTACTCAGTAGATCTGCTACTCCTCTGGATGTAGCCCTATGTAATGTTGGCCCAGTGGCCTTAAGTAGTAGGTGTCTTTTGGGGCCCTGGTACATTCTCATTGGTCACCTGTGCCAGGTGCTCCAGGGGTGTCCTTTGTGTGGGTTGTGTGTGCCCTGCTCTTATAGTTGAGACTTGAGTACTTTCGGAATGTCAGTTGGTGGGATTGACCCTCAAGGCTGACTGCCTATGGAGTTTTGCCATGTCCACAGCTTACAGGCTGCTGTGTGTAGGGCTTACCCCACTGCTTGGGATTTGCCCCAACAGACTCTTATGACTGTTGAGACCGCCCTTTGTGTGTGCCACTTGTGAGGCTGATTGGGTCGTGCTCTGCTGTCATCTGAAGGCAACCCCCAAATATGTTGGTTCTGGGGCTTCTTAGGAGGGGCTTTGATGCAGGCCCAGGTCACCCAGTGCCTGTGACTGGCAGCTTCTCAGAGTCACTAGAGTGGAGCAAGTGGAGCTCACCAGACCAATTCAGGTTCATTTTCGGCCATGTCTGGGGGGGAGGGCTTAACACAGGAAAATGGCTCCGACCTGATGGCTGCATAGAAAGAAGACCTCACACAGTGAAAATGGCAACTGTCATTCCTTTCCTCACCCTGAAGCCATACTACTCAGTCACTCCCTGTATATCTTCAATGTTCCCTGAGTCATTGTCCCTCCACCAGAACCCAGAGTAAGTGCCTGTGAGGGAATGAGTCTGTGCACAGGTCATTTAAGGGGATGTCTGAGTTTCCCATAGCCTTCCTATCCCACTTGAATGGTCATAATCTCCACTATTTTTCACAGACACATGTTGGATAGGATTCCTCTTCACAGCACTGGTACTCTGGGCTGAAGAGCCTGGTGTGGGGATGGGGTCACTCATTCCTCTGGAAAGGGGGAAAGTCCATGGATGATATATTTCTCCCAGTTCTCAACTGCAGGTGGGGGTCTGGCCTGTTCTACCATTCCACAGCTCCTACAAGTCTCTGTGTGGCTTCTTCTTTATATCCTTAGTTATAAAACTTCTGTTCAGCTAGACTTCAGATGGTTCTCCAGGGTGATTGTTCTATAATTTAGTTGTAATTTTAATGCGTACACAGAAGGAGACAGGCACAGCATTTACCTACTCCACCATCTCAGATCTCCTGCAAATGATTTTTTGCATTACTGACTTTTAATTGAGAAGTCAGTAAAAATATATCAAAATTGTAGTAACAGAAAATTTTAAAAGCTTAGATTGGATGCTGTTTAATTTAATGAACATTTAGTCTTAAAATATTTATTTCCTGTTTGAAGTGTGGGAGACAATAGATACAAGGCTTGGTCTCTAGTCATACAGGTATTAAGAATCTCAGTGATAAAATTTCAGTAGCAAAATCACAATGAAAGAACAGTACAAGAGGACTGATAATCCAAAGTGATTGATACAGCTGACAATTACTACAGCAAGAAGAAGGGAGAGCTGATTATGGACTGACATACTCAAGGAAGACTTTGTTGGAGAGTTACAACTTGTGCTTGCCAATGTCTGATGTGGATGTCCAGAGAATGGAAGAGAAAGCATAATAAAATGGAGCACTGAGAATCTGAACAGCATAGCAAGGGCTAAAAGATGGAGGGGTGAATATGGGCCCAGGCCAACAAAGTCACAATTAAATAATCATCTTTAAATAATCAAGAGATGACTTTAGTTACAACATTCTGTAGCAAATTTTACTTCTCCAAATATGATATTCATCAATTATATTAGCTTGTTTATCTATCCAATTTTCTTGTATTTATTTCAATAAAATCAGTTATATACTTAGAAATTGTTCCTTTGGTGACACATTGTGTTTGTTTTACACAGATTTCCTAAAAGCAAACACCTGCAGAAAGCTTCTGCAGCACAAGGCTAAGTCCAGAATTTTGCTTTAGAAATTTTACTTGTCTTTTTTTCAGTTGGTTTGTTCGATTTTTATAAACATAACATTTAAAAATTAAACATATTTTTCTATCTTAGTCATGATGTTATCCACTCATATTAACTTCAATATTTTTTTATTAATTCATCCAGTCTTTTATTTTTGTTTGGGGCTTAGTATTTATCTTTCAAATTCATGTAGGTTTTTATGTAAGTGAATTAATTTTACATTTGTTTCAGATGTTTTTTCTAGTGGTTTATCATTATAGTTTTAGTGTTTTATGTCAATATGTAAAATGGAATTTAGTAAGAGCACAGATCTATGCTGTCATATCTTCTGTAATTTACTTTTAAGTACGTCAGAAAAACCAGTGGGATGTACACGAGTAGTACAAGTGTACACATGTACACATAGTACACGAGTACTATGAGCTACAATCTTAAGCTATTAGATATTTGAATGATGGTTTCTAAAATTAACATTACAAAAATATCTAAGAAAAGCACTTAGATACTATTAACTAAATGTACACTACTAGGAGGTTGGTACTGAAGGTGGTCCCCCACGAACCAGCCTCTCAGGATTTGAACTGTTGTGTAGTCCTTGCCCACAAAGAATGACGAACTGGTTCTGGAACTATACATTATAAAAGTCCTGTTCATTTCTAAATTTGAGCTCTTGGGAACCCTGAGCCACATATTGCAAGGTATCCCATTATCCACCTGGAGAAACTATGTGGAAATCCCCTAAGATCGTGCAATGAGGCAGAGATGCAAAGTTGTTTAGGCACCGAGTGAGGCCTCCATGACTTCTACTACAGGCACTATCTGACTACAGTTATGTGAGAAACCTCACATGAAACCAATAGAGAAACAACTTAAAATAGAAACAAATATGAAAAATACAAGCTGTCTGTGAAGACCAATAGTATTGATAGTCAACAAGAGAAGATAATTTTGTCAACTTGATAAAGAAGTTAATTTACAAAAGAAAAAAAAAACTACAGGTAACATCATACTTAATGATGACAGACTGACTCCATCCTGCTTAAAATCAAGAAGAAAGCCATGATGTCCATTCTTACCATGTTTACTCAGCACTTCACTAAAAGAACTAGCCAGTGGAATAAGGTAAAACTCACTCAACCAATCAATTAATGAATGCAATACAAATGTATGTGCAAATGATAAGTGTGTACATAAAAGATCCTAAATAATCTAATAAGTATCTCCTGCAGCTCATAAGTAAATTTAACAGGATTACAGGATACATGGTTGCTATACAAACCTTGTCATTTGCTACAATATGGATGTACTTTGAGGATGTTATACAGAGGAATGAATAGGTGGAGCACAGAGGATTTTTAGGGCAGTGAAACAACTCTGTATGGTACAATAATGATGGGTACATCTCATTATACATTGTCAAAACCTACAGAATGCCCAATGCCAAGAGTGAACCTAATGTAAAGTCTGTGTGATGATCAAGGTAGGTTCATCAATTTTCATCAATTGTGGCAAACATACCACGATGATGGGGAATGTTGATAATGGAGATCTGTGCCTGTGTGAGGGCAAGAAAGACATAGCAACTCTTTATACTTTCTGCTCAATTTTTTGAGAACCTAAAACTCTAAAAACAAAGTATTTAAAAGGAAAAAAAGATTATACCAAAACTGGCAGTTATGAATAAAGCTGCTATAAACATTATATACAGGTTTTTGTGTGCACTTGATATTATTTTTATTGCTAAATATTAGTTTTTCTGTTCTAGATATACCATTAATTTTGTGTGCTTTTGTTTGTGTCTGACTCTCAGCATAGTGTTTTGAGATTCATCCACAAATCAGTTGCAAATATCAGCAGTTTGTTCTTTGTACAGAATGATTATTTATCTGAAATATCATGTATAATTGATAATCTCTATATTCACATAGAATAATTGTTATTAGTGTTTGATAGGTAACGTTTGACTTGCCCAAAACTGAGTCCTTTCCATGGTCTATCAGGAAAAAAATATTGCAGTCCCACAAAGCTCCGTGTAAACTAACTTCAGCATTGTATTAGGTTGGTGCAAAAGTAACAGCAATTTTTGCAATTATTTTTAACCTTTTAAACCGTGATTACTTTTGCATCAACCTAATGATTAGGTCCATCAGTTCTGGTCATCTGAAAAGCATGGATCCTAAGCCTGATCGTGCCAGGGAGCAGGCTGGGCAAGATACAAATGGAGCAAAGTTTCTGTCCTGTCAGATGACTATTGGAGAGGGCAGGCTCTTCTGAAATCTGGCAGCTTAGAAACATCACAGTCGTAAGGTCAGGATTCATCTCCCAGGGACCGATATCGTGCCTTTCCTGCCCTGCCAGACTTTGTGTGTCTGGAATAAACGAGCAACCCAAGAGTCTTCCCCAGTGAATACTGCACCAACAGTGAACAGTATGTGGGGGGAGGGGGAGGGGAGGGGCTATTTAACCTTTGCCCTGATTTGCATAGCAATGCTATTTTTCTTTGCATACTTTTAATTTTCAATTTATTTTACAGTGTGAAGCTTACCTTAGGATTTATTCTCCTTCCTCTCATTTCTCTTCACTTTTTCTTCTTTATATTTTTAATCTTATCGTCCATCAATTTGCAAGTTTTTTAAAGGGAGAGTTAAGAAGAAATGTGAGCAAAAAAGCAAGAATAAATCATGAAACTAAAGATACCGTAAATTTCTGTCAACAAATAGGTATTTTTTTAGTTCCATGTTAGTGTTGTGTTGTAGTTGTTTTACTCTGCTGTGGCCATATTATTTCAACAGCAACATCCAACAGCGTCTGAATTTTACCAGGACTACAAAGATAGAAAGCATAGAGCATAAATACACTAGGGTGTTGAATAAATGATTCCACACATCCATGTTTGAATCTAAGTTGTTTTATAGGAAGTTACCAGATCATCTGTTTATATGGAATAAATCATTCCCATAGCTTTTATTCCATGGCTAGACCTTCACAGTACAGAGCCATTTTTGATTCTTTTATCTCTTCAGAGAAATGTAAATCCAGTGATTCTTAAAATAGTTACTGAAAGGTCAAAAATGAGTAACTTCCCTGAATGGTACTAAAAAATAATGTATAAACACACAGTGTGTAGAAGTTGTTCTTACAATAAACAAGTAATTTTGGAAAATGAATCTTAAGATGTTCAATGGAAATGCATTTACATGTTCTTTTTAAATAAATCATTTCAGGCACGTGAATCATAAGGGGTACACTAATAGAGCTTCTTTTGTTGTTGTTGCCTTTCCATGCTTTCATTGCTTTACTTGTCTTTGGGTGGTGTATGCAGAGAAGTTGGATGCTATTTTCCAAGTGGCAGCCATCTAACATCTAGGCCTGCTTTGATGTTGGCACAGGATTTGTCACATGGTCAGTTGCTCTTGAACTATCTGCTACCCTTCAAGTCTTTTGCAACATCGGTTTCAATGAGTAACCCTTGATAAAATAATCTCAAGGCTTTAACTATAATATCAGATAATTAGTTTGTGACTATTTTAACATAGAAGGATTTATTTTATTGACAGGAGTGGGTGTTTGAGATGTCTGTATCTTAATGTAACTGATAGCAGAGACTAATCATAAGGAATGCAACACACAAGCAGATCCCCTACCCTCCATTATAATCCTTCATGTCACTGTGAAACACATGATCAGGGGAGGGATTGAACAGAAAAGAACAGAGAATCACATGAGAATGTTTTGATTTAATTGTTTTATAATGAAAAAAAGGGAAAAATGCAATTGTAGGAGTGCATATTTCTGGATTGCACTAAAGGAAAAAATGATAATTACATATATGCCAACAATATTATTTGTTGTCTAGCCAGAAATTTATGATTGATCCTAAGAATTCTTCTTTCAAACACTGATATTCTGAACTTGGAAAGCCTCAGTTTTATTTAAGATTTGAAGGTGTATTCTTAGAATTGTTATTATTTACAATTGGAAGGTTATTTGTTTCTTTAAGCTTTTGTCTCAGAAGAAAAAGCAATCATACCAAACTTTGTCTAATTTGGTGAGAAGGGCAAGAGACAGGAAATTAGAATAAAACTTTTTAATTCTCTTTTGATTAGAGGAGTTATTATTTTGTAATCAGTGACTACATAGAGTTCTATCTATCAGTTAGATAAAAATCATGAAATGGTGTATATAAAATAATTTTGGTGCTAATGTTTCCTATTTTTTAAGTTTGGCTAGAGCCTACCGTATATTTCACCATAAAATAATAATTGATTATTATTAACAACAAATATCACAAATACCCTATCATGAAAATGCCTAAGTCAAAGAAATAGAAGATACCTATGATGACTTTATGATTGAAAACAAATTCTACTTGTCAATTGTAAGAGAAAAGAACAAGTTTACTTGAATTAATAGTTAATTACAGTTATGACTAATCTACTTCTAACTGTAGTTACAGAGAGGAAACAAAATTTGAATTTTTAAAAACCAGAATATTAAAATAACTTTAATAAAACATAATTCAACTGTATGCTTAATCATGCACCAATTTTAATTATATAAATACATCATTTTTTATCAGAAGTCCCAAGAAATTTTTACATATCACTGAATTGCATTTTGTTTCAAAGCGCTACAGATTGTATGCAAAATTTGTCTTATTCAGATTTCAGATCCCCTGTGTAGTCTTTCTTTCCCTGAAGATTTGGTGTATGTCTAATATACAATATACCAGGGGTGCCGAAAAAATGTACACATTTTAAGAGAGGTTATCTATGTATTACTTTTCAAAGTTGAATTGAATTACGGTAGCAGTGAGTAGTATGACGTTCACTCAAAAGATGGCGCTCATCAAATGAATGCTAGTATCATTAGTTGTATTACAATTTTAATACCGTCTGTTCCTTTCTTAAAATGTATATATAGTTTTTGGCACCCTCTGTATATATATTGAAATGCCTTGATATTTCAAAATGGGCAATATGAAATTCAACTATTAAAATGTGTTTCATGTTCATTGAAATATGTTCCTTGCTCCTCTGATATAAGTACAATAAACCTCTACATGTTGTAGCATTTCTGTTTCCTCTCATAAATATTAATTTTAATAACTATTCCTTAGTCTTTTTCTAAAAAAAAGCCCTAACATTTCAATGAATAGTCTAATTTTATATACAATGTTAAGACAGTAGAGACTGAGGGCGCCTCCTGTCTTTTTTTATACACTAATGCCATATGATGAAAACCTCTGGAATCTTATCATTAACTAGCTCTGTAATCTTGACAAAATGTCATTTAACCCATCTGGCCTTGGTTCCTTTGTAAAATGAGTAAGTTTAACCCACAATTTCTCCAAAGTCCCCTCTTAAATGTCAACTTTTATCATGTAAACTTTAATCAGAATGAATGCATATTTTTAAAACAATGACTACAAACGCAAAGTAATAATTTGGGTGGTTTGCTAATTAATATAAGCTAAAAATGAATCTGAAAAAGCATCACATATCTTAAGAGTCCATCTGACAACAGTCACTATTGCAAATGATTTTATTGTTTAGATTACACTATTCACCTGTGCCAATTCAATCATGCTGGAACTATTTATACTCCCCAATGTAGCACATCCAATGACAGAAAAATGTTACTCACTTATTGATACCCAATCCCCATGTAAATTTTTGCCAAGGTAGCATTTTTAAAAAATGATTGACCAATCCCCATCGATTTTTTTTTTTCAAACAGTTCCTTCACTTGGATCATAAGCAACAACCAGCCAGTGGAAATTTTTGCAAAACTCTTGGCTTTCTGTACCAACCTAATAGTAGATGGATATTTCCCCACTACAGATGAAACAAATGTTTCTCTTTGGATAGGTTTTCCCATTAAATAAACTTTTGCCATTGAAATCTATGTTTAGATTTGGGCTGTTGGGACATCACCAAGTTAAATAGATGTTTGCTGAAATATCTGTTTTATTTTGCTGATTCAGAAACATGTTAATTGTTCTGTGAATAAAGTAACAATCATCAAGTATTATTTTTAAATAATTACTTTGTCTAAAGGTGGTACTTCTAATGTTTGATTTTTTTGGCTCATGAAGTAAACTTCAATCTTATGATAATTGCTTCAGCTATCTACAATTCTTTTCCCTGAATACACATGAATTGTTTCAACGTGTGTGTGTGTGTGTGTGTGTGTGTGTGTGTGTGAAAATCACACTGCTCAAATTTGCCCACAGAGAAGTTCAAGACCAGAAAAACATAACTGTTGCTTCACGGGGAAGAAAAAACAAAAAAGGATTTTTTCAAAAGTTCATACCTATATTTATTTGAGGCAACTTGCCTCTTCTTGATCTCAGTTTCCTGTATGTAAAATGATGAGTTTGCATTAGATGATTTCCAAAGTCCCTGCAGCCCTAAATTACCAGGACCCCATGACCCCCATTTACAAGCCTTACTGAACTAATTTACCACAGATGTACGCTTGTCCAATAGCAATGCCAATAAACATCCGCATTGAGAAATAGCTAATACAAAGCTAAATGTTTTTTATGGTATAAGCAGATATTGATAAAAATGAAAGCACAGTTTAGTTCTTATTAGATAGAATTAGATTTCTTTTTCTACTTTTTTAACCTATTGGAATTCCCACATAATCAGTGATGATCCTCAATTGTTTTCCGTCCTCACTTGATTCTTCATTTTCTATTGTATTCTACAGATTCAGAAGGATTGCGTTGAGAAAAGCACTAACTTAAGGGGAGTACTATTTGTTCTTCCAGCCTCATCTCCCCACGCTCCTCAGCCAAATTCTATATACTCTGTGTATCGCTGCAAAGCACATGCTTCTTGGGAATCGACATGATTACAAAGCAAGAATAAAATGGCCTGTGGGAAAAAGGCTGGGGCCTTTTGTTGTTGTTTACAAACATCCATTTTCTGCTCCTCCTTTATTAGGAAACCTCAAATTCCCAGCCTTCCAAAATTAATCTAAGTGGATCAATACACTCACACGTCCTTTAGAGGGCTTTAAACTTGCCAGTGTTCCTTGCCTTCAGACCAATTCTGGACTATAAGAATTGAACAGGTAAGTCTGGGGGAAGGACTTTAACTTTCCTGATAAAGGGAAACATGATTATCAGAATCACCCCCTTCTCCCTTGCTCTCAGCTTGATGCCTAGAATTGGAGTGGCCATCTTACAATCGTAAAGAAAGACCAAGAGAAACAGACATGCAGAAGTCCCAATATCATTGAATGGCGGAGCCCAAACCTTGGCAGCTGTTAATATCTAGTCTTCTTGTCACATGAGAGACAGTCAGGATGTTTGTTTGTGGGGAGTGCTGTGCTGGGCTGCCTAGCTATCCTTTCAGGACTGCAGCTTTTATTCTCTAAGCTTCTAGAAAGGTTATGAGCTGATGTATGCTGTCAAACGCCCTTCCAGAATTATATCAGCTGAAGAATGCCTGCTCAACTGAGGATATGGCCCCTTCCTGGGGAAGTCTGTATCTGGTGACTGGGTATCTGAGGTGTAAAGATCTGGGTGTCTTCCCTCAATACAAGATAACTCTGAAGAGCCATCCCATCTTGGAGCTTCCCACAAACTCTGTTGAGGTCTTATTGCAAATAAACCTCAACCCAGCTCTCCCTCTACCCAGAGTCCTGCTTTCGTCACATCCCCTAAGGTGATGTTTCCAGGAACACTGCCTATGAAAACTGATGTTACTCTCTGTCTCAAATTAGCTTCTGACAAAAAACAAATTACAATATGGTTGAATCCACTGTTAGGCTTTTCTGTTACTTGTGGCCAATATTATTCCTAATCTATACATGACTTTATGAGGCAATTTGGAGACTGGTGAAATTCTCCTCAAATAGTAACCACTGGGGAAACTTACAGATTTCAACAAGAGACTTTCTACTGTGATGGAAAACTCATGACTTTTCATGAGGGTAAGGTTCAAATCCAGGCCTGGTTACTTAACCAGGAAGGTAAATTTAAATAAAATATTTGAAAAACCTCTTTAAGTTCTATTTTCCCCAAATGTTAAGGAAACTAATAATACCTGTTTATATATATATATATATATATATATATATATATATATATAGTAAAATAGTAACACATATAAAGCATCCAGTACATATAATCATCCCTGGATTTTTTTTTTGTGTGTGAGGATTCAACAAAATAACACATAAATAATATATAACATATATAGCCTCACTCTATAAATAGCAGTTATGACTATTACAGTAACTTGAGAATTGCTTTCTCAAATGACACCAGTCCAAAATTATAATTCCTCAAAGCTTATACTATATAAGTAATTCTTTGGCATTCATTAAGTTTCCTCTCTCAATGTTAGTTTAAAATGCATATTGGTCCAAGGTCCTCACTGGATTTACAAAAGTGGCATGAAGCAGGAGATTTGAGAATCTGGAAATGACAGGGGTGCACGTTCTGACCTGTCTCTGGAGCACCCTCAAAGGCGATCCAGTGGGGCACAGCTGTGACACTTTCACAGTGGCCTCAGCCCAGGATGCAACTTTGGAGAGGGCTCACACGTCCTTCCACCCCAGAGGATCGATTCCTGGGACCTTTATGTGGACACCTCTTGTCAATTTTGACAAACACTCATTCTTTATTCATCACGGCTTTTTGATCGGACACTTGTTCCTCACGTCATGCATGCTTGCTTCTGCATCTTCAACTTTAGGGCACTTAGTAAATACTCAATAACTATTAACTGACCTTAAAACATCAATTTATTTCTGTTTTCCACTATGTTACGCCTTTAACAGAAAAGAATTCATTCATCTCAGAGTTAGTCAGAAGAACTGCTTGGCCAAAAGACCAAAAATTATCTCTCACTCTTTACGTTAATATAATAATAATTAATAATAATCATAATCATTACATAGGCTTTCTGTCTTCATTTCTCCTTGGTAAATACCATGAGTGGATTACTGAGTCATAAAGTAATTGTATATTTAACTTCTTAAGAAAATAGAAAAGTTCCCCATCCTCACCAATTGAAAAAAAAAAAAAAGTTAGTCAATGTTATGAGAGGGTCCTTTCTTAGACCATGAGGAAAGAAATGTTGAAGATGCTATTACAGAAGAATTGTTGGTAAAGTGAGGCATATTCATGGCAATTAACTGAGGCAATTCACAGGCCTCAGTTACCATACAATTTGCTTATGGCAAAGACTTTGCCTGATCTTAAGGAATTCAAGATCTGGTGGGAAAGTTAATTGTTAAAGTGATGTGGTGAGAAGCCCTCAGGGAGCCTCATAGGCTCGACCCCCTTTGGAATCTGGATGGATGAGGGCAGTCTGCCAGGGAAGGTGTATCAAGGTTCCATTTCTGTTAGGAGCCACAGGTCCCCAGGGAACAACAATTACTGAAGAGGTTACTATTGGTGTTGGGCTCCAGCACCAGGTCTCTAGAATAGAGTTTGCACACTGCCTACTTGCAAGCTGAACCTGGCCAATAGATATGTTTTATTTGGCTGCTATGCTGTTTTTTTAAATGTTACCAACATTTAAAACTGGGAAATTTCACGTAAAAAAAAAAAAAAAAACTTTCTGGCTTCTCCTGAAAAAAAATTGAAAGATCTGGCAACACTAGACTCCTTCATGACAACAATTGGATCGATCTATGTAATGGCTCTCCAACAAGAAAAAAAAAGAAAAGAGTACTGTTTACCACAGTCCCCACCATTCCCCAATATTCTCCAATCCTGAATTTCAGTGTCAATTGCCATTTATCATCACACTTAATAGTTTTATAGTCTAGAGAAATATTTCTCTGTAGAGCACTATGTCTTTATCAAAAGCAGGATAAAACAGGTAGAATGACAGGTCCTCCCGTTTAAAAAAAATAAGAGTATTTCCTTTTAGAGGTAAAGAGTAAATGCACAAATTTAATTCTGTTTTATTTACAGTATCTGCCTGCCCCTAAATTAAGAGAAAATCATCATTCCTATTTGGTATTTGATAAAGAAATTTTAATTTGATGACAAAATGAACCTATTCCTAACCATAAAATATTGACTTTGGGATAGGATTTGGCATGAATGAATGAATTTGAATAGAAAAAGACCTAGGACCATACCATTTCTCATATCCAATAAATCATGCAGATTCTGAGGGAGGTTCTCCGACCACTAGGGTATGAAAGAAACGTATATATTTTAAATCCTTTCAGGGATACTGAGATCTCTCCACTAGCTGAGAGCACTTAAACAAATATTACAGATCTGGTTTCCAATATGCATCCATCAGATTCTTTCATAATATCATCTGATAAAGATTTTAAAGGATGTACCCGGATTGTACGTTTAATGTAATTATGGAGGACAGCATTTGGGGAAAGAATGCCTCCAAGCTGGTTTGCAGGTCCAATAATCATGCCCATTACCCATGCTGAAAATCTAATTCACAGGTTTAACTCACATCATGGACTAAGATAAAAAACAAATGTGGGGGAAAGCTCAATATGAGTGAATAGTGTTATATGACCTCCAAAAAGCCTAAGTCATCTCAGCGTACTGACATATAGAATGCTAGACCCTCCACACCACGCACTTGCCAGGCCTTATCTAGTGTACATTTTTCATTTCTCAGTATCATAAATGTGTGTGTGTGTGTGTGTGTGTGTGTGTGTGTGTGTGTGTGGTGTGTATGTGAGTGTGGTAAGTGTGGTGTTTTTGTGTGGATTGTGGTATTGTGTGTGAACCTGTGTCTGTGGTAGTGAGTGTTTGTGTGTGAGTGTGTGTGTGTGTGTCAAAGGGAAAAGGCAGAAGCAAGAATATTGAGTCAAGACTGTTGTATGAAGAATTGTTAAGCAAACTTGGACTAATTAAATTGGAAAAATGATAAAAAGTCACACATATATTTAATTTAGAAGAAATGAGTATGTTTAGTATAATTGGATCTATTTCCTCTAACTCTAACAGGTAAAAGACATACTAAAGGATAAGAGCTCAATACCAGAAATATTTTTCTCATAAAGGGATCTGTTAGACAATCCCCTCCAAAAAAATAATAAAATAAGATGGCCTATCTCAGGAAAATTCTTTGTCATTATTACCTTTCTATATTCAATGGAAGCTTGGAGAAGTATTAAAGTATTAGACTCGATAATATTTAAAGCCTTCCCATCACTGGGAACTAATTGTTTTATGGGAAAAAAAAATGTTGGTCCCCAGACTTTCAGAAAAGTCCAGACACTTGAGAGTTGCCCTCACTCTATAGCAGAAGCTCTACCTTGGTTTCACGGACAATTGTCATTTTTTGGCTGCTTAGCATCCAAACAGACTTCCTACCTTTGAGATACTCTCTTCACCTCCTGACAGGTTTCTGCCTAGACGTTTGACTCTGGAATGAGGAACACAGAGCAGTTAAGAACACCATGAGGAGTTAAGAAATTATTCATCATAGCAGTGCTGGCAGCATTGAGAGACTTGTGGTGCCAGGAAGAATCTAACAGAAGTATCTGGGAATCCCTTGATCATTTTCTGAATCTGATTCTCCAGCCCTCGTATCACTTCGGTGTGTTTCTGCATGTGATTGTAAGGAATATCTTAGCTGCAAAAGTTAACCAGAGACAATTCCAGTTCCTTGTGGGCAATAAGTTTACTCAGCAACAAAATTCATGACAGGTTATTTTATAGAAGTCAGTGTGACTGTATTAATTACCAAGAGGTAAAACTACAAGGGGTTGGCATTGGTGACTTAGGTCCACCCAGTACATTTCATTAAAAGTGAAGTATATATTGGAACCTAAATTTTAATTAGAAGATTTGGGGAATATGGAATCCATGAGAGAGATTTGTTACCCACATGGTTAAAACTGATCACAAGGTCAAATAATGAGACCCTGATACATATTCAATCTCATTAGCAGGACTCTTCTGCTATTGAGGTTAAAAAAATTGGAGTTTCTCTAAAGCACTTGAAGTATTTGGATGGGCATTATCAACTATTTCCTCTCTGATTCCTAGCTTTCAACATTTCATGATAATGCATTCTGATTGGTACACTTTAATGTCAACCTTTTCCCTTTGCCACTTCTCAAGTAATGATAAAGCACATGAACCAAAATGCCTTAGTCACCCATGTAATAACTGATTTTCCCCAATTTAATTTCAATACCCCAACTTCTTTCTAAGCATTGGGACTACCCTTGCTATCCATTAGGCACATCCTATGGTCGATTTGTCAATTATGTGCTTTTATAAAAACTTCAAAAAAATACTCAACCTAAGGCATTGTAATAATAAATTATAACAATGTTCTGAAAGTTTAGAAAAAGGAATTTAAATTGTCAGTGCTCTGTCAGTTTAGTGATTTAACTGTTAGTGATGTTACCCCTTTTCCAACTAGAATAATTGCTCTCTCTGACAAATACAATATTACCATATTTCTACCTGTAACAGCCACAGTGGGGCTTCTAGAATTAATTATCTTTTCTTGTACCATCTTATTTCTTAAGAAATTTAATGTAACTGTACAAATAGCATGTGAATCAATTATCAATTTATTCTAAATGCTGAAAGAAAGAAGAATATATAGCCTAGTGGGAAAAACACAGATTTTAGAATCATGTCTTGGGTTTATGCTTCAGTTGGCTACTAACATCTTCCTTGACCTTGCGTAAGTCGGCAAACACATGTGCAATCTAAAGTGACTCTGTTTTGTTCTTTTATGTAGGAGTATTTTTAAGTATGAAGAACAAATGAGATGATGTATATTAAAAGCATTTATACATGAAAACATTTTATAAATGATAGCTACACTTATAAATTACAGAACAATGATGTTATTGCATAAAACATGCATAGTCTCTCAATGTCACTAAAGTATTTTGGCTTTATAAAAATTTCACTTCCTGAACCAAACTTTCCTTCTTTTACTATCCTATTATCCATCATGCTTTGCATCATCACTTACAAATGTGATCAAAATGGCTACCATATAAAAACATTGTAATAAATGCTGGAATGCCAAAAGTTCCTGTCTTTAAATAGCTAATTGTAGTCTTCAGATAAGTTGACATTTATTGTGAAGATAAATAATGAAACACTAGAACACACAGTAAGTAGTGTTGAATAATGTACAGTTGTCATGCAGGGTCTGTGGTCCCACTCTCGACACAAGAACGCAGGACATGGTGAGGCCGAAAAGGAACACCAAGAGAGCCATCGATAGAGGAGTCATACCACTATATTCTCAATGGCGGCTGGTCGAGACACAAAAGCAAACATCCGCCAGTACCCCAACAAGGGGTCTTCCTGTACCCCAATCTCTCTGGGGATGGGCAAGACACACAAAATGGGATCCACATGATGCGCAATCTGCCATCCATGCTTGCTAACCCCACTTGCTAGCCGTAATCCGCCTTCAACTTCTCTGCCAACAAACAAACCCCTTGCTAACTTCAATCGATGCTTGCTAGCTTAGCCATGGCAGCTGTATCAGTGGCCAATGGCTAACTGGTTACAGCTGATGGTCAACTAGTTACAGCTGATGGCCATGTACTACTTGAGCCTGCACCTTTCCACGTGAGGTCGAGAGCTTGGAAACTGTTCTCTGGGACTCTGTCCCCACAGCAGTCTATGAGCAAAACATGAATTTTGAGGAGAGAAAAATCACAGTTGTGTCTGTTCCTTAGAAAAGGGTGGCATCAGCTGAAACTTAAGGGAAAAAAGAGAACCTTCATCCTGTATAGGAAGCATTACTACAAAGAGCATGTTGCTGGCTGTCAGACAGTATGTTTGTATAATATATTTTAAAGCCACTACACATGTGGGAATTTTTTTTGGCAACAACAGAGAGATGGTGCTTTAACAAATATCTAATAAGACTTCAGAGTGGCTTTGGATTGAGCAGTAACTAAGGCCAAATCCATTTTGAGGCACATGTTCCAAAAACCTAGGTTGCTTTGAACATGCTGTTAGTAGAAATGTGAATGTTAGTGGTTCTGCTAGTGAACTCAGAAGGAAGGGAATAGCATGGTAGAGAAAACATAGCTTGCCTTACAAAAATACCTAAATCATTGCAAACAAACTGCTAATAGAACTATGGACATAACTGGTGTTGTAGGTGAGGGTTCAGAAGGAAACAAGCAACACATTACCAAAAACTAGAGGAAAGGTGTTCCTTATTAAGTAGAGGCAGAAATTGTAGCAGAATAGGCTCCTGCAGCTGTGTAAAAAGACAAACTTGTAAGTGATGAAATTGAGTATTTAGCTGAGGAGACTTCTGAGCAAAGGGATGAATAAGCAGCTTTGTTTCTTTTTGTTGCTTTTAGTAAAATGCAAGGAGAAGGAGATAAATTGAAAGAAGAATATTAAACAAAAAGAAACTAAGAGGAGGATTTGGGAAACTCTCAGCGTTTCCAGACTGCAAAAGTTCTTGAAATTAAGAGATACACTGTCAGGAATGTAAGATATAAAGTAAAAGCTGAGGGTGTCTGTCGTGCAGGGGACCCTGCTCGCTGCGCCATTTGTCATGTGGGGCGGCCTGTGGGGTGTAAGCTGGGGTCTCTGCCCCCGCTCCCCACATAAAAACGCAGGACACGGTGAGGCCACAGAGCCATAGGTAGGGGAGTCAAACTAATATGTTCTCACCGGCGGCTGGGCTGGAGACACAGGAAGCAGGAGCCACATAATCTGCAACCCACCGTCCTAACAGCAGTCCGCACTTGCCAGCCACCATCTTCTTGCTAGCCCCCATTTTGCTGCTAGCGTAGCCACAGCAGTTATATTAGAGGCCAATAGCTCACTGGTTATAACTGACAGCCAACTAGCCACAGCTGCTGGCCATCTGATCACAGTTGATGGCCATTTACTACCCGAGCCAGCACCTTTCTATGTGAGGCCGAGAGCCTGGAAACTGTTTTGGGGGGCTTTGTCCCCACAGTGTGGCTGTAACAACCTTTTTCCAATACCTCAAAAGGATCAAAAGGTGAGAATACTCAGTCCCACGGAGAGCTCTATGAACAGATTGAGAGTGGGACCCTCAGATCCTCTCAATCACACCAGAGAACATCTAGGAAATTTAAGAGTGTTGTCCCTCAGATATCTCAACAGAAGCCAAAATAGAGAACTAACTGTCGTGCGGGGTGTCCGGCAGGGCGGCCTGCGGGGTCTCTGCTCCCGCTCCCCACATAAGAACGCAGGACATGGTGAGGCCAAAAAGGAACACCCACGGAGCCATAGGTAGGGAAGTCATACCACTATGGTCTCACTGGAGGCTGGGTTTACACGACATGCGACCTGCTGTCCGCTTTGCTGCCAACCGACCAACTCTCCTCGACTCTCCTTACTCTCCTTCAGTCTCCTCCTTCACTCTCCTCGGCTCCCCTCCGTAGCCGCGGCAGTTATATCAGTGGCCAATGACTTAATGGCTACAGCTGACGGCCATCCACTATCTGAGCCAGCACCTCTCCACATGAGGCCGAGAGCCTGGAAACTGCTTTCTGGGGCTCTGTCCCCACACTAACTATCTAAGAAATATCTCTGGAAGAGTCCCTTACCTATTGGAGTAAATGTCTGGGACATATATGGGAGATCCACAAGTTTCTTGAAAATTTTATACTACAAGAAACACTGCCAGTTCAGACTAAAAAGGATAAAGTATGAAATAAAGAAAGCTGTTGGACCCATAAAATTCTACTGGCAGGAAACAAGCAGACAAAACTCTTCAGCTGCAGACACCTGTCATATTTTGTGGAAAGGGAAGAATGATTCAGAGGAGGAAGCCAGGAGCCTAGCAGGAGCTGGAAACCAAGGACTCTTCACCTGGAAATCTAACGAAGTGTGCCCAGCTGGATTTAGAAATCGCTGAGAACATGACTCCTTTTTTCCTTCCATTTTCTCCCTTTTTAAACTGATATGTCTATAACTGTTATCCTAGGACTGTCCCACCATTGTATTTCAGGAACAAATAATATGTTTTGGGATTTTGGGGGGTTTGTTTTTAACTTTCACAAATTCACAAAAGGGGAAAAAAATGGGTCCCAGGATAGATTATTCCCAGAGTCTCACCCATAACTAAATTAGATCGTTTAGATGATGATATTTTGGGATTTTTGAGCTGATGAGATTTAGATGAGATTTTTGGACACTTAATATATATGTTAATGAGTGAGACTTTTGAGGAACTTTAGTTCAGTGAATGACTTTTGCCTGTAAGACAGATGTGAAGTTTAGAGGACTAGAATGAGGACCGTATTAGATTGAATAATGATTGAATAATGACTTTCCCCCCAGTGATGGCCATGTTCTAGTTCCCAGAATTTATCAATAGATTACCTTACATGACTAAAGGCATTTTGCAGGTGTGATTTAGGATAAGACACTTAAGATTGTCATTTTATTATCTATGTGGCTCAATCTAATCATATGAGCTTTTAGAAGCACAAAACCTTTTCTAGTTTTCTTTTATCACAGAACCAGAGAGACAGTAGTATGAAAAGGGCTTGACCCACCACTGATGACTCTGAAGATGGAAGCAGGTGCCATAAGCCAAGGAATGCATGTGGTCTCTAAAACCTGGAAAAGACAAGGAAAGAGATTTTCCCTCACTCCCCAGGACTTCCAGAGAGTACTACCAGTACCCAATGATGGGGTTAGATTTTAGCCCAGTGAGGCCTGTCTCAGAATTCTGACCCATAAAATCATAATGAGCACGCAAAGCAAAGTCTGCGTGTCTCTAAAGAGATAGCTATATGTATATGAATCCTGGGTTACAAACTAAAGTGCAATTCTCAATTTTAAAAGTTGGAACAACACTGGCAAATATGGTATTTGAATAACTTTATCATCTAACCTACATTTCCAGTTACACAGCCTTATATTCTAATCACTTAAAAAAATAAAATAAAAAGTACTTTCCTGGGCATACCTTGGGTTCCATGACATTGTTCAAATTGCTTTTTCCAGCTGGATTTTACTACCCTTATTTATCTGGTCAACCCCCTACACAGCCTTAAACATGTCGTTCAAGAGTCAGTTCCTTCTTCCCACCCTTGTCATCTATATAAAAAGCTATGTGTCTCTCTCTACTTATCTACTATAGTCTGAATGGTTGTGTCTCCCCAGAATTCACATACTGGAATCCTAATGCATTTGGCCAAGATGGTGTTAGGAGGTAGACCCTTCAGAAGGTGATTAGGTCACGAGGGTGGAGCCACCATGAATGAGATTAATGCTCCTATAAAAGGTTCCCACAAAGCTCCTTAGCCCTCATCTAACTATGCTGGCATCATTTTCTCATACTTCCAGCCTCCACAACTAAATTTCTGTTGCTTCTAAGCTACCCAGTTTGTGGTGTTTTGTTATAGCAGCCTGAATGAACTCAGACAGAATCAAACATTTTTTCTTTTCAATTAGTAGGAATTGCTGTGTGATAGCCATTGAGCTCCAAGAATCCCTATTGAAACTCTAATAAGGAACTAAAATTAAAAAAAAAAAGTTAAGCTAATATAAATTATTGTCAGTCATGCAAAACTCAAGCCAGCCTGTGTGTGTGTGTATATATATATGTATGTATATACACATGAGGTCTGACAATTAAGTTGTGAATGCACTCTAGAAAAAGTGCTACGTACCTCATTGCTGAATATCATTATGGTCACCTTCAAAGTACTCCCCTTGGGAAGCTATGCACCAATACCAGCGCCTAGTCCATGCTTCAAAGCAATTTGGAACTGTTTTTCTGCAATGGCCATCAGAGCTGTCGTCATATTACCCTTGATGTCCTGAATGTCATCAAAACGTCTTCCTTTCAATATTTCCTTTATCTTCAGGTAAAGAAAGAAGTCATTGGGGCCAGATCAGGTGAGTAGGGAGGGTGTTTCAATACAGTTATTTGTTTACTGGCTAAAAACTCCCTCACAGACAGTGCCATGTGAGCTGGTGCATTGTCATGATGCAATGTTGGTGAAAGTTCAGGTCGTCTAATTTTCACACAGCTTTTTCAGCACTTCCAAATAGTAAACTTAGTTAACTCTTTGTCCAGTTGGTACAAATTTATAATGATATCAAAAAAGGTTAGCAACATCTTTGCAACAAGTTCGTGAACTTAATTGTCAAAACTTGTGTGTGTGTGTGTGTGTGTGTGTGTGTTTATGTGTGTGTGTATGTGTGTAAGTGTGCATACACAAGTATTTTTTACAAGAAAATCACAAGGTTATGAAAAATATTTTACATAATTATGGAACTAGCTTAAGAAAATGTAAACTAAAGAGAGAATTCATATTTGGATGAAAGAATATAAACAGGGTTCTCCAGGGATAAGAGATATAGCCAATTTTGTTTCCCATCTTAATTAAAATGGCCTTTGGTGTCATTCAGAAACAAAACATTTGATTATGCAAGCCATTAACTTGACTCAATATGGCAACTTATGAAATCTTCATAGGGGTTGGGTTGTAAACAGTGACTCGTACAAATTATTATTTTTTAGCTAAAACCAGAAGGAGTAAAATATTCAGCAGAGAGTCTATTGTTAAGTATATGCTTATATGCAGAAATGAATTTTTAACAATTCAATCATATTGATTTTCTCCTTTTTGGTTAATGTACTGAATTATAACAATTGATATGGATTCAGCAATCTAATCAATTTTATTCTGTAATCATTCTTCATTAGGTACCCATTACTGAGTTTCAAAGATTCCGCTTAAATCTGAGTGATGTCACATTTTTTACAGTCTTGAACACTCCCATCTTTACAAGCAAAATAATTAAATTAATTTCTACTCTTTAGAGGTTCTTATCAGTTTTCAGGATTTTGTCCACTTTAGAGAGAATGAGAGATTCACAAAATCTCAATTATATTGAGCAGAGGGAAATTATTTGTCTATAAATTTCAGTTGTTGAATACATATTATTAGTGGGAAAGAAGATTATTTTTGTTCTAGTTATCCCTTCTGATATTAAATACCAAAATAAGTGTCTTCAGTAATTTTATGCCTTGAATATTGTAGTTGTCAAGATATATCTGCAAGTTTTGATTCTCACTACAAAGTACTTTTGCATAGACATATCCTAATAATGTTTTTGAAGATTTTTCCACAAAATCAGTAGTGTAGGGGAAAAACATTTCAACATCAATATTTATTTTTTAAAGAAGTTCATAATATTAAGCAGCTGAGAACTATTTGTATAAAAACAATGTACTTAATACAATTATACATTTAGTAATGTAGGCTAAATAGATAATCAGTATAGTAATATTATGAGTTGTCCGTCATTTAGTATTCCATGTTTGAGAAAGTATTAAAACAACATTTCTTCAAAATAATATTTTAAATTTTTCTTTAAATTTTCTACAATTGATATTTATAAAGATATATAGACATATTTTATAATTTTTTTCCAGAAAAGAATTTTTCAGACTGTGAATATTAAATGGTAAATCCAAAGATTAAGAACATATACACAAATGTATCAAAATTTTGTCAATATTTGTGTTGATTCTTCTATAATACATTGAGAATGTTATTAACATTCAGATCAAGGCCATATACTTTATCAGTGATTAATATGAATAGGACCATACCAAAACTATATTTTATGTTACAGTGAATATGTTTCTTTTAAATTCAAGTTCTTTCAACGTACAGTGGACTTTTTTTTCCTACATATTGCTATACTTCCCATTTTTCAATAATATGTATAAGTTCTGCAAGACTGTGGTTGTAATTAAAAACCAAAGCATCATTAGGTTGACAGAGAAAATGGAAGTCTATGCAAGCGTCTCTAGTGAGTTTTCATACTTGTTAAATTATTTTTATTTTAGGATAATTTTTCTTTTTCCTATTAATGCAAATAAAAAGGAAGAAAGTGAACATTTAGGAACCTACTATAAGGCAGGCATCCTTCTTCCATTGCTTATAATTTTTTCCATCCCAATGTGAATAGTGATTATAATTCCCATTTTATAAAAGGGATAACTTGTCTGTAAAATATTAGCTGTCTTGCCCCCAAAATGAGATGCCCCAGAAGATAGTGTGGCTAGAATCCAGTACTCAGATTTCTGTTAATTCTATGCTCATATGTTTTTAATATATTACTTTTAGTAAACTAATGAAATGTTTCGGAGGCAGGCTTAATCTCCTATCTTTAATTTTGTCTTCCCCAAGGATGTAGGTTATGCCTCTTTTATGTTTTGTACAATACAATAAGCTTCCAGATTAAAATGACAAAAGTGATTTCAGAAAATGAAAGTCTAGATGCATTTAAGCTGCTAAACGCAGATGTTTTGAGGGTAACAATGACCAATCCCGGACATAATGATGGTACAAATTACGGGATGAAAACACCATAGGCATAGTGTAGACTTTAATTATGGAGTTAAAACAGAGAATTGTAAAACCTTGGTGCAGAAAGGGAAGTTTGGAACATCCATTTCAATTTGTGTTAGTCTATTGGTAGAAAGTACCAGACCTGGATACATGCTTTTCAAATCCTTGACATGGTTCTTCTCTAGGGGCTGTTCTGTGTAAGGAGGGATGACGTGAACATCTGGAAGTAAGATGAACATCTCAACATGCTGTGAGAGCATCTTTTGGCACCAAAAAATTTATTTCAGCTCCAGAAGGAACTTTGTTGTGAAGAGTATGATTTAGAAAGCCATGTTCTAATAATAAATAATAAGTAAAGTCCATGGACATAATACTATTAAATTTAAAAAAACAAACCACTACATATTACATTTGAATTATATGCTTATTGTAAAGTGGTTAAGTTTCAAGAAAACACATATTATAGAGTTCCTTACAAAAAAAATAAAAATAAACAAACAAACGAAAAATATGTTCATTAACTAGATAGCAGAGTCCTTTTACAATGTGTACAAATATCAAATTACAATGATATTTAAATATCTTAGAGTTTTGTCAATTATACCTCAATAAAGCTAAAAAAATTATAGAACTTCATAATGAGTGATTTATTTTAATAGAAAATAGATTCTAAACTCTGTATGTGTGTGTTTTTGAATTATCTCTTAATTGTCTGAGATCCTTTCCTTTTAGAGAAAACAAAGAATCAGCCAGAAGGGAATGCCTAATAAATGTGTGTTGAGTGATTACAGATTCTTAATCAAATGATGTTATAATTCTAAGTTTGACAGTCATGTATACATTTGGAAAATATTTAATATTTATTGTTTGTACCTCATTTTTTCTCAGTTTTAAGAAGTTATTTGTAAAACAATTTCAGTATATTTTATGTCATATGATTGCTTAACATACATTAATTACAAAGATTGTTTAAATAATAAGTTTCATTTCAGAGACTCAAGCATTCTTTTAATATAAATTCAAAACAGCTTTAAAAAATAAAACATAGCAAAGAAAATGGTGGGATTTTATTTAATTCCCAGACCTTCAGCCATTACCTAACCTTTTTGTGCTCAGTTATCTTCCTTGTAAAACGTGGATAATAATAACTACTTCATTATGTTGTCTTGAGAAGTAAATGTGTTTAAACATCTTAAATATTTAGAATAATGACTATCACACAAAAAAAGTGTTGTAGAAATTTTAGCAAATATGCTTGTCATTGTTTACCCCATACACATCTGTATACTATTCAAGAAAAATTAACGCTATGCTATTGAGTAATTTAGTGCTTCAGTGTTGATATATTTCTACTAACAAGACTTTCGTGAAATGAAGATGAAATTGATGATTTAATGACTAACAAATATTACTATGATATACCTGCTCAAGCAAAGTAAATACCTCCTGAGTCACTGCTTAACTCTGAGGCACAAATGAAAACATAAATAGGATATTTGGATTAAGTATCACTAACAAAGACATTGTTTGCCTTGTTCATTAAATTGGGGTGTAATATCAACACAAAAGATGTCATTACTGAATATTACACAAATAGTTTTTAAAATATAACAAAAATATCTGGAAACATTTAGATTTCAATTTATTTTTTTAATCATTCCTAATTTCTCTCCTTCCATGGAAGCTATTCCTTTTGAAGTTGTTTAAGAGGCCACAAAGCAAATCGAATGGTTAATATACACCCGATCTTCCTTTTTTCCCTCCTCTCTCTCTCTCTCTCTCTCTCTCTCTCTCTCTCTCTCTCTCTCTCTCTCTCTCTCTCTCTTTCTCTCTCTCTCTCTTCTCCTCTCTTTCTCTCTCTGTCTTTCTCTCCAAATATAGAGTTCATTCCATGTAGATCTTCTTTGTGAAACCACATAGAGGGTAACTTCTATGACTAGTCTTTCGGTCATCAAAGTAGATACAAAATGACAAATATAATCTCAGAATCGTCAACCAGCTCTGTTTTGATTACAGAAGTGGTGGGAGAAACTAAACACAGCTAATAGACTTTACCACTAACCGGGGCTGTGTCCCAAATCCTATGCAGTCATTTTTCTTTTTTATCTTTTTGCGTAGCATGAGATTCTACCACTCATTTCACAGATTTTAGAGGCTGACCAGATTATTTCCTGGGCTCCTTTCCCCCGGTGCTGACCCCATCTTGTTGATCTTGGCTGTTAGAATCTTATCACTCAGATTATAAGAATAGTTCAGAAAAGAAACTCATGGAGAGGTTTCTCTTCAAGCCTAAGTAAAACTGGCATCAGTCACCATGTTCATATCTTCCTTCTTTGAGGTCTCTGCCTGTCGGTTCCAGACCCGAATTTTCTGAGGCAGGAGGCTCAGGGCCAAGCTTTCTACCCCAGCCTCACTATAGATTGATGGGGAGAGAAGAGAGAAGAGAATACTAATCAATCTTAAAGGAAAACAAAAAGGATCTAAGAAAATATTCCAACAGTGAAGAGTCCACTTCTTCTAGCCCTGTTTTATTTAAACACTCTAGGACATTTTGTAGGAAAATGCAATTAAGCAGACAAGGAACATGAAATCATTCCTCTTTATCATATTTTAGAAGAACAGCTAATATAGTACAGTGCATTAGGATAGTGAAAAATGCCAACGATGTAGGTAGTACTGGAAGAAAATCAAATACTCCTCCCTGTGAGTCACTGCAGATTTCTGTGCAATACCTCTTCTTATTTCTTTGGGGATATAAACCCCATTTACTGAGAAACCAATGCCTCCACCATCAGTCTATCTAGCTTGGATGGTTCTGATCCTGCTCCTTCTTCCAGAGGTGGCTATGATTTCGCTGATGACTGCAACATGTCTGAAAAGATAAACACATCACATGGCAGCATTGAGCTATCTTAGGCTCTTTGCTAGAACTGTCGCAGAAAGGTGTTCATTTTCCTCTGATGATATTATGTTGGGAACCTAGAAATTGGAGCTTTTCACAGCCATTTTGTGAAACACTGCCTGAGAAAAAGGCCAACACACACAGGGAAAATAACGGCCAGGAAGTGAGCCCCTGGACACTGCCATGACAAAAGTCAGCCCGTAACCTGGGCTGATGTGATCCAACACACTTCTTTTCTTTTAAAAACATTTTTAAATAGTTTTCTCTAAGATGGGTTAAATTGGCTTTCTACAATTAAACCATAAAGTCTTGACTAATAGGATCACCTTATATTTTATCACTAGTTCCAATCAAGTTAAAATAGAATTTTGTTGAATTTTATAAGAACTAAAGTCAAATTGGTTAATTACTATTTGAAACCAACAATAAACAATACATTTTATTTTCTTATATTCAGTTCAATAAATGCTGATTCACATTACTATGAAATGTAATTTTAAATCATTTGAAAGAAAATCTGCCTTTTGTATATTTATGAATAAGCAGCATAGTTTCATGTCTTGGAGTCTTAATATTTTCTTTACTTTTCCAACCTGTTTTTAGTTTTCAGAACGTGATGTGCTTTCCCTTCAAGGAATTAGATTCGAAATAATCCATGGGGCTATGAAGATTACAACCCTATTTATGTAATTATTTCTGTAGAAGTTACTTTATAATTTCCTTTTTTTTTTGAGTCTGTAAAATAATAAATAGCCTGTGACTTTTTATGTTTGAGAAAAACATTCAAATTGTTTTCAAATATTTTAATATTGGCAAAATAAAAAAACAATACTTTTGCCAGACAAATTTTGTTGAATTTGTAAATGTGTGTGTGTGTGATGAAAACTTAATCCATATGTCCCTCATTCATTTACAATTCGCTGACAAAAACATTGTTTTGCAAGAGTTTGATATCTCCTATTTTCAAAAGTGTGCTTAAATAATTTCCTTTTATCTACAGAATGAATGTTAGAAGGAAATCTCTCTCAATCAGTATAATTCAACATCTTGAACTTTTTATTCTATGTGTGGACTCGGGTGGCATATTGCAAACAGATTAATTAAAGTTGATTACAATAAATAGTTTTCAATGCTAAATATTTTAAATGATAAGAATGATAGCAAACAAAAACCAAGCAATTGAAGGAAGACTGCACAATGAAAATCAGGAAGGAAAAATAATGGGGAAAATAGATGATAAAACGATAGCAGCCAAATGACAGCCTCAGAAATTTTCCTAAATAACTACATCCTGTAAAACTTTGGGTCTGCATCAGTTTCACATTTTAAGATATGGAACATAGAGCCTCCCTAATTATACAATAGAGAGCAAGCACTAGATTTCTGAGCACGTCCTCAGCCAACCCATAGCAAGTCTGTGACCTGAGACTTTGCTGCCTCTTTTCACCCGCTCTGTCCTGACACATATCTGAGCCCCACAACTTGAACCAAGTGAGTTGGAGCCCCCAAGTAGTATCAGTGTAAGACAAAATCTCACTTTCTGTTCCAACTATTGAACGTGTATTCTGTTACTTTCTTTTATGCCACTTTCCTTTTTACCATTAAATGTGAAAATGTAGGAAACACTATAGTCAAATGACACATCCTGTGGGGGTCAGACATTAGCAGTAATTGAACCTGATATCCTATCAGAGAAGTAAGTATTTGCACCATTTGAAAAATAATGCATTCTCAATAATGTCTCTCCATTCTGAAAATAAATAGCGTTACCACTAATACTTAACAATTATCAATCACCCCCATATATCAGGTTTTCTGCTAGGTGTTTTGCATGCATTATTGCTAGTCATCCAAACAACAGGAAAATTAAATCTTGTTATACATGTTTTACAGAGAACAAATTAAACCATCACCCTACCCACAAGTTCCCACTGGTTACTATTTTAGAAGTATTATCTTCAGAAATATTTCACACTCTCCCAATATTTCTGAACTATTTGCTATAAGAAACATTTCTTAATATATAACCAATAGAGAAGTATTTATATTACAAAAGCATCTGCCTATGTATGTGTGAGTTTATATGTGTGTCGCTCTATTTATTTCTGAGTAATAAACACTAAATATGCCCAACAAATTTAGGAATGTTATAGGTCTGCTACCAAGAACACAAGGCTCCAAACACACTGTAGGATTGGAGGGTCTAGGCCTGGAATTGGCTTATATCCCCTCCATTTACATCCCATTGGCCAAACTCAAACTCAGGTATATGATGATGTGGTAGAAACCTAACATTGTCTTTCCAACAGTCTACTATTCTGGTCACCAAACTATTTTATTATTTCCATGTATTGAACATATTTGCCACCTCCCAAAGGAGTCAGTTCTATCCAGTCCTATCACAATATTGCTTGTATTTCATGACCAGGATCATCAGGAATGTGTAATAGTCTCCCATAGGTCTGGATAAGGTCCTGGTAGATGCAATGACTTGTCAACTGAAATGACAAATTGTCTCTCCCCACATACCTGGTATATGGAAAGAATGTCCACAATAAACACTTTCTCACTTCCGATCAGAAATGAGAAAAATGGTACAGGCCGCAGTCATTTGTTAATAGAAATTCTGAAATCTCACTGGTCAGCTGTAATGAAAGTAATCTACTCTGGATCTGGGAGAAATTCTTGATTAGGCCTTTCCCTCCTTTCTCTGTGAAAACAACTTTTAAACCTGTCTTCCTAGACTCCACATTCTGGGAAGTTACTCCTCACCCATGAATCTACTTGTCCGCATCTGAAATGGGAATTCCTTAGGAGATGCTTTCCTCTTAAGAATGAAAACCTAAGTCTTATTTTTTAGTGTTAAACAGTCGGGTTTTGTTTGTTTGTTTGTTTGTTTGTTTGTTTTTTGGTAATGTATTTCTGCCAAAAACTGAGTAGGCTTCTGTTTTGTTTACTTCCAATCAGAAACCATATCCATAGTTCTTTCCTTGATTTAAATCTCAAGACTAATTAATTTCCTGGTTCCTGGCACCTTGACTATCTCTTAACTGAATGGTGTTTACTTAAGGTTAAGTGGTACAATATGTAGAAAGGTAATACCCCTAACTTCTCTTTTCCTCAGTTCCCCTAGTCAATTGAGAGTTGTGTTAAACACCACAGGTTTCTCTGTGAGTTTTTCGAACTGATAATCATAACATGACTTTGTCATTCTGCCGTTTTAACCCCATCCCTCCCTGTTTGAAATTTAATGCTACAAGGGGCAAAATCTCTTATTTTCCTTGTTTTCTTTCCTGTATGCTCTGAAACTTGCCAATGTATCTCTGAGCTTATCTTTCTCTTGTAATTTGTCAAGTACAGCCAATAATAACTGTACACACTCACGCTTTCATTTTATCCTTCCACATTTCCTAGTTTTATAAACTTCCCCTCAAGTAACTCATCATCCGTGTATTACTAAATATTTTCTTACTGTTTACGAGTGATCATCATCTTTCTAGCCTCCAGTACTGGAGTCTTCACTATTTGCCCAGCTCTCTTCACTATTGCCACATATTTTAGTTTTTGTTTTATATTTTCTGTATCGATCAGAATAGGGTAGTTATATTGCCATAAAAATATTTTTCAACATCTCACTGGCTTACTGTAATAAAAATGTATTTCTTGTTTATGTCACAGTCCCATATGGGTGTGAGGGTCTCTGAGCTTTATTCAGCAGTTCTTCTCCAAGCAGAGACTCAGGAAACAGACTGCTTCCATTTCATAGTTATATTACCTGATGCAAGTGGCCCCCAGAGACCTATGGATGCCACTTCCCGTAGGGTAGGAAAAGAGAATTAAAGCATCACGTGAAGGATTGTTTTAAGGTCTGTGCCTGAAAGCATCGTCTATATCTCTCATACACCATTGGTCAGAACTTGGTCACATGATGCTAACATACATTCAAGGAAGCCTGAGAATTGTAATCTTTCTATGTTCAGGAAAAGGAAATGGGATGACAAATACAGTCTTATCTCTGCCATATGACTGAGAATGTCTAATTTAAAAAATACGTTCCTTCATCCATCTTTATTTGATATTTGAAGGTTAAAACAAGAAATCCTGCTTCACATAAATTTCCCTATGCTGTCTATTTCCCTCTTACATTGATTTATTTCCACTTTGAAACAACCACCACCAAAGTTTCTAAGAGATTTTTTTTCCTTGTAAGAAAAAAAAAAGTACTCCAGATTTTCCTGGGAAATCTGGAGTCGGAGAAAAATGCACTGGCAGAATTTATTTAACTACCACCTCTTTTGCTCTACCTGTGTCTCCTCCTCCTCTCTCATTCATCTTTTAAGGGCTAAAAATACAATATTTCTGGTTTCAGGGATCGCCATGTGGGAAGTATCCAGTGCTTTAAAACCTTTTCCTTACAGGGGAAGAAACTGAGGCATGTAAAGATTAATTACCAAGTACCAGACAGTAGTAAATAGAAGAGCTGAGATTTGAACAGAGGAATTATGGCTCCAGAGTTCATGCTCTTCCCCAGTCTAGTAATTTCCTCCTTTGTGTTCAATGTCTGTCCCTTTATTTATATTTTTAAAGTTTATACATCTTTGTCATCTGTTCTGGCTTACTGAAAACTCTATTGTTCCATGGACAATGCAGTTTAATTCAAACTATATTTGATTGTTTTTTTAACTTTTATTAATCATTAGGAACTGATACATTCAGGGGACTAACCAACTTGGACAGTGTCATACAAAATGCTAACACATAAGGAAAAAGACAAAGAAGAAATGAGAGAAATACAATGAAGCTGTATAAATTATGTATTTGCTGAAATTTTCTTTAGTAAATTCATCTCCTTTCAAAGTTGTCAACTGCCTCAAATCATTGCTGAAAGATTATATTAATATTCTAGTCCCTTCAAATGGATTACTTGCTTTGTCAGAGGTGTTTGTGGGAAGGTAACTAAAATATACCTCAAATTTTAAAATTGTGTTGCTCTTTACAGTGTGCTTTTACATACATTATTTCTATATCAGCAATGACCTTTTCCTTTTTCCTGACATGGAGTAATCAAAAGTGATATAAATATGACAATGAATTTCTTAGGAAAATCTTTGTTTAGCAAGTGAAAGCAGTTCCTCATGATATCTGTACATCTTCCCTGTCCTAAGAACTAAATATGTCTTAACTGATAAAAAGGTTTATGTCTCCATTGCAGAAGCACCATTTTTGTCAGTTTCTACTAAATAGTTATCAAGACAAGAAATGAGAAAAGTTTGAGAGCCAGTGTTCATTCCCCCATGGTGATAAGTCATGTACTTTTCTGCCCTGTTTCCCCAAAAATAAGACCTAGCCAAACCATCAGCTCTAATGCGTCTTTTGGAGCAAAAATTAATATAAGACCCGGTCTTATATAAAACCCGGTCTTATATTACATAAGACCGGGTCTTATATTATAGGGGAAACATGGTATCTTAACCATGCTCTAACTTCTTATAAAAAGATATCATACATAAATTACCACAAATTAAAAAATAAAACTCTCTCTCTCTCTCTCTCACACATGCACATACACAAACACACACACACATAAATATAAAAGAATCATCATTTTATTAATGTACTAATGTATAAAGTTCTTTTCTTTTATGATTTTTAAACAATAACAGCTAATAGAAAATTTTTAAAAATAAAATTTTTTTCATGACATGGCACATGAAAAAATTTAACATTCTATGATACAGTTAATCATATTATACTTCATACTGTCCAGGCCCTATCAGATTTATTTTTTCAGACGTGCTTTGATGGGCATGCCAGAGTGCACATGACCTATTGACCAGACTCAAAGGATTCCCAGCTTTCTGCCTTAGATAACTGTTATTTAATTTAAACAAAGGTGAAATTGAAAGTCTTTGGTGGAACAAGATTTGAATATTTATAAATTTAAAAATGAGTGAACTAACTAGCCTTGATAATACAAATAGACATAGATGACAGTATGTGTCAATCTATGTGCTTTATAAAATGTGGATATTGACACCTGGAGAACAAGCTATCCTGTTTTGTTTTTTTCATTTACAACAATACATTGTTAATTCTAATTATTAAATATAATCTTCTCTCTTGATTGCAATCATAAGATGAAAATGGCATTGACTGCCACTAAGCAGAAGTTATTTTTTGAATAATTTATACTAGAAACTTGATTAATTTCAATCCAACTCAAAGCAAAGCAGTAGATTAATAAGATCTTTAAGATATAAATAATTAAATAAAAACAACTACATAATCAATTTGACATCACAAGGACACATATTTCTGCATTTCAGACATAGGTAGAGGAGGGATTTAGTTAGAAAAAAAGAATTTATGTAAAAAGGAAATGATGACGTAGTCAAAGGAATAAAATTAAATTAAACTGCCATGTGGGGAGATTTAGGTTACGTACTACTGTTTAATATTATTTTAGTTCAATGCTTTAAGACAGGGGTGTCCAAACTGTGGCATGCGGGACTGTGGCCCGCAATCCATTGTTAATTGGCCCACAGCAAATTCCAAAAATATATTTAGTTTACTTAAATAAACCAGGTGAGGCAATACTACTTCACCTCCAGTGAGTGGCCTGGCTGTTTGTGTGTTTTACCGCATATGGCCCTTGGTAAAAACCGTTGAAAAAAGTTTGGACACCCCTGCTTTAAGAAAATGAGAAACAGAAAACTGTTCTTTTGAATTAATTTGTTTAATCTTTCTTTCTCCATTCTTTCATCATTGACCTTTTATTAGAGATACGTTTCTATTGTTATAAACACACCCTAACAATAGTTTCTTTTATAACATACAATGAATTTGTTACATAGGAATTCAAGCCTCTGAAATTTACCCTCTTCGTAAGGCTTATGATTGTTCAATAAAAATTTATATAAAGAAAACTAGTCATTTAGATTTCCTGGGAAATGTTTTATTTCAAGGGCCATTTTAAACATTGGTAAAGGCTGTATACTACACAGGGAATATCGTACTTTTAATAGGTGTGTGTGTGTGTGTGTGTGTGTGTGTGTGTGTGTGTGTGTGTGTTTTAGGGGAGAAACTGCATAATAATGAGCTTTTTTTTGTCTTCCTGAGGCTGGACTTTGATTACTACTGGGCCACTGAAAAAAGTACTAAAGCATATACGTAGTCAAAGAGGGAATTTAAATTAGAAAGGTGTAGACTACCAGAATTATCAGTAAAGAAAGAAATCAGTGAAGCATTTGGATGAATCTAAATAAGTAGTAATTATGAAAACACAGTAAATAAGGTGTATCTAAAATAAATAATTAATTGTTTTAACTGTCATACTATTCAAGAGTAGAATACAGAATTTGTGTTTGTCTTGGAGTTTATTAATAATGCATGTATTTTTAAAGTAACCTCTGAAAGGATATAGAAGGTATAACTTGCAAATCAGTAAAGAAAAGATGTATGCTACAATAAAATGCAACCATATCAATGGATTGCCAGAAAGATTAGTTAAAACAAAGAAAAATCAAGGCATGGTAAAACATACACAAATAGAAGAATGGCAAAGAAGTTCAAAATATATCCATAAGCATAATAAAAGTAAATGAATTAAACACAATAGTAGGTGGGGGGAAAACAGAAAGTTGTACAATCCAGTCATTAATATGATATTCTTCATATAAAACTTTGAATGCAACAAAATACTAATTTTTGTTGGACTCATGCATTTGCAGTACACTTCAAAAACACAAATGGGAAAGATATGCACTAAATTAAAAACAGTTATTTCTAAGAAGGGAAGAAAAAAAAATATTTATAGTGTATTATTTTATTTAATAGTGAGTTAATTTTGTTAATTCTGGGTGGTACATACATAGATATTTATTATATTTTGTATGCTTCGTGTTTGAAATTTTTCATAATTGAAAAGGTTGACTATGTAAGTTAGAATATATGCTAATCTAATGTAGCTCAGACACCCATCTGTGTTTCTAGGTCATCTAATGATCATAGTTTCTTTATTTTGGTTGTTTTGTCACTCCCTTAGCGCATGGTATTTGTCGACCTCTTCAAAGATGGCCTGCCACCAGCAAGAAGGAGTAAAGAAAACATTACAGAGTAAGAAGCTATCTTTTAAAGACATGACACTATAATTTCACACATCATTTCTATTTATAAGCCACCAGCTAGAACTTGATCATGTGGTCATACCTATATGATGAGAGGTGGGTAAATATAACCTTAAACTGGGAGAACATGTGTCCTGGTTAATACTTTGAGGTTCTATTACTAAGAGGAAATAGAGAAGCATGAAGATTGCCAGACCGTAAGCACACATTTCTATAGAGCCAGTAATAACACAGTGTTTCTAAAAGTGTGAGCAATGGATCATTGATTGTTCAGAATTTTTTTAAATTTTTTCCTGGGGGGAGTATATTTTATGCTGCTAAATCAGTACATTTTAGCAACACAGGAGTTTAACAGGAGGACTTCATACTTATGTAAATTTTACCTACAAAACAGAGAGAGAGAGAGAGAGAGAGAGAGAGAGTTTTAGTTTTAATGACGAAAAAATAAAGAGCCTTTGAAGGGCTTGAGCGTCAGGCACGATTACTTCTATCAAGATATTTCATGAATTAAGACAGGAATTTTATTCCTGAGCACTAAACTACCCGGGGGGGGGGGGGACTAAGGCAAGTGGGTGAAACTCTTTACTAAGCAAATGTCCTTAGTTTAAATAAAACAGTGTTCCTTAGCATAAATATGCATCTGGGAGGAATTGAAATAGAAAGACCTCTTAATATCATTAGAAGGAATGATATCAACGGGGTCAAGATCAGATTACCTTAGTTCATGGTTAAACTGAAAAACCTCCCTTCGAAAGTATCTCAGCTGGACAGGGTATTAGAGCCTGTTACTTTGCTGCCATTATTTAGAAATCCTGTGCCTTGATCTTCTGGGCCTGTGGCGGTGATAACAGCTACTCTGATTTCAGGCATTTAAATGCGACGGTGTGGGGGAGGGCGGGAATTCTTATAGTTTGCTCCTCTAATATCCATTACTTACAAGGAATCAGATGTGATTTTAAATTCTTTTGCGGTCCTTGTAACCATAACTTGATAGTAAGATATGACGATCTCCTGAAAGTTATGAATACCATTCTAAATATTTGCTAATATGGTTTTGAAATGTAATTATTTATAGCTGTGTTCTGTCTTCAAGAAAAATGTCCAAAGCAGAAAATCCACAGAAGACACTGGAGAGCACTGACGTCTTTCAAAGCAGCCAAGTTCTGCAATTTCTTGTTAAAGTTTTGCGAGGTGAGGTTGGCCTAGCACAGATATTTTCCAGAGATGGGGAGTTGGCAGATAAGATGTACACTGGCATTTTACTAATGAAAAAATAAACGGGTTCAAGTGCTTGGAAAGTACCCAGTGTGTTTGTGTGTTTTCATCTGTTAATGATGCGAATGATATAATTGGAAGCTATGAATGACTTTCACAACTTAAGGAGTAAACGATTTTTTAAATTTGCACGCATTATATCATAGCTAGCTGCTGAGTCATTAAAAGCATATGAAATTTTTGCATTATAATCATAGAGAAGCATAGTTTGCATCATATTATGACAATTTATCCTCAATGAAAACCTTTCAGAGTCCTTTTATTTTGGAATATCCTGTAAACAATCAAACCACCAGAATATGATCATACAACAGCAAAATGTTTTCTTGCATTAAACTGAAGACATCTGTTGAATAAAAAAAGAAGGTTCCATTCAATGCAGTGTATACAATAATGTAATTTAGTCTAACACAGTTGACCCTATTTTTTGACACTTCCATTGTTTAAAAATACACATGGAAAAAAAAAACCCTATATGCTTACAATGCACCTAGAGCTTTTTTATAACAGCCTTTTTGTTTGTTTGTTTGTTTGTTTGTTTTGGATTCTTTATATATTATTCTCATTTAGTGCCCTCTTTAGCCAGAATCTCATTACTGCTTCATTTTTGTAATAACATTTAATTTAGGTATTTTTCATATTTTGGCCCTGCTAAAATAGAGTATAGCATTTTTCATATGGTAGGAACCAACAAGGAAACTTTCCTTTAATTCCCTTTTTACACTTTATGGTAAGTAGCAGGGGGAAAAATGCATTTATAGATCATTTCTAGGCAAAATTGTGAAGCTAATGACCAACCTCTTTCTACCTATGTGCGGTCTCTTTATTTTACTAGAAATGGGAACCATGGCCTCTTGAAAAGAAAAAAAAAAGTCACCACTTTGCATTTAGCTGTATTCATATATTGCATTTCTGTATTTTTTTTGTTTGCATTGTAAAAAATTGACATAATAAACAATGTTGTGATAAAAAAAAGCATATGGAATTTAATGAATACAGCAGAAAATCAATGGATGTTAAAAATTGTAAACATTAAACTTTACGTAATAATCACACAAAATCTCTTTCCAATTATCTGATGAGAGGAAATAAAAAAAAACTTTTTTATTGTTTTTATTCAATGTGTTTCCTTAGGTACAAGTTAAAGCTTCTATGCAGTTATTCAACACTGTGGAGTCCTTTACAGTTCTTTAAATACAATTATGCAAAACTGTTATAACGGCTTTGGAAAATATGTATGTGAGAATGCAGAAGAAAACAACTAAAACAAAAAGACATATGTTGTAAAACTGAGGACAAATTGAGTCACATTTTATAATGTTCTGAAAATGCTAGTAAGACACGTTTCTATTTACTAACAGCAGCAGGACACACATGTAATGCATTTCTTTAATTTCAGACAATTTTAATGCCATACATATGATATATATATACATATATATATACATATATGATATTACATATCATATACATATATGATATTACATATACATATACATATATAATACCATTGACATTTTGGAATTTTGATTTCTATTCATTTTCAGAATTAGCTATGACTGAATATATAAACATTATTTTGTTTTTGAAAGCATGGAGAGTAAAGCCATACTTTATCCAGTGGATTGGTACTGACTCTATGAAGCATGCAAACTATCCTTAAATAATATGTTTGTAAGTTTAAATAAATTACAGGACAATAAGCCTTAGTTAACCATGATTCTACTTTCTAAAAAACACAAATCTCCATGGAGGGTGAATAGCTTAACATTACTCTACAACCATCTTCCAATATTAGGAGAAAACAGATAAGCACACATTAATTGTGTACCTCATTCCAGTCTTTCCAACAACGAGGGAAAAAATATGATCATGGACTTAACTGGCCAGTGCTACAAATCCACAGGATTGAAAATGTACTGTCCAAGAATGTTACAAAGCCAGGATGCTTAGGAAATCCAGTGGGTACAATGACTCCTCAAGTATTTCCAAAGAGTTTATCACCTAAGCTCATTATACTGATATGTGAAACACAAGGAAACTCTTTGGCCCTTCTTCCTGGAGTCCATTCAGAAGTCTGGAAGAGAATGGTCTAGAAGTTATCATAGTTGGAAAGTTTCAAGTTTTTTTGTCTCCCAGGTTAAGCAGAGCTGGGAGGATTAACTAAACATATTTCCATTTCAAAATTAGTATTCTCAGAATGCAAACATTCAGGATATATTGATTACTTCTATGAGATGAAATGTAGAGAAAGACAAAACATATGGAAAAGTTACAATTAAACTCTGACGATAGGCAATAAAAAAATGAAGGAGTCTCATCATAGGGAGTAAATTGTTCATGATTAAAGCTCCAAGGGAGCAAAACAGTTTCCTATTATGATATGAACACATAAGAATGTTCTAATATAATTTTATTAATTTACCATGTTTCTGCCCTTTACTTTGTACTTACTATGTAAGTTTATGTGGAAAGAAAAAAAAGAAAGAAAGAGAGAGAGAGAAACATAAACCTGCCACAGCTTACCCTGGCATAGTTACTATTTCCATGAGTTGTGATTTCCCGATATATAAATTCAAACCCAGTTTTCAAACTAATTTAATGGTGATGGCCTGGTTGTGTTTCTGTAGCTGTTTAGTAAAGATATTGTATTTCTTATGTTTAAGTCTCATTTAAAATGAAACCCAAGCTCTTAAAATCTAACTTTATTTTTAGTAATAAGCACACACAAAAACTTTCATAAAGCCAAAAATAATTTGCAGTTTTGTTTCTGAGAAGTTATAGAAATGTTAGTTTTGATGGCAGGCTTTAAGATCTAATTTACCAAGCGGTTTTAGTGCCCATGCAAAGATATGTGACTTCCAAAATTTGCATTTGGGATTCTAAGATTAATTTCTTTCCCTTAAAAGGCAGGGCTATCACTGCTGCTGTAGTATTAATGTAATAACAAAGGAAGAAGGTCAGTAATTATGGTGAGAACCAAACCAGCTTACTTTGAGTTGCAGAAAACACTGTCAACCTTTGGCTTCGTCATGATAAACATTTTATTCAATATCGAATTTTCAAAATTCTTATTTGTTAAATAAAAGAATAAATTGATTCTTACTGACTTCATGAAGGATATAAATATAGAACATATTCAAAAGATACCACTAGATTCAGGTAATTCACATTCAACAATTTCTTATTATTATTAAATTCATGAACAAACGTATATATACATATATATATGTATATATATATATATATATATATATATATATATATATATATATATGTTCTTATGAAAATTAGAACTTTTATACAAGACTATTTTGCCCTTCAAAATTTTGCCTCTAAGGTAGCATATCAGTAATAGAAAATTTCCTGTATATTTGTGTGTATTTTTGCTGTTAGGGCAACAATGCGAAATATCATTCTAAAAGGGTTTGGTATCTGAACAAACGGTGTTCACATTGAGAAATCTGCAATATTTTTTGGAAAATGATGGCAAACATGATAAGTACAATCATAAGAGCAATTCTAAGAGATGAGGTAGTGACATTTAGCCAGGGAAGGTAATTACCTAAAGGTTGGCAGTACCTTGGTGTGATTAGCGTGTTCTAAGATGATGTAACACCTTGTGAATGACTTTTTTGGGGGATTCTACAAGATTATATTAAATTGCTTTATCCTCTCAGATTTCTCTGTCTTCTTTATCGATGACTCTTCATGTAAGTGTCATTTGGATGTTGGACATTATTTATTTTCTGAGTCCAACTCACATTTTAGGTTTCTTTCCTGGTGTTCAGACCCATCTAGTCAGCTCCCTAAGAGACAACTTCACTTTCTGAACACAAACAAACACATAATTCAAAAATATAAAAATGAACATATTATAGAGAAACGGAATGATTGGGGGGGGAGGAGACTTTTTAAGATAAGATGATAAAGAAATGCCTCCTTGAGAGGGGCCACGAGATACAAGGGTCAAAGCTGATAAGTTCCTTACATGGCTCAGGCTCATAGGAGGGTTAAAGGCAGAGAAAAGAGAGTGAGCAAAATCCCTATGGTGCATGTGAGCTTGAGTGAAAAAGGAAATTATTGAAAGTGAAACTTTAGAGCAGAATTTTAAAAGCTGATTTTTGTCTGTGGGTTCTTGATTCTGGACAGGAAAGGAGGAACATTCTTCATCAGTGTGAATGCCCTGGAATACAATCAGGCTCCATGACAAAAAATACATCCCGATTTCATTTGGCAATAGCAAAAAAAAAAAAAAAAAAAAAATAGGGAAACAATAAAGCAACACAGGAATCAGAATGGATTCACTGCTGACCACATTTTATTATGCAAACAAATTTTATACTTCAAGTGTATGGCCTTAACACTTCATATAGAAAGTGTCTTCCAGCAATCTAACCGTCCTTAAATCCAGGTGAGTTGTTGGCTAAGCCAGAATAATCATTAGATACTTCAATGAAATTCCTGCTTCAAGTCTTCCCATAAGAATCCATGGTTGATCCAAAAATTTATGGAAAATTGTTTTTAAAAAACAGGCCAAACTTTAACATCAGTTTGACATGATAATCTATGGCCACACCAAAAATACTATTATTATGAAATTCCCATACCCCTAGGAAATGCTAGTTTCTAATACATTTCATGCTAACCATCCAATATTGTTCCACATATAAAATTTCTACCCATCACTTGGAAGTAAGAGGGACCTTAACTTTTTATGCATTGCCTCTCTGAAGCATGGAAGAGAACAAAACCACTAAGAATAAATTCCCTTAGCAAACTCATTTCCCTTTGAGCTATGGAAATGTGGTTAAACAATATTTTCAGTTTTATAAATATTTCCCATATTGGTAGTCCAACTATACTCTACAAAAACAAATAAACAGAAAAACAAAAGTGCTCTGGGAGGAGTCAGCATAACTGAAGAAATGTTATTTTTAATTATTTCAGAGGGAGTTGTATTCATTGTACCACTCCTCAGCAGGAAAGAATTGGAGTTGGTCTCACTTCAGAAAAACACTCACATATCTGAAATGTAGCCAAATGTCTGGCGATTTGGACAAGATAGATACCACGGAAGCACATTTTTATTGCTGGATATAGATGACTACCATTCTTTTCTAAAGAAGAATGAAAATCTTGAAGCATTTACAACTGAGTATCCTGCTCAGTAGCCATCAGAGGCGTCTGTATGTGCACAGTCATGAAGCATGTCATCTTCCTGGCATTATTCTGACTTGGATGTGGCTGTCTACTGATTGTCACATTCCCTTTGGAGGACTAGCTTGCATGCACAGCATACAGTAGAATGTCTGAGTCTGAACTGATTCAAAAAGCACCAATATGTTTTCATCATTCAAGAAATCTTCAAGTTCTTCATAGCACATATGAGAAGAGGGAAAAGTTCACTTTACTGGAAAAATAAACACTCCCCATATAAATAAACATTAGGCCTTTAAAGTAATACAAATTATATGAAAACATTTTTACTTGAGAAGAAACAAGGAAAGGATGAATTTATTGTCTAAATTGTTGCTACTGTACATGTCTTATTTTCTTTTAATCTATACAAATAAATCAGGTTCAAGTATTTGGCAATTTAAGTGTTTGATAATATTTGCAGGTTTTTCTTTTTGGTCAAATCTTTTAAGGCATGGATTGTTTAGGGAAGACATAAAATTACAAATCATAAAAGAGGACAACAAAAATGATAAATTAGACAATCAAAAATAAAAAGCTTTTCTCTCTGTTATATGCTATTACAAAGTGAAAAGACAAGTCAAAGACTGGGATAAAATATTTTCAATATTAGCCAAATATATTTAAGATTTGATCTGTATTGTATAAAGTCTTTAAAATTCAATGATAGGAAAGCAAACCCAGTTTCTAAAAACTGGACAGAAGGTTTTAAGACAAATCACAAAAGGTAATATACAAGGACCTGAAAAGGTAATAACTAAGCACCTGAAAAGATGCTCAACATCATTACTCATCTGGGAAATGCAAATCGAAACTTAAATAAGATAACACTAAAAACCTACTAAGATGGCTAAAATTTCAGATTGACAGTACCAAGTATGAATAAGAATGTGAAACAACATGGATTTCCCATACACTGCTGATATGAATGTAAAAGAATATAACCACTTAGAAAAAACAGTTAGGTAGTTTCTTATAAAGTTAAATATACAGGTACCTAAACATTTAATTCAATCTGAACTAATTTGAACCTCTTGCTGTTGTATATAAATATTGGTTATGAGATCAGTTGAAAGATGATTTTGTCTTATAATAAGGAAGTAACAATAATATCAGAATGATTAAATACATTGAGAATATTGTTCGGTGATAACCATGGTAGAACTGACATTTTCTTAGAAAATTACTTTATGTTTTTATATATTTCTCTATGTATATTACTGCCAAAGACTAATGATATTTATTTTATTTATTGTAATAAAGGAAAGTACTTCTACTCCTACATGTATAACTAACTCGTTTATGATATTTGCTATGTTGCTTAACTCTTGGCCATGATTTTGCTGTTGTGTAAAATAGAAATATGAACACCTTTTTTTTTGTTTCTTCATAAAGGTAGTTGTAAAGATAAAATGACTTTATTGATATATGTAAGTGCTTTGAAAAAATGTAAAATACAGATCAAATTTAAACTATTGTGCTCAACTATTAATTTAATCAATTTTATTGGATTTGGGGATATTAAAAGGTCTAAGAAGATTAAATGTGATTAAACCTGTGTTCTGCCATTTACTATCACTAATCATTACATAATAGACAGCATAATGACTAAATAGTTCAATCCATAAGAATAAAAAGAGAATAGATGTTACTCACACAATTATGAAAATGTTTGCTTTGAGTGTGTCATCCTAAAAAATAATTCTTTGTATGGTAAAGTTGCAAAGATTATTGAAAATGTGCTTTATTTGCTTCAGAACTTTTTTCTTTAAAACCCTGATGTTTTTATTATATAAATAACCCCTTTAACTGTGAGAGATAATAAGTATTAATAATACCAGTTCCAAGTTCTGTAATATATACCATATGAAAAAATAAAAAACAACAGGATGTGTCAAAAATAAAATTCTTCTCAGGAAGTGATTGTTAGATGACTCTGTTTTGAAACCATGCTTCAATGTTTATTCACATGCTTCAGAGAAAAATTTGAGACATTCATTAAAATTAGTGGGAGAGGGTCACCTAATTTTAGATATGCTGATCAAGACTTTTTATAATTTGCCAATTGTATTAAATCACAATTAGCAAAAATAACAAGCAATCTGCTTTCATGTTTTAAGAAATCCAAAGACCCACAGATATTGAAATAAAACTGGAGATTGAACATGGTTCTCAAATTGTAACAATGAATTTTAAATTGGGTTCTGTTCATACCCAAATGGGAACTCTTCAGCTACTATTGGAGACTGATTTTCATAAAGGTTCCAGGCTAAAGAGCTTTGAAAAACACAGGATATATTTATCATCTTTCTATAAATTCAACACTAATACATTAATTATTGAGGTAATGGATATATGTAGGGGAAAAAAATCTCTATGTCCTGTAACTATTTCTTTAAATGGCCATTTCTTCTCACACAACTATGTAGTCCAAAACACGGCTAAGATCAATCGACAAAAGGTGATATAAAAGATAAGGGAACAGAGATTGATTTTAAGACATGTAAGTGATCCTGATTTAGAAAGAAAAACAAAGAAAAAGGAAGTAATAATCTGAATAGCTAAATAATTTTTTTCTGGATTAAAACTACAAATTTATTTAAATATACATATCATAGCAATAGCAATACAATTCAATTTAAAGAATTTACTATGTTCTATGCAAATATCTATAAAATATACCCTTTCTGCAATAATTTTTTGATAAAAATAAAAGGAAAAATGTAAATGTGTCCTGTGAAAACCTAGAGAGGATATACCAATTTTGTCCAAAGGAACAATGTTCTTATTGGCATCAGCTATCAAATTTAAAAATATATGTAACAAACCACAAGATTGACACAGGGATATGAAAGACAGTTTGGTGAATATAATTAATAATATTGTAAAGATTTTGTTGGGTGTTAAATGGTCACGTTTTATTAGGGAAACCATTTCATGGACGGTGTAGATGCCTGACCACTGCAGTGTACACCTGAAACTGAATAATACTGAATGTCAACTATAATTTAAAGTGTGTATATATATATATATATATATATATATACACACACACACACACACACACATATATATAGTCACAAGATGTGGAGTATAGCATAGGGAATAGAGTCAATGGAATTGTAACAGCTTTATACAATGTCAGAGGGGTAGTAGATTGGGGGCTAGGGGTTATCACTTTGTGAGGGGTGTAAATGTCTAACTATTACATTGTTTTGTATACCTGAAAAAATTTTAAAAAAGAATATCAAAAGACAATTATGTGTATATATATATATATATATATATACACATAATATATACACATAATATATATACACATAATATATACACATAATTATGTGTATATATATATATACATATATATATATATATATATACACACACACACGACTATCATTGAAGGATTTTGAGAAGAGTCTTGTACATGACTCTGCCAGAAAAATTCTATGTATTCATTGATTAGTTCCCATTTTCTGTGTACCTACTTGTTTCCCAGACTCTCTTACAATGAGTTTGGTGCCATTTGACTAAATTCTGGCCAGTGAGAGGTGGAAGAAACTTACATAAGGCAATTCTGACTCATAAATATGTCCTTTGGAGTCTATCAGTCCTCTCCTGCTTTCTGCTGCAAACTAGGGATCTGTTCATTTGGCTTAGATACTGACTGGAAGTGACTCAGAACTCCTGAATCACTGCTGGGAAAAAAAAAAAAAAAAACAGACCTGCATTTGTGTTGTATATTAATACGAATAAATTTGCTGTATTCGTTTCCTATTGCTGCCAAAACAAATTGCCATGAATTTAGTACTTTAAAACAAAACAAAACACAAATTTGTTATCTAACAGTTCTGGAAGGCTAAAATCTCAATGGTTCTCAGAGAATTAAAA